>NW_006443225.1:6897646-6915225 GCF_000325575.1 Pteropus alecto | reverse complement strand
TCTCTTTCTGGGCGTACACTTCAATGTGGTGTTTTCCAGGATCCCGCTCCATGATTTGACTGCCTACACGTGGATAACTTCAGGCCATAGCTCTCTCCAGATCTTCAGGTTGCATATCTAACTGCCTACCAAACACCTTCACTGAGATGCCCCAGAGACACCACGAAATCCATATGTTGAAATTTGAGCTAATCATGGTTCCTCATCTTGAATCTGCTCTTCCTCCTCCATCTCTTAGTAACTGACATCATCTTCTGTACAGTTTCCCACACTGGGATTCAAGTCAGTTCTCATCCCACCCTCTCCCTTACCACCCACTTCCAGACAATTGCTTCCGTAATATTTCTCCGATCTGCCCCCAATTTTTTCCATTTTCACTGCCTTTGTTTAGGCCCCATCACACCTCATCTGTTTAGAACTGTGACATTCCCCCTATAATGTCCTTGCTGCCAACCTTGTCTTTTTCCAATTTATTCTCTGTATTACAATTGAAATCTGCTCACGTCACTCCTTGACTGACAATGATCAATAGCTACCAATTGTCCTAAAATAAGGCATAAAGCTATGCAGCACGGTTTCTAAGACCCTTCATCACCTGGTCCCTATCTGTCTCTCCAGATTCGCCAACCAGCCACGCAGCTACACTGAGCCGCTTGTTGCCGCTTCTCATTTCTGTGGGCCCCGGCAATAGCTGCTCTCTCTGCCTACAATGACCACTGATTAACTCCCCTTTGCCCTTCAGAGGTCATTCTGAAGATTGTTTTCTACAGGAAACACTCACTGCTCTTCAGAGGTCACGGATGGCTACATAGCCCCAACCATACCACATTTTATTGCCTTTCCTCTCTCCCTCTTTGTTCTGAACTTCTTGCAGAGAAGCGCTGGGTCTCATTTATCTACATATCCTCAATACAGTGCCTGGAACAAAAAGAGTCAGCTTCACAAGCACAGCGACTTTGTTGTGTTCACCACCTATCCTCAGTGCCTAGAACAGGGCTTGTCACAAAGTAGGTGTTCAATAAATATATGTAGAATAAATAAATAAATAGTCAAAATGTTGTTTCGGTGAGTAAGTAAGTGGTTTTTCCCTACTGTTTAGGCACAATTAGGACCTAATGAAGACATTGCAGCTGACTTTTTATTTCCTCCCTTATTTATAAAGTATTTTTTTCCTAGGGGAACTTAGCCTGGGCACATTGTGCATCATACCATCACCCCTTGAAGCATGCTGGGTGATGTTACAGTTCCAAACCATGGCACAGAGTGCTTAGAGCACTGGCTCATTTCCTACCGAAGATTTAAAGCTGCTGGGAGTAAGTTACTTGCCTTACAGTTCAGGGAGCTCAACAATGTTTCCTAGATAAATTGCTGTGGGTTCAAGGGGAGAGTTGAGGTTGCATTTTTCATGGCCTACTTCCACACATAGCTGTGCCTCCAATCTATAATATCTGAAATAAATTTGTTTCAGTCTATATCTTTATTCTGTGCTCAGCATACAGTAGATTCTGGGGAGAATATCCAAGTCAGGGTCAATGGGTTTCATACTTAGTATGAAATAGATATTTTTCATTAAAGTCAAATCCTTCATTTCAGAAGCCTGAATAGATTGCTACTTAAATAAAAACTTTAACTAATAATATTTAAAGCACTTAAAAGGCTATGCTATACAAGAATATTCTCTAGGATGTAGCATTTTCAACTGACCATCTCTTTTGTTCACGTGAAGGACCTGGTTCTCATTTAACACTTCTGAATTGGTCAAACAAGTATAAAAGGAGATATTAGATTTGGTATCACACAAAGAAGCAGGAGTGTTTTCCTGTGCTGGTAGTATTAATAATAGCAGCTATAATTTATTATTTATTATAACTGTGCTTATTATATCTCAGACATTTACCTACTCTTTTTTTTACACTTTACATTATTTAATCCTTAGAACAACTATATGAAATGAGTATCATATTTTCGCCACTTTTCCAATGAAGAATCTAAGGCATAAAGAGGTCAAATGATTTTCCTAAGGTTACAAAGTTACTGAGAAGCAGAGCTGGTTTTAAGCCCAAGTAATCTTGTTCCAGTCTTATGCTTTTTACTACTGCGCTCTTCTGCCTCATATGTGGAGCAGAGAGATTCTAATACTTACTACTTAAGACCTACGTGACCTTCAGCAAGTCACCTTTCCTCCCAGAGCCTCACTCTTCTTACCTAAAACCCGTTCCAGGTTTTCCATTCTAGAAACCTAAATATGCCTAAGGGGTTAACGGACATTCTTAGGTACCTTAATACTATACCCTACAGATGTCCAGTTACCATCTTGTCCTCATTTCTTCATTGGAAGACGACTAAAACTATTTGAACTCTACCTCTCTATGCCTTTTCCAGTTATCACAAAATTTTGCTCTTCTTTTACGTATTTCCTTTTGGCTAAAATGCCAGATCAAAGACCCTGCCATTCTATCTCAAGGACTGATACTTTGCCACGCCTAGCAGAGTGCCAAGCATAACCTGGGCATTGAAATGTGCTTGATAATCAGAAAGAGCACTTAAGGCAGTTCCATATGAGCCTCAGACACATCTTTCCCATTGCTGCTTGGGACCTCAATGATTCTTTATTAAGATTGTTTCAAATACATGGAGAGTAACTCACCATACTCTCTGGGGAGCCCAAGGTAGAAACTAACTTCCACTTCTAATCCATGTTTTTTTCTCATGAATTAAAATTTTAAGTGGTGGTATTTTTTATAAGGTAGAGGAAGGAAGAGTCTCTATATCATGCTCTTTGAAAGCATGGCACCCATTGATTTCAGATTCATACTTCATCTCAAGTTTCCCTTAGGAAAAAAAATCTATTTGTGTATATCATCATACAGAATTCAGTCTTAACAAAGTATATTTGCAACACACACACACACACACACACACGCACACACACACACACACCCTTATAAATATACACCCTGGTATTTATGTACCAAGGAGTCTACGTGGAAAACTCATTTTATAAAGTATAATAGTTCAAATGAAAACTATTTTGGTTATTTTATAATCTATTATTCTCATTTATTCCATTATATTCAGAAACACACATTAAGTTTAGTGGGAAACAATCAGAATAATAATATCCACATTTTGCCTACAAATGTGTATGTGCGTAAATATTACTTCAAAGCATTTTCTATCAGTTTTTTTTTTTTCATTGTTACAATGAACCTGCAATGTGTAGAAGAAAGATAATTCCCTGGAAGGTGCTGAGGATTACGTGGAATAATGCAGGTAAAAGTGCTTTGGAAATGAAAAGCTGCATTTTACATTTACTGTAATATTCTTGTTGATATCATTATTTTGTTGTCTCTAGGTAAATAAAAGGATATTGAGGCCCAGAACAGCTAAGCACATGGCTTAAAGGTAGATAATGAGCTAGTGTTAAAGTTGGAGGAAGAAAACAAACAAATATTCATCGAGTACTTGTTATATGCCTAGGGCTTTGATGTTATATGGGCTAATCTCCACAGCAATGCATTAGGCTACATTTTTACTTATTAGGTGAAAGGATA
The DNA here is from genome assembly GCF_000325575.1 of Pteropus alecto. Lineage (NCBI taxonomy): Eukaryota > Metazoa > Chordata > Mammalia > Chiroptera > Pteropodidae > Pteropus > Pteropus alecto. Next base: position 6,911,671 of record NW_006443225.1, on the reverse strand, counting down.
ACTCTGAGATTTAGATTAAGTATAGTTGGAAGAACAAAGATTTGCACCCAAGCCTATGTGACACCAAACCCATGTTCTGCCCACGACCCTGACCTGCCTCTCAGAGTAGGTACTTTGTCTACATCACCCTGGGTACCAGTGCCCTCACAATCACTCACTCACACAGCAGGCACACGCCCACACCCATTAGTCCTAGCGAAGATTATTTAAGGGTTAATGTAAAATTAGTCAAGTTGGGAGAAGAAGGAGTATATTGTTGTTATGGTCAGAAGATAAACTCTGTAAAGCCTAAATATTATTTGGACTATAAGAACATCAATAACTAATTAACGATACTTCAAATATCTGTGACTTCTGGGTGGTCTTGGTAATACAAGGAACAATTTTAAGTACACATAAATTTAAATTAATATAAATATAAAATGAGAAATTGACCTATGTTTATTTTGTGGGCTTCTCTTTAAAAAAAAAAAGGATAAAAAAATGAATCTCAGAGATAAAACTTTTCACGTGAAAGTCTAATCAACTATTTTATCCATCAGTAAGTGTGAAAATTATGTTTCCAAATTTTAAATGTATATTGAATTGGGTTCACTCTTATGGGTTTTTACCTTTCTAAAATCTCACTTTAAATTTTTTTTAACTGAATATGTATTTTCCCCTAGGAATGCTGAAAGGAATTTTTATACTGAACAAAATAAAAATAGATGCTGCTGATACATCTAGACCAAAATCAAAAATCACAGTGAGTAAAAAATCTTTTTTTTTTTTTTTTTTAAGTCTAACTCTATTTGAAATCCTTCCTGAAAAATGCCAGGGGAGGCCAGTTTAAATCTTAGAGGTTGGTTGATTACAGCATTCTTTGATGCTGACCAAAAGGGAGACTTTTTTCCAAATGATGAACTTGAGATGGACCATTAGGGCTTGTAAGTTTTCTCTGCATAAGTACTGGCAAAGGAACATAAATCCTGTGAGTAGCAAATGGGCCTCCAACCCATCAACTTTCTACCAACCGTTAGCCAACTTGCAGATATGAACTATCTATACCAGGGGCAGGAAGAGTAGTCAGGAAAGAGAAGAGAGAGCTCTTTAATCATCTGAAAGTGTAGCTGAACCAGAAGTTGGTCCCTGGCTCACAGTCAACCTTCTCTCACCTTTAGCTCAGTCCCAGCCCATGGCTTACTCTTGCCACATAAATATTCACAGTGTGGACTCCCTGGCTGCCTCAAAAATAGCAACTAAGCACATAGGGCTCTGCTCCCATTGGTTCTTGCTCTTAAGAAAGATTAGAGGTAAATTGGAATGAGTCCCATTAGAGTAGAGATACTGAGAACTTCTACCCAAAATAGATGTCAGATAAGAATTAGAGTAGGCTAGGGCTCAGATGAAGTAGACTTGTTTGACAGAGGAGTTTGAGTGTCCTGAGTTCTAGAACAATCTATAAAACTTTTATTCTTTTAGTTTGCTTTGGGACCGATGATGCGAAGAGTTGATAGCAAAGACAACTTCTAAGGAAGGTGTAGGGTTTTTCTGCCACCTCACTGTACAAGGCAGAAAGTTTTAAATTAAAGGAATATTTAGACTGGGATGTTTTTCTATGCCATTAAACTATCCTCATAAGAAGTCATTGGTAGTCAGTGCCTCAATTTTAAAAAAGATTAGTTGTGCTTCTTAGGAGTATCAATGGGAGGAGAAAAAAAAACAAAAACACTTGGAAGAGATTATTTCTCTAAGAATAGATTATTTTTGAGGGATAGGATCTGGAGGAAAGTATGAAAGGCAGAGATTACCCAAAGATGACCACTAAGCCTGCCTGCCGTCTTTTCCACTGAGTATTTTTTCTATATGACTAGGTCCCTTCTTCTGGACGTGATGGGGCAGATGATGATATCATCAGGTATCGGAGTTAAGAAAACTGACTGGTGAAAGTGAAACACAGAAAGATGCGTATGGATGAGGTGGGAGGAAAGGAATCATTTGTGTAACTCTCTCCCCGACTAGAGCTATGATCTCCGAGGTTTTATTGCCTCAGAACTTGGAGTGATTTTGGGGGGAAGGAGTGGTTTTTATTTTTTGTTTTTCAGTGTGAGTGCCATTGTTTAATAATCAGATATAAGGTGGGAGTGTAAAATTTTTTGTCTTTGTTCTTCGTTTTTGCTTCTCAAAGTGTGGTCCGTGGTCAGCAGTATCAGCAGCACCTAGGAGCTTGTTAGGAATACAGACTGTCAGGGCCCACCCAGACCTGCCGAACAGGGAGCAGAATCTCCAGGCGATTTGTACACACATTGGTATTTGGGAAGCACTGGTCTAGAGGATTTATAATGAATCAAAGGAGTTGAGAAGGTAGGTTAAGTGCCCCTGAGGTGAGAGCTCACACTGTCTGTGGACCACAGTGCCAAATATCCAAGAAGAGAGTAAAAGCACCCCCAGTATGCTCATTCCTTTTGGAGTTCCGGCATTCACAATAGCTTCTCAGATCACCCCACTAATTGTTCTCACACATCTTTACATGCTCTGTATATCAGCCAAAAGCAATAAAGAAAGAAGGAGGAAGCAAAGAAGGTGAGAGAGAAGGGGAGGGGAAAAAAGAAAGAGAAAAATCTCACATTTTTAAATTTTGTCTTATTTTGACCCTATATCAGAAGATACCTTTCATTTATAGAGCCTGTGACTTAAGTCCCCAACTGCCCTTCTCAGGCCCTTCTATTGCCTCCAAAACTCCAAAATAAAGAACACTGAATATACTATGTACTTGACACATAGAAAGGTATGGAACTTTACGTAAGACATTTGAGCAATAATAGAAGCTGTATTGATATGATGTTATTTTTAAGGAGAAGAGATGGAGAAAGTGGTCCGCAGTGTCTAAGAACTGGAGATTTGGCTCAAAGGGTCCAGGAGACAAGAGTGGGTCATTGCAAACACAAAGGAGAAATTCCTCCTGTTGGTCAGAAGTCAAGAGGGAGAAAAATCTCTTAGAAAATTAGCTTCCCACACAGAAAACTTTCTCAGATACTCCTTGTCACACGATAATAAGTCCATAAAGAGGGACTGCATAGGGCTACCCGGCCAGAAAAGATATGACAAAGGTCTATGGGAGGCAACAGAAGTACTGAAGAATAATGAACTTATGGAATGAATAAATGAAAGGTTTTTTTTTTAATTGGGAGATGAGTGACCAGTTGATTTCTATATGTGTGAAGAATCAAACCAAAGACAAACTTCCCAAGAAAAACTTGGATTGGAAATTAACCATAGCTTTTTCTAGAGAGATATAACACTTGGGGCTGATGTTAAAAGTTGCAGACTCATAGTAATTCACACTGTGAATCTTCTCCTGAAACAAAGTTATTCTAGTGAAATCTGGATAAAATGAAGAATAATCAAAATAATCAAAATTTGGGAGAAGTATGTAATGGGGGAAAGGATCTCTCTTGGTAATGTTGAGGGCTACTTCTGGGCTGACTGCATGTGGCCAAGTTCATGTTTTGTGTACCCATTCTACTGTGTTCCCTTCTCTGTTTGGCTCACTGTGTAACAAGATAGCAGAGAAGATCCAAGTCAGCCTGAATCCATTTACTAAGGACGGCTCTGTTGTGCGGGAATGCGTAAAGTCGTGAATAGAATTCTTAGAATTGCAAAGCCTGCAGAAATGAGCAGACTCCACCTGTTCTGGATAGTTCCAGATTCCCCCTTTTGGGCAATGAAGGACTTTCTAGCTTTACAGTCCATAATTCTGAAAGGATGTGCCCTTCTGTGAGCATGCCTACAAAAGTGTATGATAAACTCTGCTGGAAAATGTTTTCTCTTCATCTTTAGATCCATTTTAAAAGTGAGAAAGTTCTGTTTGTTGAAAATATGAAAAAAGTAAAATAGCCCTAATATAAATCGAATAAAAGAGAAAGCCAGGATAGCAGCACTCTATAAAAATTAATAAGCTCAGTGTAATATTTCAGTCAGAGAAAGGCATGGCTTCTGAGACAGATGCCTGTAAATCTCACCACAGCAGCACTGTTTTGAAATTTCCCCAGCCTCAGGAAATTGCATTAAGCACAAGAAGACAGCAGCATTGGAGGCACTGGATCCTGGCCTAAGTTTCAGGTATGAAGGAGCTAGAACTGGCATACATGCACTTTTAAAAATGGTCTGGGCTAAACCATTCCTTGTAGACAAATAAAGGAGTTCCAAGAATCTTGTCGCTTGGGGACTTGAGAGGTCCTGTTTACTATGGATATTATCAATCTGAAGACAATATGCAGACCAAACTTTGTTCTTCTCTAAAATTCATTTTACCACATATTTTCACTAATGTTCTTGGTTTGAGTTTAAAATTGAGTGAAACTTAGAAGCAGTAAAATTATACCGACATTTACATAATTAGTAGCAGTAAGTAACTTTTGAAAAAATACTACTTTTCCTCTTTCAAGAAAAGTATTTTGTGTGATTTTTCCTCAAAACTTCTTTCAAAAGATACTTATTTTGACTATTCTTTATTTTTGGCAATGCCTCTAATGACGAGCAAGCTGATTTAGATGAAACTTGCTTTCTGGTGTCTTTTTAAAGAGGATGAATATACAAGGGTAATTTTTAAATAAACATTTTCTGTGCTCTGGTTTAAACTTGATTGTTACATGTGACCTGACATTCCCATATGGAAATACGATCCACTTCATTTTTAATTAAGATGTTGATTTTATGGGAAAACGATTTGCCAAAAGAAAAACCTAATACTTTACTGTTCGGTCATAATTGATTAATGGATATCCACCAAAAGGGTTTTATTTATGACAGGCTCATGCACTTATTTTCTGAGGTTTGTTAGTTTAGCCCTAATAAAATAGATGATCCTGGCTTAATTAAAGAGGTCCTCTGTCTTAGGTTGGACCTTCGAGATATTTGAAAGATGTTCCAACTTCCCTCCAGCTGAAAAAGAAAATAGCAGCACTCTAAAAGCAGAGCCTGATAGAACAGTTACATAAAATGCCTTTTCAATTTTTGTACTCTATTACCCTTTACTATTACAGGAAAATGGTGTTAGCCTGATTACTGAGAGAGTACACAAAATCTCGCCTTCCAAATCCGAGTCAGTCCTTGACTAGTGATGAACAAAGCCAGGCCATCTGCTCTGAATATCATTACTACTTTGGCCATTTGGGCAAGGGATCTATCTTCTCTGCTTCAAAGAGAGGTTTAAGATTGGAAATTTGAAGTGAAATAAGTAGACAGGAAGAGACATTTGAAGGAATAGCACTTTCTGATGAGAGCTGCATTTGTTCGGTTATTATTATCACCATCATTTTTAATTTTCACCCCAGCCACAGTAAACCTTTGGGGTCTCTGTTTTACAAAGCATTTCAGTTAAAAAAAAAAAAACACAAAAAACAAACAAACAAACAAAAAAAAACAACAAAAAACGAAAAACAAAAATCAAAAAAAAACTTAATTCCAGAGTTTCGGCAATAAACGCTTAGGAAGGAAAACGGAGTGTGGGTGAATATGAGTCATCAGTCACCCCCACCCTGCTTCCTGGTGATTCTCCATTGGAAAACCAGAGACACAGATTGAGTTTATATATCTGTTTTACTGGAATAATTCTACATCCCAGGCTATGTTAATTTACTGAACTAAACAGTCCCTAATCTGCTGAAAGGCAGCTGGCTAACTGCTGGTGTCTGGCAAGTGCCCCATCTGTCCCCCTGCCTGGGGTCTCTCTCTCCTGTCTTCACTTTCCCTTTCTCTCAAGCAGGCGTCTCTCTTTGTTTTCGGAGGTGTCTTCCACCTAAACTTTCCTTCTCATGCCTGAAAACTTAGGTCTTTTCCTCTGCCCTGCGGACCTCGGGCTTTGTCTAAGTGACAAGACACAGTTGTGTTGACTGTAGTTACGGCGCTGGTGATGGTGGAGATCATGACGGTGATGGTGGAGATGGGGGTGTTGATGGTGTAAGGAAGCGCAGGCTGAGCGGGCGCGGGGAGGAGGAGGATGGACCGGAGGCGGTGGCGAGTTAGGTGCGGGGGGATGGAGTGCAGAAGGATTGCAGATGGGAGCTGTCCACGCACCGAAGTGCTGAAACGCCGCAGCCATGGCATCGCAGGAGCGAGAGGAAAGGCAGGGAGGCGCTGCAAATACAGAAGGGAGAAAAAAAGCAACAAATACCTTCACGCGGCCGCCCAGCCTTGCTTTGGGAATGTGTTTCTGCAGGTGTCCTCGCTGCTGAGCTGAATAGGTGAGATCCCCTATTCTGGCAGATTCGGGCTCAGATTTCTCTAGAAAGCTGTGAATGAGAGCCCCGGCTTCACGGGGCTGTGATTTTGGTAGGAGGCGTGTGCGCCAGAGACTCTGTCCTTCTATACCGAGCCTGGCTTTCCCCTGGGTCCTAAATGCCTCCGCACCGTTGCTCTCCCGCGGTCCGTCAAGACAATACCAAGAATTATTGTAATTTTGTAATATCTGGGACAAAAAGTCCCAGAACCATCACACATCAGCCTCAATCCTAAAAACAGAATCTTTCAATCAGATTAATGCAATCTCTGAATAGACCCTTGTGGATGTGCGTCTCTGTGTGTTTGTGTGTGCGTAACTATAACAGATGAGAAGCTAAGTATCACAGACCTATGTGGAAATAATAGATTATTAACCAATGTTGGTAAGAAAATGAACGATCTGGAAAAGGCTCAAATTAAAGCCTCATTCCACCAAAATCAATTCCGCATAGACTAAAGAGCTTAAAATAAAAGTAAAATAATTTTCTAAAAACTAGAAAAACATAAGAAATATTTTACTGATCTTAAGATAAGAAAGGTTTTTTTTTTTTTAGCACAAGAGGAATCGAAGCAATCACAAAGAAGATCAATAAGTTTGAGGGCATAAAAATACCTCCGAATGTAAAAATATCATAAAAGCATTAATATAAAATCATTTGAAAAAGTGCAACAAATATGTTTCCTACATAAAATATCTCATATACCAAAAAACACAAGTGGTTCAAGAGAAAAAAGAAGGAAGAGCAAATGACTAGGAATTCTCTATAAAAAGGTAATGCATAATGAACATATTTTCAAAAATTAACCTCACCAGTAAACAGAGATATGTAATTTAAAATAGCACTGAGGTGCAATTTTGGCTGAAGGTTTGTATCTACTTATTATCTCATATTGTTGCAATAATAGTGAGAAAGTGTAACTTTTCTGTAAATTTATTTCACAGTATACATTCTGTCATAAAACACACATGGATTTAGACACCATAATTCCACTTTTTGCACCTTATGCTGAAGATATAATCAGATATGCAGATAAATATTTATGTACATAAATTTAATTTGTGATTATAGAAATGGTCAAAAAGAATGAAAGCATTAAAACTGTTTGTATATAGCCTGTAATATTTGCAGCTATTAAAAACATCTTTTTTAAGACTATTAAAAACAAAATAAAAGTGCTTATAAAATGGTAATTGAAGAAAAGCAAATACTGCCCCCATTATCAAGTTGGTAAGATCATAGGATAACATAACGAGTTTATAGGTAAATTTGCTTTTTATCAAGTTGGACAACTTGATTTTCTTCCTTGTATTTATCTCATTTCTAAATTTACTGAAGTACTTTAAAGCAATCTTTTAATCATATATTTCACAAAAATTTTAAAGTTTTCAGAATTCTTCCAACTTTGATACAGTATTGTATGTTTATTTACTTATCTGTTTACTGTCTCTCTCTTCTCTCCAATAGAATGTAAGCTCTATGTAGTAGAAATGTTTCTATTTCATTCACTACTTCTTCCCAAGCATCGTAGGAGTTTAATAAATATTCGTTGAATAGAAGAATGAATAAATGAATGAATGAATGACATAATCCTTCCTGATTCATATGTATTTAAAAATATTTTATAAACCTATGAACTTCATGTAGAAAATTATTCAAAAAGTCATGGCACACCAAAATTATCTCAAGTTGCTGCTGACTTTGATCACATGTAAACTCAATTAAAGGGACATTTTCAAAAGTATAGATAATTATGGACATGACTTACAAAGTGATACCAAATGTAAATTTTAAAAACTTCTCCAATTAATTTTCACTCTAATACTCTTTATTTTTTCTTGATCCTGATCTCTTCAAAAGCTTTGTAGACTTCCCTTTCCTCTGAGATGTTAATGTTAATTATTCTACTTCTCTTCCTCCTTTTCTTTATTCTATAACCATTAACAGAAATATAAACCAAGACCAAGATCTAAGTATTTCATAAAGCAATGATTTAAAATTCATTTTTCAAAATTTAAAATAAGTTTGGATACATTTGCTCAGCTGCTGTTCCCTTTCAGTTTTTATTCCTTATCAATTGTGACTTTTGAATGACATCAGAGATAACCTAGCCAAGTTTTATTTGTGTTTTCTAAACCGTGAGGTAGAAAAAATCCTATGTTATATCTATATACACATGTACATATATTTATACATAAATATATGTATATATGTGTATGTATGTATATAATCTCCTTCCTGAGAACTCTTTATAGAGGAAAATCAGCAACACATATACTAAAATATAGAGGAAAACTATCCCCACTTAGTCTGAGACATAAACCCAGAGTACTCCTGCTTAATGATGCAATAGGATCCACCAAATATCACTGCAAAAGCTACTGCCCACCAGAATATACTCTTATATTCTGAAAATTTTTTTAAAGAGTTTTTAAATTTACTTGCACTAATCAGAGTGGAAAAAAATTAATTTAAAATAAGTCACTTTTATTCATGATTGGAACAGAAATGCTCAATATATCAAAAGATTTAATTCTTCCCAAAGTGCCAATAAAACTGTACCATTTCTCTTTAAATTAATGAGTATTTTCTCTGTGTCGCTTATGTAATACTTATCTTTCTATACTGTTTAAAATGCGTATGTAAGAACAACGGCCTTTTACTGAGTACAGGTGTCTTCACTGTGTTGAATCTGTCCTTTTGTCTCCTTGGATCCAGATTGTCTTTGCTTAAAGCTTTTGCCTGCTAACTGAAAACCAGAGGCTTCTCTGATGCATTTCCTTTCTTTACTTATTCTGATTGACACTGTGGTAATATTTTGCACCATCTACTCAACATCAGTTTTAGGTCCTCACACTATAGTTGCCTACCTATTCCTCCAAGTACCCCTTTGTGTATAAGCAACCAATGCAAGGGTACACACGTGGCCTGCTCAAAAGCATCTTTCATGCTTTCTGATCTTGTGCCTGACATTTCCAAGTCAGTTACTCTTTTCTGTATAGCCTTAGAGGACCCTGTTAGTGATGGGTTTGCCGTGGTCTAGGTTTAGATGAGGAGAGAGTGCTTTCTGTGGGTTGGCAAGTGACGGGTGAAGGTTCTGCCCATGTGGGGGTGCGCTGAAGTCTGAGAGTTCAGACAGAATGGAATACTATCTAGAGAAATAGTAATATTTATGAGAGAGATGGTAGGATGGCTTTGGTGTTTGACTGAAAATGTATGAGGAATAAGGTCACGTTGCAAAAGTAAGTATATTTTAGTTAGCCATAATGATGTTTTGCTCTCCCCATAGTTTTGTCTGCCTTCCCATTGGAGACTGGGGCTGATGGGTTATTTCAGTTATCTAAGGTTCACAACGTTTTTTACTCCAAGTTCATAGTTTCTGTACATTCGGTATAACTCTCTGAACACTTTGGAGGTGCATTGTCTGTTTGACTTAATCAGTTTCTTGGTTCAGTGTTCGCACTATACTTCTTTGGAGACATAGACTAGATCTGCTATATTTATTTGCTTTTTTATTCCCAAACTTCTCTTAATATATTTGAGCCTCTCTGAAGTAGTAAGTGGTAAAGCCAGATCCTTTATCTGAGCTTTTCTTTCAGAAATTCCAAACCATTGAGAGGTTTCTAAGTAACCACGAGGGTCACATCTTTAATGTGATTCTTGCCAAAAATATTTGATTTTAATGGACTTTTCCTCAAATGTTTTAATTTTATCTCTTTCTTTAAGAATAAAACTTAATTGGCTATTCCAACGTGGCAAAGTCTTGGTTTTCTGGAAGTCTCCATTTCCTTTATTTCTACTTATAAAATCATCTATCTTTTTTTCTTTACTATCTTGCAAAATGCATCAAATAATAACTAAGACACATTACTAACACCTTTTTTCACACACTTCCTCCTAAAGATGTGAATTCCTTAAGTATACAATCTACTACTAAGTTATTGCAGGGGACGGTTTTACCAAATATTTTACCACTGCTTAACATGGTATGATACCTTTAATATCAGTCTCCTAACCATGTTTTGCCAACCATTAGTTCAACACTACAATTTATTTTTAATACAGCACTTTACTTCTGGGAAATAATAGGCTATGCATCAATAATAAATAAACCCAAAGATCTCAGAGGCTTAATACAGCAAAGTTTTATTTCTTGTGCTGGAGGTTCAATGCTGGCTGGCAGGGAAATGGGGTGCAGAAAAGACAGAAGGGCTCTGCTCCATAAAATCAGACTCAGGGAAGTTTCATCATTTGGAAAGCCATCGTGACAGGGGGAATAGATACATGAGAACTCATACTTACTCTTCCTTCTGCCACGTAAACATGACATGTATCGCTTCTACATATATCATTTCTGGTCATAGCCCATTGATCAGAATAAACTGTTTGGTCCTACTTGACCGCATGGAGCTAGAAACAGTAGGGGGGGTGTTTGATGTGCAGTATAATATAATAAGGGAATGCAAACTTAAGCTCATTTCCATGCTTGAGAGACTAAAAACAAAAAACTAACAATACATGATTATATACTGATACTCACCCCAGGGAATTATTTTGCAGAATCAAACAGTAGGAGGTGCTCGAGGTTGAAAGTTCTTGATGGAAAAGAAGAGTAAAGTAATTCAGCCTGTGTGAATATCTATTATGTTCCAAACAAGAAAGCATAACTGCTGCTATCAGAGTTATCACTTCTGTGATTTGAAAACAAAAGGACTAAGTAATCAATATTAGTATGATTGAAGAAAGAGCATGAGATTTGGAGATAGAAGATTTTGGTTCAAATCTCTGTTTCTTATTAGCAATGGGATCTCGGGCAAATTATTGTAATGAATACATATTTTCTGTCTTAACTATACTCCTTTGGAAGAAGTCCTCTCCCTCCATTATCTAATATGCCTGTCTAGCAGATGCCATGGGAGGATACTGGACATTTTGGTTAATCATTGCTGTAGAGCAGCCGCGTGGATAAAGAAAGTATGAGGACGTGAAGCACATGAGAGTTTGGAGACCTGTGGAAAGAGACTCTTATGGGTCCTGTTTCCTGTCCCAAGGTTTTGGTTCCTACAACTCTTCCTTTAACTGTCTGAGCTACATGAACTAATCAAGCTGATTTGAATTGGGCCTCCATCTTTGTTATTAAATACTATATTTCTATTTAATTCTACTGACTTTTCTAAAATTGTGTGAGGATAACTTGGACCATAACTTGCCTTTGAGACCTGGTCTTCTGAGGAAAGTCTACCTCCCAGAAAATAGGCCCTCTTAGTGAATAACTAACCTTGGGAGGAGAAAATGAGGACCAGTGAGTTAACTGGCGTTATCTATACTAGGATTTGCCTAGGAGCCTTCTAACCATTTAGCCAGATTATTTTGGAGAACCCCAACTTTTTCCTCCCAGAAAATAGGCCCTTCTTTGTGTCTCTCCTTTGTTAGGGCAAAATAAGTAATTGAGTATTAGAAACTATACGCCTTAATTTCCACCAAACCTCTATGCAATGTAAGCATTTTTTAGAGAGGAATTATTCATTATATCATAATAACTATGTGTTAGTGTCTTTCAGGTTGCAAAGAATAGATCCACACTTCATTTACTTCATCAAGTTGGAGCTTATTATAAGTATACACGATTTATAATAATATAATAGTAATAATATAGCTAAAAACTTTTACGCTTTTACTATGCATAAGCAATATAGTAAGAATTTTACAAGCCATATGTCATTGACTCCTCACAGCAATCCCATGAAGGAAGTACTTTTATTGCTTCTATTTTGCCCAGATCGAGTCATAGAAAGTTTAAGTACATGCCTGAATTATTTGGGCAGCTGGAAGCATAACTCATGTCTGTTCCCAAGCTCAATGCTCTTAACCACTATTTTATTATGCTATATTAACCTCACAAGAATCAGATGATCCAGCCTCTTAAAGAGCTAAAAGTTGTCATATCTCAATGTTGCTCCTGTGGTCTATTAAGCAGGTTCTATCTTGGCTTCTTCCTCCGCTTCCTCTTCTCCTGGTTGTTTCTCTCTTCTCCTTTCTACCTTATAACTTCTGCTACTCACGCCCTATGCCTACTGCCAGCCCTCTCTGTGTCTTTCCCTCCTTTACTGAGATTCTCTGTGTGTGTTGCATTCAGACTTTTGTTGAACTATAATCGGATTGGCTCATTTAGTCATTATCAAGTGAAGACACATTATCAAGTGTACAAATCTAAGTCTCTGAGTATAATTTTGAAAACTTTTATCATCATCTCCAAGATTCAAAAGCATATGCATTTCTCTAGTGAAGTTTAATGCCTTTTACAGACTATGAAATGTACATGTGCACATTAATAAGTAAATAACTGCTTATGAAGCCTAAAGTATTTTAAAGTATGTGATAAATATACTTCAATTTTGGGGGACATCATTGGCAATAATGAAGCAAAGGCCTGAAGAAATTCATACCTAGTTTCTTTTAAAAAATACTTTTTAAAGTATTTTTACTTTAAAATATGTGATATTTGTTAATTCAGGTATATAACGATCTTACTATGTTCATTTATTTTTTCTATTTTAATATAAAACTCATGATAAAATAATTCTTCAATAACAAATGTCAACAGTATGATTTAAAAATTTGGATTTGTCAGAAATTGGACACCATTTTGAATTCCAAAAGAAAAAGTCTTTCTAATACAAGGGATAAACTTTAACAAATGTGTATTTAATTAGGTTTGTTACTTATTTAACATAAAGTATTCATTTAAACATTACTTCTTTTGTTCCTGTGCTTTGAATAATATTATTAATAATGTATACAGAAAATATTTGTGTATGCTGTTTTTATCCCATTTAAAATAATATATTTAAAATTCACTTTGTCTTCTACTCATGTAATTTTATGCTTCCATGATGAATCCTATCATACTAGGTGAGGTTTCATTTCTTCTAATGAAAATTAATCAATTCCAAAGTTATTGGTATTATTTGAGAAATTCACATTAATTTTACCAAAAATTTTGTTGAGACATTCAACTTAGGTAAAATATCTACTAGATTTTATACTCAATAGGTTTACCGTATATGTTATATACATATATTTCATAAATAAATAATCAACCAATTGGACATCCAACTAACATGTATATTTTATTGGACTGATAATTCATATTTATATTCTTGTGATATAGTTAAAGATTCCATACTTCTAGTCCCTTAAAGCTTTCAATGGATATCATAATAAGGGATCAGAGGAGAGTCATGGTTTGGGAAATCAGTGCTACAAAGAAGCTCTAAATGGATTCCAGCTACAGTGAGTTCTCCTTTCTGCAAAATTGGAATACACGTGGATTTTTGTAGATCTTTTCAGCAACTACAAGAGTTTGGTTTCTGAATCTGCAACTTGCAAGTCCTTCCTCTGGGAGACCATTGGAGGGGCGGTGTGGGAGAACTGGTTCTTGGGAATAGGAGAGAGATAAAGAGGAAAGTAGAGAGGCACAGAGTTTTTGCATGAAGACTTGGGAGGAATGAGGAAGCTAAAGCACGTCTGGGCCAAGAGGTTCCTCTGCCCGATGAGAAGCTGGAACTGGGATGCAGAAGCAGAGCTGGCTTTCTTAAGGACCTTGACATAAAGTCATAGCAGGCAGAGCTGGGTTGTTAGAAGGTAGGAGATTTGGGTTATGAAATATAATTCAGGTTTTTTCAAGCCCCAAGCTTTTCCACTCCAAATGTAATTTATGTCACTTGCATCACAAATTTTAAATATAGCATTACCAGTCTCCTGT
>NW_006443225.1:6875992-6897588 GCF_000325575.1 Pteropus alecto | reverse complement strand
TACAACGTCCAAGAACCCCAGAGGCTGACCCAGTCCATCCACAGGGAAGGTGCGGGCTCCCACCTTCAAGACAACTAGAGTGCAGTTTGATTTGTCCATCACAGACATATGTTGTTTCTGGGAACCTGTTACTGTTGCCTCGGTCCCAAACTCAGGCTGGCAGTGCCCTAGTGCTCAGAACCACCCTGGCCCAGAGACTCCTGGAGCATGGGATTAGGAAGGTGACAACTATGCTTGAGATTTAGGGAAAAGCCACCCTTAGTGATTCTGAGATGATTTCCTCTTTTGAGGGAGACCCACTAAGTCTTTCCAAGAGGCCCGGTCCTAAATTTCAGAGGGTTGAAGGAAGGAAGTTGCCTTCACTGATTTCGAGGCCCTTGTTTCAACTAAAGAAGAGGAAAAAAATGTATGTGTAGTTTCTGATGACATCCATATAACTAAATTAGTTTGTGTTGCTAACATTACCAGAGAGTTTAGGCAGTTGTATCCGACACCTCCAAGTTATAAAATCAGAGACATTTTGAACATCTGCTTTGAAGACAGGACATTGAAAAATATGCTCACAGAGAGGAAACAAATTCACAAGGACATTTATCGAATTGCAGAAGAGGTTGAGCCTACACATTTTCCAGCCATCCAAGACTGGTAAATAGAAATTGGTATTACAGTACATGTGATTGCTATTTTAAAAACTGTATAATGACAGAATGTTTCCTTTGCTTACTGGTTGTCTTTATTGCTCTTTTACGGATGTAAAAAGTTTCACAAGAGGAGATGCCATCTGTTTTTGCTCACCACTGTGACTATCAATATTGGTTGAATGAATGCGTTTACTTGAGACCTTAGTAATTCTAATTCTGTTTTCCTCATAAGACCCTGATTTCCCCCACATGGAGTTGTGAAGAACAAATGAGATAATATGCGTAAAGCACTTAGCAGGTGCCAACGTTTATGGGAGATGAAAGCTGTAACCAAGCAAAAGGAGAGGCTTCCAGACCCTCACTCAAGACCACCCCTTTCCACATTCACCCTTGGCTTTGCCCTGTGTCATGAGGGGACTCACAGACATGTGTGTGGACATTCCACACAACAAAGTACATCCAACTTCACCCCCAACCAAGAGCACAGGCATGCTCAGGAAGCAGGACCTTTGAAAGAGGTTCACACAAGCCTGAGATGCAGGTCTGGAGGCCGTTTGGACAAGGGATTCTTGCATCCTGGGTACTTGGAACATAGGAGGGTAGTGCAGACATGTTCCTGGGCACCATGAGCCCCTCATCCCGTGGGGATGGAATGCCTATGGCCTGGGCAAAAGCTCCCATTACCCAGCTCTAAGGGCAGAGCTGGTGCCTAGAAAATGCTTGGTACATAGTAAGTGCTACATCAGTGGTATGGAAAGGGGTGGGTACTCATGAGCCAGTAAGACCTGACTCCAATCAGATTGAATAGATTGACATACATAGTAAACATAAATATAATTAAAAGATGAGGGTAAAGAAGAGTTTAGTCTATTACTTAGTGGGATAGAAAAAGGAGATTCTGAAAGGCAAATCAATATGGCCACAGCTCGCCCAGGCGTTAGTGAAGTGACAAAGGGTAAGGAACAAAACACCACAGGAAGGAGAGAACTTGACATGGGACAGAGAGAACAACAGAGGTCAATGGTAGCCACTCTGCCTTCTGGTCTACTTGGAACATTAGACTGAAGCCAGCTTCCCTTCCTGTGATGGCACCATCCACGGAATAAATCATCCTCCCTCATTCTTCAAAGTCAACCATTATTTCTCGTTTCTGTGTTGTTATAGATTAACTAAAACTTGAATTTTTTGAAAAAGCAGAACCTTATTATCTTGTGTGGATTTATTTATTCATTTTTTTATTCCAATAATATCACACAAACTGTTAAGTGCCAAGAACACAAAACTGATTAAGACATAATCTCTTGTCCTTGAGGTGCATGGAGCCAAATAGGGGAGTTGAATATGTGAGCAAATAATTATAGTGCAGTCAGATAAGTGCTGGATACAGGTATGAAAAATGCTGTGAAACAGAGTACGTTTAAAAACTAACGGTCTAGTTGAATTAAGAACTAAAAGCAAACAGAAGATTATTGCCAGAAATACAACTTTACTGGTACATAAATGCAAGGGTTTCTTAAGCAATCTTTCTAACTCATATAGATTTCCTACTGGGACTGTTTGGGATTACCTTGTAGAAGAGAAAATAGGAGTAAACAACGAAAAGAGAAAGCTATGCCAAATCCATCGATCACATGGTAACTAAGAAATAGGAAGGGAAGAGACTGAAAACAATGCAAACAAATGTGGGTACATACTGATGACACTATTTGGATCAGAAATGATAGGACAGTGTTTTTAATTATCAGACTGGACTTTGTCCTTCATTCTGAGGCACCTTCCCTAATTGCTAATGTCTTTTTCCAAATATCGTATAAAACCACAAGAATTATTGATAGTTCTCTTAATGAATGTTTAGCTCTGAGTCAGAAAGTGCTAGAAATCTAGAATTCCCCAAACTAAACCTTTCTTTCTTCCCTTGTGTGCTTCGATGATGCAGATGTGGCCCTTTGTTATCTTGTTAATGGCAACTTAAATTAAGAAATGACACTGCCTCCTATGGCAACCCAAACGATCTTTTTGATATAGAGTCTGGTTGACATAAAGAAATCTTGCATGAGTAACATGATGACTAAAAGAAACTAATTTCTGAGCATATCATAGGTTTTTACTTATTCATTTTAATTCAATGGTTTGTTCCCTTGAGGGATCAATGGCATTTTAAAGGCGAACACTTTCTAGAAGTTTATTTGGAACTTGTGACTTTAAGCCTACAAAAAGAAATGCCATAATTTGATCATTATTTACTGGATGCTCCCGTCGCTGTGCAAAACAAACAGTAAACCCAATGTGGCGGGTGGGGGAGGGCGTTGAACATGACTCAAAACCCAGCTTTCTTCCACAGCTTGGTTAAATTACTTACTCAACCTCCTGAACTACACTTCCTTTTTATATAACTCCTGCTTCTAAAATACTTCTGTGATTTCATAAAAGTATAAAACATTATATTAATGACCTACATTTTTAGTTAGTTCTGATTTTAATTTCTCAGAGAAATATAACCATGCATGAAATAGAGAAAGGATTCTAGATGGAAAATCAGGATATTTGTGAGGGAAACTGCATACAAAACATGTTGCTTATCAGTTACCTTGAATAAATCACTTACCTCACAGTTTCCTCATTTCCTTATTGTAAGATCTGGGTCACAGAGTGAAATGCAGGTAGGTGCCAGGCAGGTAATGTAAATGCATGAATGGGCTCAGCAGCAATAATGGTGGACAGCGTGGTGGATGGAAGATCAGGCCTTTCCTAAAGGCATTTGAAACCAAAGTTAAAGAAGCAAAAATCTATCTGCAGGCCAGATCAAGCCTGGAGGTTTTCTGTTTGCAATCTCTGGGTTAGATAATACTTCTCTCCCTGTCCAGTCCTCGTAATTCTATAGTCTGTGTTTCCTTGACTTGAGGTCAAAATCTCTGGGCATCTGAGCTATCCCAATTATAAACTGGGCACCTTTGAAAACTTCATTAATTTTTTTGCACCACCAGAGAGCCCTTCCATAAATTATTTATTGGTCACACTTCTTATCTGTTACTCAACGATTGCAGCCTGACAACCCTGTTCATACTTGGAGAAATGAAGAATCTGTAATACGAATCATGAAGATATAAGAGACTACAAGTGTTAATCAATTTAAGAAAGTAGCACCAAATTTTAAGCAACTTCATCTGCAAGAAAACGATATGTTTTAAGTCAGTTTTAAGCCACCCAGACTTAAAAATAACCAATGATTGTGTAATCCTTTGCGGTGATGTAGCTTCGAAATGGAGATAAATTCTCAGGACCTGAGAATCGATTACAGTGTGATGAAAGAGGGAAGGGGTAATTTTTCTGCTTCTGTGAAAATGTCTCGAATATGCTATGTGTTGAAAGACAGCCAGGTGCAAATAGTAATAAGCTCACTAATCAGAATTGGGTTAAGATGGCAGAGGAGAAGAAAGCAACGAGAGAAAAGTTTAATGGAATTAAGGATGTCCTTGATCAAGTGACCATCGGGGTAGAGAAATGGCATCATCAGTATCTGTCAAGAAGATTAAACTCGGGAACATGGAGCTAATTTCAGCTGGAACCAGTGAGTACCTCTGGCAGTAATTCAGGGAAAATAAAGTCAAAGAATTCTTAATCTGATCTAAGCAAATGGCAACAGAATAAAAGAGATTCCTTAAAACAGCGTTGAAAGAATGACTCTCTTACACCATTTTTTATCACTCATTGGCTCTTAGCACCACACTAAGCACCACGAAAGTATTCAGTAAAATACTGTTGGCTGTCTGGCATCAGGTGAAACATTTAAAGTAACCTGAATGCTGTTTTTAAGAATTTTTATACATTAGCCATTTCTAATCTTACAAGTCCAAAATGACTCCTATCCCCAAACAGTTGGCATCGTGACTTTGATATTGTGCTGTGAAACCACCAGGGCCCATCAATGGCAGTCTCTTTCCATAATTAATCCATCAACAAAGAGTTAGTTAATGACTTTTTTCCAAGTACAGCTCTGAGATAGCATCCTGAATATCAGTGAGCAGAAATTTCTTAAATAAATTAACTCAAAATGAAAATATCATTTCAATAAATGAAGCATATTTTATGGGTCTTGAAACATAATTATACGAACTTGGAAAGCTCATATTTGTTATACATATAAAAAGGCAATAAATGCAAATTAGCTATGTACCTCAGTCATGATCATCATTTAGCACATTTGCAACTGAGAAGGATGCTTAGATTAGTCATAGGAAGAAGAAAACCTAAACTGATATGGAAATCTGTTTGTTTGTTTTTTTAATCACAACTGTTTAAATGGTATAGAGAAAATATAGGAATCATTCTATCTTTCTAGGCTAAAGATAATTTTTCCCATAAAATTATAGTCAGCTATATACTCCATATTAAAGAATGAGATTTAAAAAATATAATAAAAGTTTTAAAAAGATGGTTGTGTATATGTGTGTGTGGTAGAAGAGTATTTATGGCTTATTTTATTTTAGTTTATTTTTTCTCTGTTGGTTTTAATTTTTAAATACAGCCAGGAATACAACACAAATTTAGATATAAGGTTTGTAAGATGCTAATATCTGCTTGAAAAAATGGGAGATTTTATTTTTAATAATACCTTTTGATTACACAGATGTTTAGCCTCCTGCAGGTACTAAGACAGGGCCCCACACTAATCTCATACCCTCACACTAATCTCATCTTTATTCACATGCCACCCTAGGTGGTAGTATGCAGTGAAGGATTAGGTAGGGAACAAGGGAACTAAAATCTCTCCAGAGGACCAGCGCATGCATCCTTTTTCTGAAAGTGAATAAGAAGGAAATGAGTTGATGGGTGAATGGCAGGCAATTCTGTCCCTACCATCAGCCTCGCACTGTCAGCTTGAACGCCTTTTCTCTCCTAAGAGCCCATCTCAGTGCCCAGAAGTCAGCAGAAAGTGAAACTGCCTCCGTGTGCTTCCCAGTGAGGGTTTTCCGCAATGGACACCGGGATTCACCTTTCACAGTGTTGCCATACTAAGTATTTTGACGAGAATTCCTAATAGCAATGTATTTTTATTCTATGGCAAATATCTATTCGGCACTAATCATGTGCGAGGCACCTTTTAGACACTGGGGACTGTGAAGTCAGCAGAAAGTGAAACTGCCTCCGTGTGCTTCCCAGTGAGGGTTTTCCGCAATGGACACCGGGATTCACCTTTCACAGTGTTGCCATACTAAGTATTTTGACGAGAATTCCTAATAGCAATGTATTTTTATTCTATGGCAAATATCTATTAGGCACTAATCATGTGCGAGGCACCTTTTAGAGACTGGGGACTGTTGAATAAAAAAAAAATCTGGATTTATTAAATAGAGATTTTATTTGAAAGGATTGTTGTAATAGTGGAGGGAGGAATATTGCAATAGGAAAAACACTGTGATCATAAGATCTGTAGGCACATCAAGGGTTAGGCAAAGTGGAGTTTCCTTTTAAAGGAAGGAGTAAAAAGCCTACAAAGAATTGCGTGTAAGAGAGTGAGATGAAGGAGTGGCCTGATCAGATGGTAGATCAGAGAATGTTTTACTCTGTGGCCAAGCTATTCTCATCTGTCTGCTGGCTTGGGCTGAGGGTGTGCTAAAGTTCAGTGGCCTGGGGGAAAGAGAATATTAATCAAAGTTTGATTACCAAGCATTTTGTTCCAATTGATTAGTGGAGACAAGTAGGTCAGCTAATAATTTATGAGGCAAAAAAATGAGAATTTGGAGGGTCCATGGCTCATCTCATTACAAGTCAAGAAGGTGGAACATCCATGAGTCTTATCTAAGTTGTATGGGAAATAATGCTCCTTTGCAAGCAAGCGATTTCTCAGAAAGCAGTGGATGGGGGATTTCTTAGCCTTCACTGTTTTTCTATGATCGTAGGAATCAGATCAAGATCAACATTATCAGGACATAGCAACAAAATAAACAAAGTGAGCCCCTACACTCTAGGACCTAACATTCCACAGGAAGAGATCGACAGGAACCCTGAAACTTGTCCATTAATAAGGTCCTTTCAGATTTTGTTAAGCCTGAGTCCAAAAGGAAGCTATGACAAGGCTGGGCAGTGCCTCACAGGGGAGGCTTCACTTGACCGTGGAGACTGATGGTCTGTGGACAACGGGCCATTTGAGATGAGAAATAAATGGTGCAAAAGAGCAAGCATGGCAAGCCGACCACCTTGAATGAGGTAGAGAGCAGCAATGAGACTGGAAATGAAGGCAGGACCAGAGCAGGTGGGCTTGCAGATAGAGCCTGGACTCTGGCTGCTCTGCAGAGGATGGCCAGCAGCAGAGGGGAGGTGAAGACAGGAGGCAAGTTACGATGGTCTGGCCTGGGGCTGTGGTATCGGCAGGCTGAAAAGTAATCAAAGCAGAGCTAACAATATTTGCTAATGCAACTTAGGTGAGGGATGAGAAAATAATAACAATAGCAAACCCTTATATAGAACCTATACTGTGCCGGGCACTGTTCTGAGTGTTTACCGCATACTAACACATTTAATCTTCATAAGAAAATCTAAAGAGATAGGTATGATATTTTCTCCATTTTAGAAAGGACACTGAGGCTCAGGAAGATTAAGTAACTTATCCGAAGTCACAGAATAATAAGCAGCAGAGCTGGGATTTGAACCCTTGTGGGCTCCAGTGCAGAGTCCAGCATTCGTGGTTCTTATGATTTTGGCCTAAGCCATTGGGTGAAGGGTTCTGCCATCGGTTGAGATAAAATAAGGCTCGGTCGGAACTGGATTTGAGCGGAGATTAGTGCTCCATTTAGGCCAGGTTAATTTTCTAATGCTTATTAGACAACCAAGTGACAGCATTGAAAATGTAATTGGATATATGTTTGGATCTCAGGGAACATTCCAATTTGTAGCTGTAACTTTCAGCACCTTCAGCGTATAGATGGCATATACTGTCATGGGACTGCGTGAGATCACCTGGAGAGATAAAGAGAAAAGAAAAAGACATGATATGTACCCTGGGCGTGGCAGTGGTTTAGCAGGGAGACTGCAGGCCTTGATCCCCTAACCTAGCTTTTCTCAATTTCGGCTCTCTGTATGAGGCTATCTGTTCTCATATCTCCTTTCATACTATTGCAATTGGAAGAGAAACTAGAAAGAACGCCGAAAGTTAATTTGCAATTATTTGAGGCAGAATATCTCTTCATATACAGAAAATTCCACACTCAGTCGCTGTGAGGATTACTGCTTCCTCAAACTAAGACGCTGCTTTGTTAACATGTAGGATACTGACTAGCACTAGTGCCCTAGACTGCTTGAAATATAAAAGATCTCATTGCAATTGACTCAGTTTTCCTATCTACCATCTCATTTGACCTTCATACCCACGCCATGAAATAAGCAAGGTACCAACATGACAACCCTCTACTGATGAGAGAATAATGCTTAGAGAGACAAAAAGACTTGCTTAAGGCACGGCTATATTGCTTCAGGCTGTATTGTAAAGTAGCAGAGCTGGGCCTCAAACCCACATCCTGCATTAGCAGATGCTACGCCCTTTCTGCAACACCGTACCTGCTCAACACACCCAGCGTGCTTCATTATAACATTTGCAACTCTCATTCATTTTGTCAAAAGAAAAAGTAGAAATACAAACACTGAACTTTATCTCTTCTACTAGCCAAAAGTTTTAGTGTGGATAATGTTGAACTCCAGAAGGTGTCCGGAACTGGGCAGACATCCACTCACAAAGATAGGCCCAGCACAGCTTTGTTACTTTGTTAAACAAACATTCTCAAACCATGAAACATACCCATTCTCAGATGTTGATACAAAACTACATTTAAAAGTTAACTAAAAGTAGTCTGCGGATTTTTTTAAATTGCATATTTGCAATACTACAAATAATTGAAGGTTGACATTCAAAGAAAAACATGTCTCTAAAAGATAGCAATATGCGAAACACGAATACTATCCTCTGGATGCTGGTGAAATGGGCAGGGAGTTTTAGCAGAAATCTTAAACCCACTGTAGTAAATATGAGTTAGTTTCCGGTACCTTATGCCAGCCCAGCCGACTGTTTTACCAGAGACTTTTTCTGGGTCATTTTTTACATGTCAAAGCCTCCCGGGGAGACGGCTCTCTTCTGCTCCTCCTATTTCAAACACAAGCCGATTCCATCACTAAAACTTGCATTCATCTTCCTGCATTGGGAGAGAGCCGTCCGGCAGGTTTAACTCAATTGCCGATAAGACCGTCTTAAATCACCTCCGCGGAGTCAGAGCCTTCGGCGGCAGGACACGTGCAACATGGTCCCGGAGCGACAGGTGGTTCTCGCCGCTGAAGCTCGGAAACTTCCGGCAGACACCAGTCAAGAAAGGGCAAGTCAACGGCATGGAACCAGAAGGGCGAAGCTTCCCGAGCCCCTGCTACCCTGTCATCCACTCGCTGCCCACAGCCTGGGAAGAGCGAAGTTGTGCGTCAAGGAGAAACTTGCCCTGACCCGGGACGGGCTCGGGTCAGCGAGAGAAGGTGCCAAATCTCTGTCTTCCCAGGCACTGAAGTCAAAGACAAGTGAGCGGATGCACTTTCATCCAAGTGGTGCCCTTCTCGAGTCTCAGAACGAGGACCAAAATCCTCCTAAAGTCTCAGCAAATACCCTCAGGACACCGCACACTTGGTGAGTGGATACTGTTATTCTAGACGGCCAAGCAACACCCTACGGCATGCTTTCAAAACACAAGGCAGAGAGAACAGCTGCCAAAAGGTCGAAGAAAAAAGAAGCAGCAATGCCAGAAGAAGGTCCTCGCCTGAAACGTGGACTGTGGTGTCCGCACGCTCGCCAGGGCGACCTGTCTCTCTGGATTGTAGAGTAGACAAGAATGGCGTGTGGAGGCCTTTCCTGCGTTCCAGCCTGTGCCCAAACTCAATCCTTTCTCCTCCTTTGGTTCTGAAATTAACTTCATTATTCAAGGGACAGCTAACCTGGGTTCAAAAATAGTGTGACATCAGCAAACTCAGAACAAACGGTAGCATTTGTACGGCCGTGTCAGGTAAGTGCATGAGGCTGTTGGAGGATTCTCCCTCTGGACGCGTCCCCATGCTAGCTCAAGGAAGCGGCATCTCAGCACACATCGGTTGGATGTACCGACTTAGATCAGGGAGCCCAAGCCACAGGCACTTCGTTCTTTTACGACAAGTAAAGAGTTAAGACTCACATTTATGCTATTATCAGGGCACCCCGTTAAAATGTGGATTCTGGGATCCAACACTTCCACCTCAGGTCTACCGAATACAAAGTTCAAAGAGTTAGGGGAGCCTGGGAATTTGAGTTAGAACAAGAACCTCACATCATTTTCCAGCACATTAAGCTTGCAGACCTGTGTTTTGGTGTCTCCATTCTTACCACCCTTACTACTTTTTCCAACATTGTTCTCTTCCCTCTCTTTTATCCACTTCCTGGATGGGGGGGTGCTTCCTCGGGGAAGCCGGCACTTATCAAGTTAGGATAATAGAAAGAAAAAGCAAAAAAAAAAAAAACAGGTTTTATTCCTTCTTTGGGGCTGTGTGTTTTGCTTTATCATCTAATAGTTGGATTTATTTTGAGGCAAATAGACTTTCAGATGTCCCTGCTCTTTAGGTGTTACCAACATAGCTATGGTCACCACCGGTCATTTTAGGTAATCGGCATCAATCACTGTCCTAACTCTCTGGCCATTAATATCCTTGTTTATAAAAGGAAGGGTTTGGACTGAACGACATACAAATAAGTAAAATCTAGCACATAAACGCTATAAAGGAAACTGAGAAGAGACTGGAATAGAGAATGACAAAGACAGATAACTGCCACCCTACTTTATAGGAGCCAGCGGGCAGGGAAAATGACATTTCAACTGAGAGCAGACGGCGGAAGAGAAATCAGAAATGGCGAATCATGCGCTCTAGGCAAAGGCAACATTTGTGTGACTGGGGGTCAGGTGGGCCGGGCAGGTATTGCAGCAGCTGTGCCTCAGGCACCAGCTAAGGAGGAAATAAGAGATGCTGCTGCAGCTGGGGTAGCTGGGCCAGAGCACCAAGGCGTGCAGTGCGATGCTATTGGCCGCTGTTAACCAGCAATATCCATGGTGCGGCTGACGGTGCCGAGCGCTCGAGCGAGCCCCTGAGAATTTGTTCCCGAAGGCTAAGCTAGAAGGTGACTTTGAATGCGTAGATGATGCCTTGTGGGCCATGCTATTGAAATCTTTCTCCACATGATAGACGTAAGCAACATGCTGCCTGCATCATCTCATTCTTCTGTAACCACAGTTTTGGTTTTGCCTTAGACACCTCGGCTGCAGTTACTGTCATGTTTAACCAGACTTCACCCAGGCTACACGTGACAACTGCACGGTAACAATTTTCCCAGCAGGGAAGATATCACGATAGTGATTCCTACCTGGATAGCATTACCTTGGCATTTAAGGGTTACCCGACCTGCTATGTTTTGGGAATTTTTGGTATTCTAAGGTCAGGAACTCCTCTGATGTTTTGGTTTATCTATCAGTGAATGTACCTTGCTATTTTTGGCATAAAATTGTCTACCTGTGAATGGCACCACCTGTCATGTCAGTCCTCACTCAAATGGCATGCCCACCTAAGACAGCTTGCTTTTCCAGGTATCTAAGCAATAGTTACTGTATTTCATTTTTAAGATTGAAAATGACGTTTTCATTTTCAATGCACTCTTGAGTGATTTGCTAATGATACGCTACAGTTTTTAAACAGAGATGGTATATTAAATCACTTTATGAGTGTTTTTTTTTTTTTTAAAAACATACACTTTGGCTATAACACTGAACTAGTTTAGCTGTAGATTCTTGCCTAAGCCTGGCTTAGGGAATATTCAATATGTAACTTTTCAGACATTGGAACTTTTAAAAGGTTTTGTACCTACTGGACCCCAGAGTTAGGGAATATGCATCATCCTCCTCCTCTGGGTTTACACGATGCCTCTATAATGTGTAAAATGCAACCAAAGTTAGACATCTCTTTTGCTCAAAACCTTCTGTTGTGCAGAGTAAGCTCTTATGGGAACAAGAAGGTTAATTACGTAATAATTTCACTAGACAAGTAAATAGAAGTTCTAATCTAAGTAATGCAGGAATTCACTTACACCTCTTTTTTATGACATAAGCTCAGTGGCAATTCTGAATTTACTACGAAGGATGTTCTCTGTGGTTTAGGTGGAAGCCATTTAGAGGCCCCCGGGCAAGGAGAACAATAAATAACAGCTGTATCTGCGCTAGTGTCCGGGGTATTATGCTTGGGTCACAGGGGTGAGAATTGATTCTGTTGGCATTGTGCTTTGTGAGATGCTCTGGCTCCTGGTCCCTGCTCCTCCCCTGCACTACCTTTAAGTATTTGGCTCCAGCATCATGCAAAGAGGTCTGTCTTCCTGATATATATTTGTTCAATAATATGAAACACAAATTTCTTCTCTTCTCCTTGCAAGGTGCATGGCACTCACTGCTTTGCACTTTCTAGGATGTAGGAGAATAAGTAATCTTTTAAGATATAAAATAACCAATTCTTTGGAAGACTGATTTGGTCTGCTTTCTTGTTGAAAGCTATTATCTTGACTACTTGATAACCAGAATTTTTTCTGCATTCTGTTGGTTAAAAATCTGCAAATCTACCTTTCTTTTTTTTTCCAGCTTTACTGAGGCATAATTGACAAAATTGCAAGATATTTAAAGTGTACAACACAATGATTTGATATACCTAGACGTTGTGAATGGAATCCTGCCACAAGCTGATTTAACACATCCATCACCTCACATATTTACCCTTCACCTTTTTTTTTTTTTTTTGGTGAGAACATTTAAGTTCTACTCCCTTAACAATTTCAATTATACAATACAGCGTATAGCTGATAACTATTGTCATCGTGTTATACATTAGAGCCTCAGACTTTACTTATAACTGAAAGTTTGTACACTTTCCCAGACTCTCCTTGTTTCCCCCACATCTCACAGTAACCACCTTTTACTCTCTGTCTCTCAGAGCTTCTACACGCAAGTGATACCACGCAGTATTTATCTTTCCTCGTTTGGCTTATTTCACCTAGTATAACACCCTCTAGTTTTACTCATATTTTTGCAAATGATAGGATTTCTTTCCTTTTTAAGGCTAAATAATATTCCACTGTATATATGTACCACATTTCTTTGTCCATTCATCTGTTGACTGACAATTAAGTTTTTCCATATCTTGGTTGTTGTGCATAATGCTGCAATGATCTTGGAGTACAGATATCTCTTTAAGATAACGGTTTCACTTTATTTGGCTATATACCCAGAAGCAGGATTACTAGATCACGTGGTGGTTCTATTTTTAATTTACTGAGAAACTTCCATGCTGTTTTCTAAAATGGCTGTACCAATTTACATGTTCACCAACAGTGTCTAAGGGTACCCTTTCCTCCACATCCTCACCAGCAAATCTACTTCTTTTTGTTGTTAAATTCACTGTAAATGAAGGTTTTCATATTCAAGTGAGAGAGATTTGTCCCCATCTAAAGAAAAAAGGCAAGAATGCTTGCAAAACTGAAATGTGGCCAGTGGGAGCAGACCCCTGTGGCAGGATTTGCTGGCTCCATCCTGTTAATAGATTCTGCCCCTCGCTTTCCCTCACGCTCCCTTATTTCTTCACATCTTGCCTTATCTCCTGTCCCTGGCTTTCTCAATAAAAGTCATCGTATCATCATTATCATCATCACCATCACCACTAACAGCCATAAATATATGTTTAATAGAATAGCAATGCATAGCAAGTCTCCTCTGACAGAGAAACAGAATATATGAGTAAAACGCACATAGTAATTCAGGGTAACAAGAACCGATGAGAGACACATAGGCATATTTATTTTCTAAATTCCATATTTAAGTTAATATACCCACTTAAAAGCATAATATCGAAGACTAGCGTATTTTTTCATTAGGTTATGCTAGCCTAGTTTTCCAGTTTTCTTCTCTTACTTAATCCCCTTTTAAATAAGTCTCCCAGACCTCATCCTTTTAACTTGCTCAAAAATACTCAGTAAGCTCTTCTGGAACATGGGTACAAATCGTACTGTTCTTGCAGCCTGTGCAGTGAATACAGAATCCACTCACTTCAACTTTGTGAGCAGACAGGAACATTCCCAACATTACTCTAATTAGAGGACAGAGAACTGACTGCATCTAAAACCATTTACCCAGCTTTTTAAAATATGGTTGAATCACATATAATTCACGTGTTTCTGGTCTGGAGTTAAAACATATTTAAGACTTATGAAATCTTAAAAGTCAAGATTTTAAATGTGTGGCTTTGTTGAACATAGATCAACTTTATAAGCATTGAAGGCCTGCCTACCATCAATTTAATGTGTGACAGAACAGCTAAAGATGTTTCATCAATATCCGTTTGCTGCAAAGGAAAAAATCTGTCCATTTAATTAGCACAGAGACATAAAATGAAAGAGATGCTACTAATCCATTTGCTGGAGTTATTTCCACAATCCAGGTTTTGTTTAAATCAAATGGTGCAGCTATAATACACTTTAGCCCATTTTAAAATGCATGTATTATGATCAATAAAAACAATTTTTGGTGTTTTTTCAGGGAAGAAAATAATTTTGAACATCAGAGAAATTTTTTCACTTGCAATAGAAACACTACCTTGAATCCATTCAGTATAAGACCTAAAACACTTATGAACTTGTATTTCTAGTTAGGAAATCAATAACAATAACATATAAGTAGTTAAGTAGCCCTGGGTTCTAAAATTTGCCTTCTTTAACTAACTTAGAAGCTTTTTATGAGAAGTCGCTAGCAATATATTTTGTTGAAATTTTCTAAAATTGCTTCCTTCATTAAAACCACCTCACAGATTTAATAAACAAAATGTATAAAACTCATAATTAATAACAATT
This sequence comes from Pteropus alecto, assembly GCF_000325575.1. Taxonomy (NCBI): domain Eukaryota; kingdom Metazoa; phylum Chordata; class Mammalia; order Chiroptera; family Pteropodidae; genus Pteropus; species Pteropus alecto. The sequence goes on along the minus strand of NW_006443225.1, from coordinate 6,883,017 downwards.
GTCAGAATAGAGTCGCATGTGCTAATAATTTCCTATTTGATTCCTATATAGAATAGGTTAGGTCTAAAAATAATATTTAAAATATTGTATGATTCCACTACACAAAGTCCCTAGCATAGTCAAATTCATAGAAACAGAAAGCAAAATGGTTACCAGGGGCCGGAGTCAGTATTAAACGGAGATGTACTGTTTTATGAGTATAGAGTTTCAGTTTTGGATGAGAAAAAAGTTCTGGAGATGGTCATGGTGAATGGCCAACAATTCGAATGTACTTAATGCCACAGAATTGTGCACTTAAAAATGGTTAAAATAATAAATTTTATGTTACATATTTTTTACTAAAAAAATAAAACTAAAATAATAATTTAGCTGCCTTGTCCTCAAAGCTGTAATACGTAATTAGTGTGAAAGGAAGTTGAGTCATACGTTTATTAAGCCAAAAACGGTACTTAGATTTTAAAGTTGACATATTCCCCTTGTTTAGTGGGGTCTGCTTTTTATAGTAAGGTTGACTTTCAAAAAATTTTTTCAAATTATAAACATTTCAATGGCAAATTTTTCAGTTAATTTTGACAGTACAAAAGTGCTTCCTTAGAGGTTTATCTGACCTTTCTTCTTGCCATACTTGAAAAGACGCACCTTGGAACCAAACACTAGATCATTCCATACCTAAGGGAAGAAAGGTGGAGATCTACTAGCAAAATGGAAATGATTAGAAAGAGAAACTCATAAAGGAGATAAACTAGCATTTATCAATACCTGAAATTATATTATACCTTCATTTACTGGTCTATTTTCTCTCTCCTTCACTCCTCTACACACACGAACAAGAATTTGACTTCTGTGAGTACTGAGGTTTTGTTTATAGCATTCCCTACGTATCCTCAGCACCTTGTATGATTCTTAGAATATATTAGCTGATTAATAAATGTTTGCTGAATTAATAAATAGAAGAAGAAACTTAATGAGAAGCCTGGTAATATGAAGGTATCAAAATTTTGTCAAAAGATCAAATTTCTAGTATTTGCTTTGGCACCACTTTTAATTTAGTTAAGCAATTGTAAGTTGAGAAGCATCTGTACACTATCAAAATCTCAATGGAAGGGTGAGCACCATATTAACATAGCTGAAGAGAAAATTAGTGAATGGGAATAAGGACGAAAGAAAATATTCAGAAGAAAGCATGAAGAGACAAAAGAATGGAAAATAAAGAAGGTGAGAAACTTAAGAGCTGTACTATAAGGTCTAACCTAATTGGATTTCCAGAAGAAAGAGAGAGTTAAAAAAAAAAAAAAAAAAAGCCAGAAGTGATATTTGAAGCTAATAATTTCCCAAAAGCAATCCACAAAACAAAAAATAACATCAAGCCACAGATGAAAAAAATCAAAACGCTATTAACCTAAAGCAAATAATTACAAAGAAAACCACCATTACACTCATCATAATAAAACTACCGGACACCAAAGACCAACAGAAACTCTGAAAAACAACCGAATGGGGTAGGAGAACATTGTTTACTTCCAAATGAGCAACGATGAGCTGACAGCTGACTTTTCAACAAAAACGATGGAAGACAAAAGATAATGAAACAACATTTTTAGAGTGTGAAAAGAAAGCAACTGCCAAGCTAGAGAAAGTATGTATCAAAAATGGGAGCAAAATAAAGACATTTTTAGACAAATAACTGAGAAAATATGTATAGAAACAGATAGGATAAATAGAAAACTATATGATGCTAGATTCTGTCCTAGTATATCAGCAATTATATTAAAATAAAAGCTATTATAAAATAAAGAGGATTATCAGATTTATTATGAAATAACACAACTGCATGCTCCTTAAAACAGATGGATATAATATATAAGGGTACTTTAAACTCAAAAGTAAAATAATAAAAACCTACACACCATACAAATACTAAAACAAGGGAAACCAGTAGAACTGTATTAATATGTGAGAAATAGTCATTAAAGAGAAATACTGCTAGAAAAAAATGGTGGTGTTTCACGTGAGAACAGGCCAATTTACTGGAAACATATAAGAATTCTTCTTATTTATGCGCCTAGTTTTATAACCTAAAAAAATAATCAAATAATTTTGGACAGGACTGTTGGTAAAATGAACAAATATACAATTATAAGAAACGCTTTTGTGAAAGGGCAGTCCAGACAGATGGACTGGCCAGTTCCAAGGCCCTAAATCAGAAATAAAGTTGGCCTGGTGAAGAAATAGGAAAAGGTCGAGGTGAATTGAGCACAGTGAGAGCAAGGGAGAAGGGCAATCAGGCAGGAGGGAAACGGGTCTGATCATGCATATCGGAAAGTTCTATTTTATTCTAATGGTGGTGTGAAATCATTGAGGGTTTAAGCAGAGAAGAGCTTGCTACACTGACCAATCTTTACCTCATCTCTAGTTTTCATTGTTTGTTGTTCTAGTTTTTCCTGCTAAAGATAGGCTTTCTCTTCGTGGTGGAGGGATGGGACTATGTGAAAAATAAATCTCAGTGTATAAAAAGCAGGGAGCACACATGGCTGACTACGGAAAAGGCCCGTCATTGGCCAGAGAGATATGATTTAGGTCTATGGCTCTGTAACTTGATGGACTTGTGACCTGGGCATGTCGCCCAGCTATTCGAAATCTCCGTGCCTTCATTTTCTAAACAAAGCAATAATAAGGGCATCCAGTTTGCAGGACTGATTTAAATGTTAAATGAAATCTTGCATAAAATCTTAGCATAAGGAGTGGCGCAGAGAAACACTTTCAAAAAGTAGCTTTAATAAAAACAGTATTGTAAAAGACTGCAAAATACAGGTAGATACATTTGCAGGGAGAGACAAAGCAGAGACTCCATGGATTATCCCCAGTGACACTTCTCCTCTGCTGCAGGAGCCGAGCTATAGCCTTCAAGTAAAGTATCTCTGTGGGGAAAAGAGAAGAAAAGAAGAAAGGAAAGGAGAGAGGGAGAGAGGGAGGGAGAGGAAAAAATGCTAGCGGTAGGTAGGTCCTTTCTGAGTGTTAGAATTATAGGTAATTTTTGTTCCCCTCCTTTTATATTCATGGCACCATCTCAGATGATCTCATAACTTCTTCTATATACCTGCTCAGACCTTCTCTAGGGCTCCCTGCTCTGTCAGGAAGTAGCGTGGGACAGGATGGGAGGATGCCTATGAATTAGGCTCTCAAACCCAATTAGACTCTCTCAGGCCAAACCAGTAATTAAACTGCCTCTTTAGTTAATTCAGTCTTTGCTCAAATGACTCAGGTCAACATTCAGGATTACAGAATTCGGCCCTCTCCCAGGCTCCCCTCATGGGAGCATCAGGATGGATAAAGAATTGTGGTGTACGTGACTTGATGGCAGCAGAAGGTCCATCTGACTTTGAAGAGAGGAAGGACATAGTTCTGCCATTTGTCTCAAGCCTGGATGTCTCTAATGTTGTGGCTTCCTAGGCATGCCTTGAGGCCTTTGCTCACCCGTGGGCTCTCCCTGCATTGTCTCAGTTTTCTGCAGGATCTTATCAAACCACCACTCACTGGAGTGACTGCTCCACCATGGTCTGTCAGAAGGTCTTAGAGTTTTTTGTCAAAGCTAGAGAGAGAATTCACTCTACCTCTCTAGACCTCAATACTGTCAATAGGCCTTAAATTACTAATTGAGGAAGTTTGAAAAAAAATGGCCCGAGTCCATGTTAGTGTCCAACTGGGTGACTTCAAGATTCTCAGGATAGAGGAGAGCTCGTTTTCTCCATGGACCTCCTTTCTCTTTCATTTCCATCCTTGAAGGGATTTCCAACGACCTTTTTAAAACTGACTTTATCGCTCTGGCCAGGGGCTTGCTGCCTCGGCCAGCTCTTCCCCAAATAGGAATCATCCTGTGATTTGACTTTAATTCACTAGAATTCTCTTATGTTTGGGAACAAAGCCTGGGCTAGTCTAAAAATATTCTCTCGCCTTACTGATCATTGTCCAATGGATAGATTTTTCTTAGGAACTTCATATAAAGAATTGATTAGCTGAAGGCAGGATTTAAGTGTTTCTGGGTCCTCTGGCCACACTATATACTATATTAATAACGCTTACTTATACTTTGTCCACTAATTAGCTGCACTCCATTTCTTAATTGCCCTCCATTCCGTCATCCACGGCACTGGAGAGAACAGGATGTTGGGGATGCAGGTGTTGGCACCAGTGACCTCTCACATTCTAAATGAGGGCTCATCCATTTGAGCTAATTCTCTGCACTGGCTCAGTGACCTTGGGGAAGTAACTTGGCCTCTCTTGGCCACCATCGCCTCATTTGTAAAATGAGGTCAGTGAACTAGATGATCTTTACAGTTATTTCTTTTTAGAAACCTGTAATCTTTCTTGTTTTCGTAAATGAAGCCCAGCTGGATGGAGGCCCTGGGGAGCTATTAAAGGACAGAGCAGGTGTTGAGCCCTGGGAGGAGAGATGAAATGTCACAAAAAAAGAAAAGCCAGCTCACCAAGGAACAATGCCACCGCTACATTTGTAAAATTTTACTCTCAACCCCAGAGCTCTATTTTTGGTCAGATTCCTGGGTCCCAGAGGAATGTCTGAGCAAGTGGCAGACGGTATGAGGATGTCAGCAGGCTGAATCGGGAACGAGGCCTTCTCCGGGCCCGCTGCCACTGGCAACAAACCTACCTGCTCTCACTCTGGACCACACAGTGTGCGAGCTAAACACATTCCTCTGCGATCACCTGCTGTCACCACGCCTATTGCCTTTCTGAGCCACTGTGTAAACATTTGCGCATGGCCTTTACAGCTCTCATGCACCCTTCCTCGGGCTTGAGAAGTGTCCTGCTGTCTCTCCTGTCCTTGGCCAATGTCTTGTTCTCTCTCTACCCTTGGCCCTGGCAGCACATTGCCTCATTTCAACATCAGGTCAGCATAGCCAAGATGAATGGAGAGAAGCTTGGCTCAGATGCCTGGGGATTCATGGCACAGCCAACTCATCACCCACAGGTTTTGCTTCCTCACCAACTGTAGAAAGCAGTCCAGGAGCCTCACAGAGTATCCTGACATCGATAGCATGTCTCAACAGATGGCACCACAGCCTCTGATTTCATCGGTCGGAAACCTGACTGTTTGGTGGTACCAGGCCCATCTGACCATGTGCCAGATGACACATCGCTTTTGTTGACATGGCTTCTGGCTTGGAGACAGGGACTATTAACAAAGAAGGCAAGTCTCAGAAAATCTTGGCCGCCATGATCTTTATCCCCAGCAACAAGAATTGGCTTGTACATTCTGTTTTAACTGCAGGACACAGGATGTGCCAGAGAACAAGGCATTCATATATTAACTTTCACATCAAATCATCTGATATTTGTGAGTTTTGATGTCCTTACAAATGAAGACACCCATTCTTAATATTGCTGGTGGATATCAGCCCTGGGAAAGGACTTGTGCACAGACAAACAGAAAACTACCCTTTCTCCCTTCTCCCTACTTTCTAGAAGATCATGCCCTCGAGATTCATAATTGCATTTTTTCGATTGAAAGATGTGTTCAGAAGCTCTAAGAAAATAGAGTGGTGAGTTGGGCTGAATTTGAATAAAACAAAACAAAAACTGCTCTACAAACTATGTCTACTCGAGTTCTCTTTTCTTGCACTTTAATCATAGTGACTGACAATAGCACAATTACATTTTTGCCTCCTGAAACCATTTTTGAAAAAGAGACATTTCAGCACAGCTCAGATGGGCTTCTGCTGGAATTCTCTGTCGAGTTTGCAGGCCATACGTAGTTTCTCTGTTCACTTTGGGGACAGCCACAGATCATCTGGCTACTGGAGGATTTTTGCATTCTGTTCACATGCTTGGATTTTGACCTCCGAAGCCTTTATCCACAATCTAAACAGCAACTGTGTGCAGCACAACCAAGTTATGGAGATGTTCTTGCCACAAGTCCTTTTGGTTCTTCCCTAAGCTGGGCTCCCTAGGCTTTCTATTTAAGTGGCCACCAGGCTCACCTGTGAGCGGCAGTTAGCCCTGTCATGTCAGCGAGCAACATTCATCCCGCTCTCTTGAAGATGGCAACAATCATTCTGAGTGGCCTAGAATTACATGTTCCACAGAGAAAAGACAGCCTGCTTCTTAGAGACCTAAGGCGGAGGATAGTCACAGCAGCCGTTTCATTGACTGATTTTTTAAAAAAGAACTAACTAGGAAAACTAGCAAACTGCACCATTTATGCTGAGGTCTGCAGGCTCTGAGCATTTCCTTTTGTCAGCTGAGACCCATGTCTGCTAAGCTGGTAAAGACTTAGTCAGTATCACAAAGTCTAATACTTAATGTCAATGACAGACACCAGGGACTGAACCCTGCCTGGTCTGTCCTTGTCTACCTGTGTGATTTGGGGCAAGTTATAGACACTCCTAAACTTCAGGTTTCTCATCTGAAAAAAAAATGGAGATAATCAAATTATATGATCTCACAGGCTAGTCATGAGGATTAAATGGAATGGTGCATATAAAGTAACAGAAGGTCTTAATATATGCACCGTCTTGATTGGGTCTCCCTGGCTTACGGTGACTGGATATACACTTCTAGTTGTCCTCACCTTGAGAACACAGACATGTGTCTGGAGGCTGTGTACCCTGAACTCCCAACACAAAATCTGGCAGATAAAAAGCACCTGCAAACATAAACTATCATTATTCATAGGAATGTAGTGAGGATACCATTTCCTGTCTGATTTTGACTGATTTCTATTTGCAAAGGTTATGTATACGACATTGAGGATTTTTGACACTGACGCACGATTCTGGGGAAGAGTGAGTGACTGTTCTCTCCACTATGGGAGTGGAGGTGGGGGAAGCTGACAGTTAGCAGTTAGTACGACTTGTCACCGATGTTAAAATTTCTTCCTAAACCCGCCCCGCTTTCAACCATGTGTGGGGCTGCTGGAGACGCACGGTCTCCCTCCTGCCAGAGCAGCTGAATGAGAGCAAAGCTCAAATGTGCTCTGGGCTCTTGCCTGTCTGGACTCAGATGAAAGG
>NW_006443225.1:6866868-6875971 GCF_000325575.1 Pteropus alecto | reverse complement strand
GAATAATTCACCTCTTCCTTTGGACTAATTATCTCCAGTTACTTATGCACAGACAGAGGGATCAATCCACTGCCAAGATGACACTCCAGCAGGAAGAGTAGGACAAGAAATGACATGCGGTAGTCCAAACGGGCTCTGTCCCCACAGCCAGGATGTCCACACTGTCCAAGGACAAGATTCGGCCACCCTTGTTCCCCACTCCTTAGTCTGTTTGATGAGACTTCTGTCCTCAGGGCCAGTATGCCCCAGTGCCAGTGGCTTGTGGTGAGATCCTGGACTGAGGCCATCTCAGGGGAGCTGGCACAGGTATTAGGATGCTGAGTACATCTCTTTCTATTGTCTCAGGTGGGCGGCTGGGACACAAAACGAAGGCAAAGGAGTGTCACCTGCTCCCTGGTTCTCAAAGAATTCACACATAACTGGGGGCTAGATAACCCCTCCATAGCTTGCTAAGAAGCAACCCACCAACTCTGCTATTCATCAAACTGCCACCCCAGCCCCTCTCCTCACCCATTCCCAAGTAGCTTTTGGAGAGAAGAAAAGAATGTCGTTTACCCCCCAGGGCAAACCTCATAACTCTGATTACTTTCTCTCTCTCTCTCTTTGGGAGGACCCCCCTAAAAAAAGGAAAGGAAAGAAAGCCTCCAAGAAAACCAAACCAAAAACTGGGTGTGCAGAGAGAAGGGGCTGGCATCTCATTCCATGGGCGGCTGTCAGCCATGTGCAGCCCTGGGCAGCAGACCACTCTGCCAAGCAGAGAAGTAAGGGGAGGCCCCTGGGTGTGGCGAGGACAGACACTTTTCCTCCAGGGTGAATGGATGCTGAGGACACAGCAGGCCCTTTCCCCAGCCAAGAGGACAGGATGTCAACGAAGGAGACATGTACAATGAGAGGCTGGGGGTACCCAGCGGGAAGAAACAGCGCGGGTGGCAGGCTTAGAAGGGGTCTGGTTCTGGAAGAACGGAAAGAGATAAGCAGGAGCCCGAAATGAGTTTGAAGTTTTGAAAGAGACTAAACTGACCTGGATTTTTAAATAACTGAATGTTATAAAAAGCTATAGGTTCTTCCTGAGATTTCATTAAGTCATGAGAAATAGGGAGTTCACAGGGAATGGCTGATGGCCACGATGGAGAGAGAAAAAGACGTACATCCCATGTTTGTTCTCCGCCATATAAATGTCAAATATCTAGCAATCCTGAACACGTCACAAGGCAAAGGGATTTCAGAATACGTGGATTCTGTAAATTCTCATTTACTAGCAAAATATGAAATGATAAGCTTGCTTAACTAGTCTGGTAGATAAAAAACTTAATATCACTTATTTCGTAATTTTTTCACTTATTGGAGAGAAAGAATAATGTGCACAATTCCCTTTTAACTGCTTTCATTAAAACGATTCAAAGCTTCAGATGTTGACATGTCTACTAAGGAGTTTGCCATTTGACTAATGAGTAATGGTGTTTTTTTTTGGCGGCGGAGGTGGGGGAAGATGTTAGACATACTGGAAAATAATCATAGTATTTTACCCCCTCTTCAAGCTATATGTTTATATAGTTTTTATATATTGTTTTACTTTCCAAAGATTCTAGGAAATCAAGACTGGAAATGAAGAAAATCCCAAATATCAAGCAAAGAGCCAAAGAGATAATCCAACTGTTAAGAGTGGAAGATTTTCAAGTGAGCCAACTAGCTAAGTCAGCTACAGGGAAGAAATATCTTTAGATACCAGAAGTTGTCCTACTTGCTTGTGTGTGGTTTAGGAAGTGTATTGTATGAGATATGAAGATGGCCAATGTCTGCTTCTGTAATCCACTTACTTGTTAATTAAAGGTGTTGTTCTAGGCAAAGATATGCTAACAGCCAACTTCCACTTCTGTAATCTGCTTGCTTGTTCAGGAGACCACCAGGATATGGTCTTAAGCTTTATCAGCTGCCTCCTCTGAAAGCTCCGGGCTGATCTCTAGCCCTGTGTGGTGGAGAGTCAGTCGCTGGCCGGCTAATAAAGGCTCATAATTAATCTCAATCGGCTCCATGGGTCTCAGAATCGTTCGTGCCATAACAAAGCGTGGTTTATTTTAATGTAAATTATCAATATATAATATAATTAATGCTCTTACCCTTTGCTCAGGAAGCCCCACTTATTCTAGGGGGAGATATAAAGATATTGCCAGATAGTTGCCATGGTAACTGTTATGTTTTTGATGTTGGATCAGAAAGTCCAGGGCAAAGGATCTCGAAAGATTGATATTGGGGTTGTGGGAAGGCTCTCACTAAGAAAGTCCCTAGATTTATGAATATTCACATATTAAAGTGACTACAGATTATATCCCCGTGGCCTCCTGAGACCAACCCACCGCTTGCAGATCTGACTAGCATCTGCTGAGTAAAATTTCTATTCTACTAAATCTAGATGAATATCTCGAATGCAGAAAACTAACCTGGAGAAGCATGGGGGTGAAAAAATAAGACTTCATTTTGACCCCGGATTCTTATTCTAAAAGGTCCACAATATTTACATACCCCCTCAATACAAACTGTTCTTTGAAATTATCCTAAACCTTTTTGGGGGCTCCTTTCGCTGCTCCTTTGACCACAAGGATCTGCAAATACCACTGTTACTGCAGCAAACTACACGCATAGACAACATTGTGACTGCCAACCCATTACCACCCCGCACACACCCATCCTGCACTGTGGAGCTCTTATACGGGGTGAGCGAAGTGATCCTGCCCTCATTCTAGCAATGGACCCTTCTGGTTTAAGCCAGGGGTTCTCAGAATTAGTGAGCACGAGCCTCACCTGAAGAGCTTGTTCAAACAGTTTCTGATTCAGTTTCAGTTTCTGATTCAGTTGTCTGCAGTGGGGCCTGAGAATCTGCATTTCCAGCAAATTTCCGGGCGATCCTGACGCTCCCAGGTTTTCTGTTATTTGCTGCCCACGGCACCTTAAAGGATACAATAGGTGAATTCCCAAAGCATTCCGTTTCACTCAGGAGATGGAAATTCTCTGTGTGCTGGGGGTGGGGGGAAAGGAGAAGAAGCAGGGGAGGATTTGCTTTAGAGCAGTGGGACTCGACCTTGCCAATACATCAGAATCAACTGGGGATCTTTAAAAAAATATTGAGAGCTAGCCCCTTCTCTCAAGAGAGTCTGCTTTCATTGCTCTGGGGGAGGCCCGAGCATCAGTATTTTTAAATTCCCCAAGTGATTCTAATGCGCGTCCAGCAGTGAAAATCACTGGTTAATAAAGTAAGAGATATTTCCCAACATTGGAGCTCTGTGTGTGCTCATGTGTGCAGGCGTACTGGGGACTGAGATGAGAGGCTAGGGCGGCTGGGAGCTGACCGGAAGCTTTTGTCCTTTTTAGTGGAAGCAAGGGACCCAGCACGCTCTGGCATGGGAACTGATCCAGCTGGCCCTACGGATCTAGGTAGGTTTTAGGGACAATACCTTTCCTGGGTGCTGCGTCTCTGAGCACAGGACATTTTCCGGTTTTGCATATTAAGCCAAGTGGCTTATCCTGCTCAACTCAAGTGGGAAGCCTGAGTAGATAAATAGGTAAAAGGGAAGGCAAACAAACAAAAAAAATTATTAAGTATACAATTAAGAGTCATCGAAACAGTAGAGGTAATATTTGCCTTACAATACACATTGGACTTGAATAATTATAGTTAATAGTTACATGGTACTCAGAGACCATCCTTGGTGCTTTTACCAGTTACCTAATGGATTCTTCTTAATGACCTTGAAAGAAGATACTATCTTTATCATGATCATTTTTTAGACGAGATTACTGAAGCTCAGGGAGGTTTGTAACAAGGGCACGCAGCCATGGCCTGGGAGAGCTGAGCAGTCTGGCTTCAGAGTCCATGTGATCAATCATCATGCTGGATGCGGCCACTCTGCTCACATGAACAGAGGAACACCTAACTTACCCAACAAAGAAAAGCAGAAACAGGCTATGCGGTAGGCTCTGTCCAGGTTCGCAAACAGTCTGTGAGAACCTCATCTGTCGCTGCCCCACCCCTGTAAGTTTATTCCATGTCTGGCTTATCTTCTCTTTTACCCCAATTTCTCTTTCTCCCCTCCTGAGGCCCCCTCGCCCCAGTGTGGGTTCTTGGATCTGAGAGAGGAATGTCCTTTACAGGTGGCTGAGTGGTTTCCTCCTAGCTGATGTAACATCAGAGAAGAGGAGCCACGTGGAACCCGTTAGAAATGTGCCTGACACGATGCGAGTATCCGGTAACTCAGTCGTTCACTAAATCCAGGGTTTTGCTTCAGGGATCAGACCTCTCCCACCTGTTGTAAAGCATAGCATCATGGGAGCTTTCCTTTCAGATCCATGGTGGCCTAAACCCCGCCACTGTGCCTTGGGCAAGCGACTTTGTACTTCTGAGTCTCTGTTTCTCTGCCTTGAAAGTAGGGCTAACCATGGGATTCGATGGTTAGAGATATTCTGGGGAATAAATGAGAACTCATGGGGCATGCTCGGCATGAAGTAAATGCTCCATGGGGCCAGCGTTGCCATTTTGAATATAAATCTCATCAGAAAAGGGACACCTTTACTTTTCTGGTCTATTTCTATTAACAGTGTCTGGCGTAGAAAAAATACTCAATATTTTTTACTGAATTAATGAATGAGTGGATAAGACAAACCATTTAGCTGCTGGCTTGAACTCGCTCATTGACATTCAGGTTACCTGGAAGCAGATGTTTCTCAGAAAAGTCACTTCTCTTTGGAACTCAACACGGACGCCCACAGACCTCATTTTCTAAGGGTACCAGTTTTTTATCTTCACACCGCTTCTGGTGTGGTAGTTTGTGTATTTTATTTCTAAACGGGAAACATGTCCCCTCTCTCAGGCCTTCTCAGGCTTGCTCCTTACTGCTCCATTTTCCTACCCCCATCTCAGAGCTAGGTTGCCAACAGGTGTGGTTTGCCCAGGCTTTCTCAGTTCTAGCACTGAAATTCCTGTGTCCAGGCAAAACCCTCACATCATCCTACTTGGCACCCTGACATCTTTGAACCACAAAAACTTAACATTGGGGTAATAATCATTGCAATATAAAATGTCTCAAAATAACTCATTTCTTTGCAACTGACCTTTGCCCTACAACAAGACAAGCCTTCCTTCTCAATGTCTGTGATTGCAATGGCACAAAGGTAAACATGAGAATAATTGTGTCACATTTATGGAAAATAAATACTAATTTTTTTTGGCAGAAGCCAAAACTGGAATTAATATAAAAACCATGACTCATGTCCCTTCAAGATATTTTCTTTTAAGTTGGATTATTTAAAGAGAAGGAAATGTGACAAAATGCTTATAATGAGGCAAACAGCAGTGAGTTCTCATGAAAATGTAATGGTGTGCTTTCAGCTTGGGGTACATCAAAGGTTTGCTGGAAATGTGATTATATAGTTTCCTAGAATCAGATTTACAGCTACGTGCCTGATCAGAAAGATTATAAAAACTCTCCCATAGGAAAGGAGGGCTCTTCTCACCTAATCCTCAAAAGGCTAGTTCCTCACGTCCAAGTGAACTTCATTCTTAATGAAAATTAATTCGAGGTAGCACTGCTGATCTCTGATAGAATCTTGTTTTATAAGGCAGTCTGCCTCAGTGTTCATTTATTAGGACACATCCACCCAGCCCAGGATACACATAGCTCTTGTTGGTCTATGGATGACATTTTCTTCTGTAGTGTTCCTTTCAACTACTTATTATCAGATCTTATCTATTAGAACCAGTCATTGATATAATATTCAATTGCTTTTGAAAAGCTAAAGGTAACACTGAAGCTGAGCTAGGAAAAACATATTTTTATAATGGGGCAGGTGTTCTTTATACAACCTTAAAACTCCAGATTATCAGAAAGGCATCCTCATTCGTTCTAATTACCTTCCAAAGGGAAATTGTCATTACCTCAGCTGTGCCATCTTCAGACCTCAGTGCCTTCTGATGTCCTCACTGGACAGACAGGAATTACCATTTTGCTGACACCAAATCAAGGATCACAAACAGGAACCAGCTGTCTTTCCCCCACACGCATCCCTGGTTTGACCCTCATTCCTTCCCCAGTCTCAGTGCTGAAATGAGAATTTTACATGACAGAATGATCTAAAACGTTAACCTGAAGAAGCTTGCAAGATTATTCTTCACTATAAATTTCATTGATTTTAAGGGAAAACACTTCTGCCACAAATTCTGTTACAAGAAGACAACACATCAAGATGCAAAAGTGGAGAATTTGCTATTTCTTCGTCCATTCTTTCTGATCGGGTTAAAACAAAGTCAGCTATGTGTAAAAATAAAGTGCTGGATGTGAAAAATATCTTCCAATTTTAATGGCTAAGGCTCAACTTGGAAAACTTCCCACATCTTAAAAGTCTGAAAATTGGTTTTAATTTAAGAAAACAACAACGACAACACATTTTGAACATCTTATACATGCCAAGCCAAGAATGTAGTCACTCTTCAAAAACACAACTTTTAATAGTACCTTTGAATAATAAATTGGGGGTTGGTTTCTCTTTTAAAGTAACATTTATTATCTACTAATTGACTTAGCTATCTTGAAAAGAGCCAGTAGGTTTTTAAAAAATTATTACTAGACTGGCTTCTGCTTTTACATTTCGGAAACATAGTAATTTTACCTCCATATGCAATATTTTAAAGCAAAAACCAACCTGGTCATTATTTCACTCTAATCAAAGTTAGTTGTTACGTCCATGGATCTCAAATTGGAAATCTGAAAATTATTTTTTTTCTCTTTCTTCAAAAGCTGACATAAAATGTCTTGAGCAATAAGCAAAGATAATATTTAAGGATTAATTTTTAGGGATAATATTAGAAACCCAACGGTCACACCATCTCTCACGGTATAATTGGAAGTAGTGGACGTGACTTGTTTCTATGCATTGCATTTAGCAATTGCTACTCAGGAGAAACGCTGTGGGAGAAGCGAATGCACCCTGGGGATTAATGATGGCCCAGGGGTTGCCAATGGACTGAGTTGACACCAAAATTCCATTAATTCCAACTAATCATTTTGCCCCAGGATATGCTGTCCAGCTAGGTGGTTGGGACTATTGTCATGTGGCAAGTAGCCTGAAAGACGCAGCTGACTTACAGAATACTTTCCCACATCCCCCTCCTGCCATTTGAATTCTGCAATCTGTATAGAAAAAAAAAAGTGGGACTTTTTTTTTTTGGCTTCTGGTTCGAGTATCATGCTAGTGGTTCATTCTCTGTAAAACCAGTAGAGGAAACTGGGATATAAATTTAGAAAAAACTCTTCAGATTTGAAACTGCCTCTCTAGGATTTGAGAATCCCGTAGAAAATGAACGGTGCTCTAAAAGAGAAGCTAAGGGGTGATCTGAAACATGCCTTTGTTCCAAAACGCAGTATTCATAGCATTTACATTTGAGAAGAGAAAAGGATTAGCGTTTCTTGCAGGCTACTTCCCCTCCCCCGTTTGGTGTTATTTTTCTCTCCTTGATGTCACCTAGTCTGTTCGGAAATAAAAAGTTATGCAAAGAGCATTGTATGTCCCTTCATTTTAGCCCTCTCATGCCCTTCTTACGGTTCATAGGGCATAATATCTCAGTGAACTAGAAATATCTGAAACTCCAACTCTCTCTGATCTGTAAATACGAGAGAACTTCTATACATTAAAATCAAATCCACCTGTGCTATGAGATGCTATTTATTTCCATGTATGGTCATTCTAGGAAAAAGGTAGGAAGATAGCGGAAAAGTCTCAGAAAAGAAAATGAAAAACTTTAGAGGAGCTGAGATTTCAAGAAATTTAGATTAATTAGGTTTGTATTTTAAAAGAGAGAAGGTGAAATATTCTAGATCTGGACAAGTGATGAGCATACTTTTTGAATGGTGGACAACAAAGGAAGGTTAAAAATGCTTATATCTGTTCTTTTGTTTTGAATGAAAATATATTTAGAATAGCCCAGAGGTGGAATACGTATTTTTTAAAGATTGTGTATTGACTTAATAGAGGAACGCCAATGAGAAGTTTGCCCAAATACCGGTAACTGTCCACATTAGATTGCCAGGAACCAAATCAGGGCCTCGCTCAGGGGCTGAGGCTGAACTCAGCCACGCTGCTCCATTTGTGCAGAAGTCAAGAGGCCAGGTCCAAATGCACAGAAAACTATGAGTTCAAATCCCTATCATGTCTAGAACATTTCTCGAACTTCCTTGGGTAAAATACTTCTTGCAACCCTGTTTCGAAGGTAATAAAAATCAATCTGGTTTCCCTGCCTTCGTCCTTGCAAGTCAGCCTCTTTTCTCTATGTAAGTGCATTCATGTTAACGTTCCTGTGATCCGGAGCTCAGCTTTTCTAAAGCAGCATCATGGACTTTGTGGGGAAGCTGTAAGATGAATGCTAGCGAGGTCCGCTAAAGGCCTCCTTTCAGACAGACTGTGGATTTGTGCAGAAGTCAAGATGCCAGGTCCAAATGGACAGAAAACTATGAGTTCAAATCTCTATTATGTCTAGAACATTTCTCGAACTTCCTTGGGTAATATACTTCTTGCAACCCTGTTTCGAAGGTAATAAAAATCAATCTGGTTTCCCTGCCTTCGTCCTCGCAAGTCAGCCTCTTTTCTTTATTTAAGTGCATTCATGTTAACGTCCCTGTGATCCAGAGCTCAGCTTTTCTAAAGCAGCATCACTGACTTTGTGGGGAAGCTGTAAGATGAATGCTAGCGAGGTCCGCTAAAGGCCTCCCTTCAGACAGACTGTGGCACAGAGGGGTCAAGCAGAATTGTTTAGAGGGCAGGTTGTGGCTTCCAGTGCATGTTTTTGACCAGCGAGGCAAAGGTTCTCTTTGGGGATCTTCCACACCACTCTGAGGCAAAGGTTCTCTTTGGGGATCTTCCTCACCACTCTTAAATATCTCGCCCCTTAATCATATTCCCTTGGCGCCCTGTTGTCCTCCCGTAACAGCGAATTCCTAATGAATTTAAAGCATAAGGAGCCTGTGCTAACATTTAATCTACTAGCCTGCAAGAGAAGCCACTATACAATTTGGTTAGAGACACTCTTTGTAAAGAGGACTCTAAATTCAGGATGATGGTA
>NW_006443225.1:6857365-6866856 GCF_000325575.1 Pteropus alecto | reverse complement strand
AAGCCCCAGATAAGCCTGGAAAGGAGAAAGTAAAGGTCACCGGAAAATTTTCTATATCTCTCGAATCCTGCTGCATTGGTCTGATGTGCTCTTCCTAAGATGACTGACTCCCAAATTGGGTTTGGGTGACCACTGCCCAGTCACCATGTTCACATACCTGGAAAAGACCCCAAAAGTGAAGTGAACAAGGAGTGGAGTGACTCAGAGGCAGTAGGGGGTTGAGATCTGTTGACTCAAGATCAGCTTCCTGGGGGGAAACGAGACCCACATTCGTCTACCCGCTGGCATGGCCATGGGATCCAGTTCCTTTCCCATGTCAGCCTCCCTTTGCCATGACAAACTCATAACTATTATTCTCAGGACATGTAAAAATTTTAAAAGTTGGAGGGCAGCAGAGCTCTCCTATTGTTAATTGAATTCCACCTCTCTTAACAGTGACTTAGAAGCTTTTAAACATGTGAGCAGGATGACACTTAAACACATACACACGTACACACATATACACTTTCAATTTCAGTGCTATGAGTTCAACAATACTGAACACGAAGGGGGAATACGATGTCACAGAACTTCTAGCTAACAGGATCCTGTTCGTAGATAGATGAAAATTCGAGTGAAAACTATTGATTTTTTCCCCCATAATAACAGTAAAAAAAAAGACATTGACTAAACTTTACCTTCAACCATTGAAAAATAAGCTAGCTCGTAAGGGTAATTCAATATAATACGAGCTTTAATTCAAAAGCTGTCAAGTTCAAGTACACAATGTGACTTTGGTACAATTACTCACCTCTTCAGCTGTTTTTATTTCTGTCCCTACTGATCTACGTGCCAACATAGCCTTGCCAAGGCAAAAGTTTTGATGGTACTATTTTTATATAGCCAATTTAAAGTGACTTTTAGGATATTTAATGCAGCTCAAAAACAAACTACTAAACTTGAAAGTTTTTTTTTTTTAATTCTTCTAAATACCTGACATCCTCATCTTATACACAAACCTTATTCCATTTCTCTATCCCATCTTTGACCAAAAATTTCAGGAAGTAAGGGGTTGAGTAAAGGAATGCTATGTATGTTTCTTAGTAAAAAACAACAACAACAACAACAACAAAAAACAAACAAAAAAAAAGAAGAAAAGGTAAAAGCACTTGTAAAAACTGAATATTTGCTTTACGTTACACAATAGGAGACATGGTCAAAACATTCCCAGTGTGAAAATGGCTCTGCAAGTGCAGAAACTCAATTTTATAGCATTTACAAGTGAGAAAGGGAATCAAAGACTGAATCATTCTAAACATGCTTGTAAAATTGGTGCAGTAACCAGACTGCCAGTTAACGGATTCACAGTGGGTCATAGAGCTAACAAGTCGGCGAGGGTTCTCATGATGTCTGGTTGGTGCATTCTTCCTCCATAATAATAACTTCATGAGAGGTCAAATTATAACCAGAAATTTACCCTAGGAGTCTGAAATCACAATGCAAAGAGTTGAATGGACTGATTAGTGTTCTAGGGCTGCTATAAGAAAATGCCACAGACTAGGCGGCTGAAACAATAGAAATTTATTTTCTCACAGTTCTAGAGCAAGAAATCAAGATTAAGGTGTCAGCAGAGCTGGTTTCTTCTGAGGCCTCTCTCCTCGGCTTGTGAATGGCTATCTTCTCTTCTGTCCTCTCATGAGCTTCCTTCTGTATGTCTGTGTCCAAATTTCCTCTTTTTCTAAGGATACCAGTCAGATTGAATTAGGGCCCACCCATATGACCTCAGTGTACCTTATAATTATGTCTTTAAAGACCCTATGTCCAAATATAGGTACATCCTGGGGTACTGGAGGTTAAGACTCAAATGAGTCTTGGATGGACACAATTCAGTTCATAAGAATAGATGGCCTTCAGGGCTAGTTCGCCAATGTTTTTGTAGCTCAATGTACTCATTCTTATTGAAAGGTGAGCCCACCAAAGAGATGTGCAGTTGCATGGTCTTTTCAGGATTGGAAATACCAGTTTTCGATCCACGGGATCCCCATTCTGAGTTTAGTGATGATAAAATCCCAACGGTATACAGTTTTCCTTCTTCATATTGTTCAAGAGATTAAATCAAAGCTTCCTGAGTTATACTTTTACCTCAACCTTGCCTCTCTCAATCAGCATCTTGCTCAGATTTGAGATGTTCCCTAACTCCTGAGTCACATCTTTCCCCCGCGCCCCAATCTCTTCCGTAAGTATCCAAACTCATCCATGCAGTGGGTTTTATTAGTTGAACTCACAGAGAGCAACTATATTTCAAGATCCTCTTATACACACTCTCTCTCTCTCTCTCTCTCTCTCTCTCTCTCTCTCTCTCTCTCTCTCTCATTATCCCTAAACAATCAGTTAAATTAACAGGAATTAGAATATTGCCATAAAACTTCTCATAAAGATGGTCCTAACATTATAAGCTTCCCTCTTTGTTTTAAACACATTGATGATCACACATACAAACATACACAATTTAAATACCTTGAGTACAGTAAACAAAGAAAAAGAAAGAAAGAAAGAAACAAACAAACAAACAACAGGTAGACCAGAAATGGGCACAGCTGTAAATGAAACAAACAAACAAACAAACAAACAAACAAACAACAGGTAGACCAGAAACGGGCACAGCTATAAATGCAACTAAAGCTGCAGACTGGTCCTGGGCTAAAGAGCCCCCTGGCTTGAGGACTGGAACTGCAATGTCCCCAGTATTGCCATGGAGGCCAAGCCACCAGTGTAAGAGCCATTTCTGGACAGGAGATCCTAGAAGGCCAGATGGAAGTTAATATAGGGCCACCAGACAAGGGAAAAAAAAAAGAGGAAAAACTTTGAAAGTAACCTACTTATGATGCAACTGCAAACTATTATCTCAAATCACATGAGAAAAATTAACATTAAGTAAAGTAGCCAACAAACTACAATCAGGAATGACTTTTCTCCCAACTAGAAAGTAGTGTAGTGCCGACTTGTTTGCTCTATTTCCCACTTGTCATTCTCAAGTTCGATGCACATCACAATCAACAGGATATATTGTTAAAAATACAGATCACAGGGTCCCAAAGTTGCTGGAACGAGCACAGAGCTGCCATATACAATGCAGGACAATGAAAAATCTTTTAGTAAGTCTCGAATGTTGCATAGGACACACTTATGCTAAAAGAATTATTCAGCATTTATCTAAAATTCAAATTTAACTAGTCGTTTTTTTTTTCTTTTTGATTTTTGCTATGTCTGGCAAGCAACCCTACTCTCCACAAAATGGAATAATAGAAATGGCTGAAATGTCTGAAATGACTTTAACATAAGCACGTTTAAGGCCTCGAAGAGATAAAGGAAGAAATAGTAGCATCCATTTAATCAAACCACAAAAGTATGAAATTAAATTGGCAGACTAGCCAATTACACCCTGAAAATAATAATATGTATCGACATGAAAACGAACTTTTAAAAATTTAACAAGCTGGATAAACCCATGACAGGACAAAGTTAAAGGAAGAAAGGATGTGGTATTAAGGAATTTGCTGAGAGTGCTGTACAGAGAGATACGGAGATGAGAAGCGTGAATGGGAATTTGAGAAACACATGGGAGAGAGCCAAAGGCTCCCTCCTGCGTCCCAGAGGCGCTCTGGCTGTTCCGAAGCCTGGATGCAAAGGCAGAGCAGCTGAACACAGAGGTGTAGCTCAGAGCTGTCCGCCACTGAGTAAGGACAGAGGGCCTCAAACAGACACATACCATGGTGGGTAAATAAAAGCAAACAAACAAATCCACACATAAAATTCATAAAATAAAATGCAGAATACCAAGGTAAAGCTTTTAAGAGGGAAGGAAGTGAGGCTGGCTGTGAAGGGAACATTAGTGATGGCGGAGGTCCCGAAGGGGTAAGATGTGCTGGAAGAGGAAGCCAAGATGTTCAAACAGGAGGCTTCATCGCCCACAGACCACCTTGGAGAGAACTGCACGGGCACTGGAATCATCTGCGTCTTTGAAACTCTCCATGGTCTAGGCCACGCCCCTTAGCAATGAAATCGGTCTTTGAGGATGGGACTTCGGTGCACAGGAGTTTAAATGTGCTTGTGTTGGGGGGAGGGGGGCGTCATTAGAACACTTTCTCTGATTCTAGTACAATGAAACTACAAATCATCAATTACAGAAACTGATTTTTAAATTTACATAGATGAGTACATTTTAAAAGACCAAGGCAAAAAGACCTGCCCTGCTAGATAACAAAACTTCTTTAAAACGAGATAATAATTAAAACCATGTGATAGGGGCACAGGGGTAGATCGATGGCTCAGCATAAAAAGTTCGCAAACAGATCCAAGTACATATATGTGAGACTTTGATACATCAGAGAGGAGTTCCAAATCAATGGGGGAAGGATAACTGTTTGATAAACAGCGTTGAGACCACGGCCTTTCCATATGGAAGAAAGACGGGAAAAAATTACATCCCTATCAAATACCATGTAAAAAAATCTGTTCATATTGGGTAAAAGATCTAAATATGAAAAAATGTGAAACATGAAAACTCTTAGAAGAACATAGTGAGATATTACAGACTATCTTTATAACTTTGGAGTGGAAAGGATCTATTTAAATATATGTATATTACATATATATATAAATAAAAAAAGGAAGGTTTTTAAATGAGATGCTTTTACTTTTAACCTCTCCCTACCATGCCCCACTCAGGTGGCTGCAAACTGTGGCTTAGAAAGTTAAAGTCACTTGGCCCTGGCCGGAGACAGAAAGTGGGGCACTCGTTTAAATATATGTATATTACATATACATATATATAATTATAAAAAGGAAGGTTTTTAAAAATTTTTGCTGTAACTTAAAATAGCAATCTAGACAAAAAGTTATAAGGGCAGCTGGGGGGACAGGAATACATTGATGTTTTTTAAAAACTTTCTTTACAACCAAAGATGGTATCGACAACTTTAAAACACAGTTCCTCTCTCTAGAAATAACTACTATGACTAGATTCCTATGTGGTCCAGATAGAGTGCTGAGAGATTTTTAGTAGAGTGAACCGGAGCACAGACCTCAACTTCTTGAAGTCAAAGAATGTACTTTTGCCTGCTTTATAAACGTCGCCACACCTCATACAGACATCAAACTCAGCGTCACAGTAGCAGATGTTTGCTGGGTGCCCCTAAGTGTCAGGTGCTGTATGAAACCATTTTCATGCCATATTTCATTTAATATGCAAGTCAACCACATGAGGAAGGTAAAATTATTATTCATATTTTAGAGTTGAGGAAGGAAACAGCCTTCCTCAGCAGAATAGATGTTATGATTGAATTGTATCTCCCCATAACACCTGTGTTGAAGCCTTAACCCGCAGCCCTCAGAATGTGACTGTACTTGGACCTAGGAATTTAGAGAGGTAATTAAGGGAAAAGGAGGTCTTATGGGTGGGCCCTAATCCAATCTGACTGGTGTCCTTATAAGAAGAGGAAGTTGGGACACACAAAGAGACACCAGGGATGCAAGTGCACAGAGGAAGACTATGAGAGAAGAGATGCCCATCCACAAACCAAGGAGAGAGGCCTCAGAAGAAACCAACTCTGCTGACACCTTGGCCTTGGACTTCATCCTCCAGAACTGTGAGACAATATATTTCTGTTGTTTGTATCACCCTATATGCATAACTTTGTTATAGCAATCCCAGGAGACTAATACAGTAACTTGCCCAATGTCACACACCACTAATAATTCTGTCACCAAGAGCAGTGTCTACATACAAATTATTTAAACCATTACAATTAGCTCCTACCTTTCTGTTGGGAGGGGGAGTTGTCACCCTACTGCATACACACGCTGATGGGCGACCCTGGAGAAAGCACCCCTCCTAACTGCCGACCTCCTTTTGCTTGATTCCTTCTCTTCCTTCAGAACGCTATTCAGACGTTACCTCCCCGTGAAGCTTTTCTTGCCTCCCTCCCCAGACTCTGCAGCCCTTGATTCTGTCGATGGACTTTCCCATAGTGCCCCGTGCCCAGCCGACGACAGCATCGTAAAGACAGGGTCTGAGAGACCGGCTCTGCCATTAGCTTCCGTGTTAGTTTCCTATTGCTGCTGTATCAAAGTCTCACACATTTAGTGGCTTAAAATAACACAAATTTATTATCTTATAGTTGTGAAGGTCAGAAGTCTGATTAGGTTCCACTAAACCAAAATCGAGATGTCAGGGGCCTACTCCCCCCAAAGCTCTAGGGGAGAAACTGTTTTCTCATTCCCCAGCTTCTAGAGGCCGCTTGCATTTCTTAGCTTGCGGTCTCTTCCTCCTTCAATGCAGCAGCACCGCATCCCCACATCTCTCTCAGACTCGGATTCACATCTTTTTTTCTCTGACTCTGACCCTCATGACTCCCTTTTATAAGGAGGACCCTTGTGATTTTGTTGGACCCTCCTGTATAATCTAGAAAAATCTCCTCATGGCAAGGTCCCCAACTTAATCAAATCTGCAAAGCCCCTTTGCTGAGTAAGAGGTAACACATTCACAGATCCAGGGCTTAGGATGTGGACATCTTTAGCGGAGCTGCGATTCTTCCTGCCACACCTCTCTCAAAGTAAGAAGCAGATCTTATTGTAATTGTAGCCCAGCATAGGAGTAAGCTGCAAATATTAAATGAATTAATGAAAGAGGTACTCACACACTCACTCTTGGTAGATCTTTTCCCACGGCCCACTAATGTGTTCGAATCTATCTCATTCTGAAAGAGGAGGGGGAGGAGAATAAGAAGGAAGAACAGGAGGCAGAGGAGGAGGAAAAGGAGGGAGAGGAGGGAAGGAGGAAGAAGAAGAAAAAGAACTCTTAACCTGATTCTCTCTCGAGGCTGCCTATCTTTTCCAATAATCTTTTAGAAAATCATCTCACGTTCACTCCTCAGCCCGCGGCGTCTGAGCCCCACAAACATGTTTCACCAACACCCCAGCGAGCCTGCCAGAAGGCCCCAGCAACCTCCGCACTGGCCACATGTTGGCCTCCACCCTCCTGGATCTCTCTGCAACATTTGACACGGTTGATCGCGATCCCCAGGCTTTCCTGACTTCACGCCCTCTTTGTCCTCCTCATTGCTCTCTGATGGCTACTTCTAAATTTCTTTTTCCTGGTAAATCCTCTTCTTTCTAAAATGTGGGTGTTCCTTCAGGTTCTCTTCTTGGCCCACTGGTTCTCTCACACGACAGGGTTCCCTGAGCTATGGCATCTACTTTCCTATTTATGGACTCCTCGATCTATACATCCAGTCCTAATCCCTTCACCTTTGATGCAACCTAATCAAGGAACTGGCCTCCCATCCCCTTTGCCATGCTATACTGGTTAGGGCAAGTCACAGACCACCCCATACACACACACTCAAAAGAAGAGGGTTATACAAGGGCACGGATCATTGGAAGTCCGCAGAATTCTGTCTACCACACCGACCTTCAAATTTATCTATCGAATTGCCTCCTAAATCTCTGTCTACCACACCAACCTGCAAATTTATCTATCGAATTGCCTCCTAAATCTCAGTATCTGAATCATTACAGGTGTGGACAAACAAATTACGTCCAAAAGTAAATCAATAATCTTCACCTCAAAATTTGTCTTCCCTCCCCTTTTCCAAAGCTCAGTTAACATTAACCCAGTCACTCAAGTCAAAAAACGTGGCAGTCATCTTTGTCTCAGTTCTTGCCGCTCACGTTCAGACAACGCCAAGTTAAACCGACACCCTTCTTCCATCT
This sequence comes from Pteropus alecto, assembly GCF_000325575.1. Lineage (NCBI taxonomy): Eukaryota > Metazoa > Chordata > Mammalia > Chiroptera > Pteropodidae > Pteropus > Pteropus alecto. The sequence goes on along the minus strand of NW_006443225.1, from coordinate 6,859,104 downwards.
CTACTGCATCTGCCTTAATCGGGCAATGGTCTATTTTTACCCAGACAACTACAACAGTCTTTAAATCTTAAAGCAGATCCCCATGCTTATCATCTTGCCCACTCAAATTCACACTATCGTCAATGTTCTATCGTAGTTGGATTTATCTTCTTTCATACCTTTTTTGAAGCACTGTAGAAATGTGACAATAAGCATTTTCCTTGAGGATAGGATAAAACTTCCTAAGTTTGACGCAGCCAGGCGGGGCAGTCAAGACAGCAACTTCGAAACAACGGGAACAAGAGGAGCCTCACAGCTGGCTGGGCACTGGAATCCAAGGCTAGATATTGCTGCCATTTATTCTACTCATTGTGCATCTCCCTGCGAGTCACCAGGTTGAAAATATGGTCAGCACCTGTAGAGCACAGATGTTGTCATTTTTGCAATGGAGAGGTTTATTAAAATAACCCCCAAATTCAGGAGAATTGATATAAATTCTTGCACTGTTCTATCAGTTGAATAATCTTTCAGGAATCAGCATCTTCTACCCTATTTTTAATGAGACCGTACACCTGACCACAGCCATCTCTTAGAAATCTACGAGGGTGTATGAGGAAATTTCTCCAATCCTATTAGAAAAATGGTGTGTAGTCAATTCACTAAATCGTTTTTCATATCTGGTAAATACATTGTGATGACTTTTACATTTTGTTGATTTTCATGTTTGAACACTATAAAATACCTTAGTAACTGAAATGCAAAATTCATCTCGGCTTTGCAATTTCTTCAGGCTAATTTCATAAACTCTTACAGTTCTTGCCAAGAGAGTGTGATATTGTTCTGATTTATCTCATATTTTGTCAGAATCCTTTCTTCAAAATTAATGAGCTGGATATCTTGCTCCAAAGTGTATGAAAGATGGGGTCTTTAAGGAATTCTGCCACATAGCTGAAACTAAATCAGCATGTATGTCTGGAAAAAAATCTATCATTTCGAGAAAGCAATAAATATCCCCCCTTAGCAAATGTACTGGTGATGGATCACAGAGAAAAATTACTTGATCTATCTGTATGCAATAAAATATTTGAAGGCATTTCTATTTTCCGATTTCTCATTTCTAGCTGTCGAAAGACAAAGACCAAGAGAGGAAAGGTTATGGGGACAGATCTGAGTTTCCTGAAGAGCTACAGGCTACGGTAGCTGAGTCCACTATTTTCCCCTTGTTTTCATTTAGCTGCAATAACCAACGTGTCTGCTTCCATGGCTAAAAATGGCTCCCTGAGCAACCGGTCAGAAATCTTTCCAAGGACCTCCAGTGGCAGAAAGCTGGTACTTCAAGACCAGGCTGACAGGCTGCCTGGGAAGCCACTGGGCTGAGCGATTTCTCAATTCCCATCTGCCCTCTCCGTGAACAAACAGAGCTAAAATCATTAGAGAAACATATAATGAAATTTTTACCTCAGCCATTCTGTGTGGCTAAAAAATGGTGTCAAATTATGACCGCGTACTCCACAGTCCTTCCCCTTCACCAAAGTCCAACGTTCAGATGAGAAACTGAGGCAAAGAGCCGATAGGTGAATTCCCTGAGGTCACGCATCTGGGCAGTGACAGAATCAGGTTTTAGCCAGGCCTCTCTATCTTTGTCGGCAGCTGTCACACCTGAGTGTGCATCAGAATCACTGAGGGGCTTTTAAAAACATAGATGCCTGACTTGTCCCCACAGTCCATGTGGTCCTGCAGTCTATATTTTAGATCTTTCC
>NW_006443225.1:6856262-6857340 GCF_000325575.1 Pteropus alecto | reverse complement strand
AATTGTGACGTGCCTTCAACTTGAAGATGTCAGCCTCGATAGATATTCACTGGATCAATGACTGCAGTGGGGATATTACTTTCCCAAACTACTTTTAAGTTTTGATGGTGCAGGTTAGGACTGAAATAAAGATAGCAGGTCTAAGAATGACAACCTGTGAGCAAGGATATTTAACAGTAACCTCAAGACACTGTTAATCCAGCATCTCATACATGGTAGATGTTCAGTAAAGTTTGCTGAATGGGATGGAAATAAATTAGAAAAATGTTGGCCTGGAAATTTAGTAATTCGACTATTTACCTACTCAACAGATATTGATTATATTATGTGCTTGAAAATTTTGCTAGACACAATTCACATCTTTTTGAGCTTACAGACCGATGAGAGACAGAATCAGTCAAATAGTGATACCAAAAAAAGTAAAATTACACCTAAAAAATAAGCAGCATTAAGATAAGTAGAAATCAATGAGTTTAAAGAACTTAAGCAAACGAAAAAGATAAATATTTAGTATTAAAAACATTCTCCCCTCACACCCATTAGGATGGTTATTATTAAAACAAAAACAAATGAAAAACAAACAAACAAACAAAAAACAGAAAATCACAAGTGTTAGTGAGGTTGTGGAGAAACTTAAACCTTTGTGACTACTGTGAAAAACAGTAGTTTCTCAAAAAATTAAACATAAAATTGCCATATGATCCAGCAATTCCACTTCTGGGTTTATAGCCCCAAAAAAGTAAAAGCAGGAATTCAAACAGATACTTATCCATCCGTGTTCATAGCAGCACAATTCACGATAGCCCAAAGTTGGAAGCAACCCAAATGTCCATTGATAAATAACTGAATAAACAAAATGTAGTATATGCATACAATGGAATATTTTTCAGCCTTCCAAAGGAAGAAAATTCTGACACATGACATGACATAGATAAACCATGAAGACATTCTAAGTGAAATATGCCAGTCATGAACGGGCAAATATTCCCTGATTCCACTTACATGAGGTGCCTAATCAAATTCAATTCATTGAGGTAGAAAGTAGAACAGAAGTTATGGTTACTTGGGGCTAGAAAGA
>NW_006443225.1:6842924-6856166 GCF_000325575.1 Pteropus alecto | reverse complement strand
ACAACAGTGTGAATGTACTTAATGTCACATAACTAGACATTTGAAAATAAAGTGGTAAATTTTACGTGATGTATATTTAACTACAAATTAAAATTTTAAAAAATTTTTTAAAGATTTCTCCTCATTAGGCTTATGTATAAATTCATGAAACTTGGCAGATTTTAACATTCTTTCAACCAACTGAACAATTCAATCCACTTTCAAAATTTCTGTTTTAAGTAGTTGTTCTTTATGGAAAATTGAACTATTTCCTCTGACTTAGGAGATTCTGAAACAGATACATCCTCAAATGGTAGTTTACAAATCTGGCATTTATAAGCTACTCTCATTTTGCTTTTGTTTGGTTTGGTTTGGAATATTTTAGTGGCAAAGAGCTCTCGAAGAGAGCAAAGGAAATAAGCTAAGTACTACTGTAGGTGACCTATTAGTGAAATAACTTGACCTTATCAATGCTTAACGAAGCTGGATTCCAACCTATAGTGGCAGCTGCTTTAATAGAAAAGCAGCTGTACAAAGCAATATATGGCACCGCACAGGCGTTTTCTCGTATGAAGCTGATTCTCTTCTTTTTTAATGAAGCAATAATGTACTTAATATCATCTGCAGAATGTTTAGGGGGCCTCATTATATCCTTTCTGCATTTAACATTTTCCTGAAGAAACAGTCAAATTCTGTAGACATGCTAAAAAGCCTCAGTGCATTAAGTACTATATATTTTTTAAATAGTGTAAACAATTTAGGTCTATAACCACTGAAAATTCTGCTTGGCTATTTTGCCAACAAAAGACGATCATAGTCCATTAGTTTTCTTCCTGAAAATTCGCCAATTTTGGCTTTAGTGGAAAGGCAACCTCTATCCTTGTTTAGTTTGCTTTTTAAAATCAGTCTTTACCCCCAAACACAGGCCCCATGGGGTTTGGTTAGCAAGAACTGCCACAATAATCACGCTTGTCTTTTCTCAGTGTCTCTCAATAAGCTTGTCAGTGATGATCACTCTCCTCTGTGCAAAGATCTTACACCCACGGCCAGATTGTGTTGAACAAACCCAGAAAAAGTGTGACACTGAAAAGAACACCAGCTTTGAAGCTGGGAAACCAGAATTGAAATCCCAGCCCAACTAGCAGTGGAATCTTGAGAACCTGCTTAACTCTTCCCGGCCTCAGTTTTCTCATCTGAAAAATGAGCCAATATCTCCTACCTGGCAGGATAATTGTAAAGATTAAATAAGATATATTATGGGGAAGCACCTAGCACATAGCAGATGGTCAATACATATCGGTTGGATCTTTCTGCAGAGCTTTTTAAAGCAATCATTAAATCAATCAATTTGCATTTACGATCCACTGTACTGTGGGCCTAACTGTGCTGGGGATTAAACTTCTGATCTAAGGGAGCTAATAATCTATTCTAATAGGTAAATAAGAATAATATCCAAAGATGTTAAGAGAGCAAGAGGCATAAGATAATCTATGCTAAGGTGGGTGAGACAGGCTCTGCGTGTTGAAGCAGTTCCTTATGGCTCGCCCTGCCTGAGAGGCTTCCTGAAGGAAGAGGGACCTGAGATGGCACCAGACTTTTAGGATGACAGGGGTTTGGGTTGTCAGAGGAGAGAATATGGGGCACTAAATGTAATAACTAAAGCACCAAACCTTTAAAAACAGGATCTTTTTGGCCCATCACGGCACTGGCCATAAACATAACTTTTCTCATTATGACAAAATCGGCCTTCTATTTATGCTGGAAAGAAAGACTTGATTATGCCCTGTCGCCTCTGTCAACAGCAGCTGCTCTACGAAAGGCACAGTAATTCCTGTGCTTTCTTCTTTGCTGTTTAGATTTCCTTTTCTCTTCTTTCGTTCTGTTTTTGTTTTTTATGAAAGGGGAGCTGGATTTATTGTCAGATCTGGGTTCGAGTTCTGACACTGCCCCCCTCTGCGGTTTTGGGAAAAGCGTTTCCCCTCCCTCACACTGACTTCCTTTTCCTGCCGCTGCCCAGGACCTGCTGCGTGTGGAGCTGCCGTCACTAACTCGTCAGTGACTCCTGAGCGTCCCATCTTTCCTCTTAGTTAACCCATCATAATGACCTCTCTTCTCAGTCACAAAAGGCCCTTGACCTTTAGACGAGCAGAGAAATATGGTCCCATTACAAGGAGAAGGTTTGATTTATCAAAATTATTGGACAGATCTATTTCATTCTGGAGTTGTTTTTTTGTTTTCTTTTCTTTTTCTTTGTAAAGTATAGCGGCAAATAATCAAAAAGAAAGTCAAGAAAAAGATTGCAATTTAGTAAATTTCACCATGATTGGTTGTGGCTAGTAATATCTCAAAAGCATTTTCCAACTCCAAAACCTTATTGTATGTTGCCAAACGTTAAATTAAAATTCAGTCCCAATAGGAAATAAATATAAATTTCCCAAATTAGACCTACAGTGGTCAGTAATGACAAAAAAAAAAAAAAAAAATCGAATTCACTAGTGATTAAATAAATAAAATAATAACAAGATGCTATTTTTCCCTGGTGAATTGGCAAATTTAAGAGTGATAGTAGCACTGGCATAATTGTGGGGTCAGTAATATCTCATACAAAATTAACGAAAGGTACACCAGTAAAGTTTTCTGAAGGGCAGGCAATAAGGCAACCTTTTCGTTAGTGTGCAGGCCTTTGGAATCAGCCATCCCATTTCATGGAAATTGTCCTAAGTTAATAATTTGAAAACTACTCAAAGATGGCTGTACAAGGATGTTCATAGCAGAATTTTTACATTAACAAAAAAAAGTTAAACAAACTAAATATGTAAAAATAGAAAATAGAGTAAACATTCAAATAACATCTTTATATGGAATGATGCACCATCTAGTCATTAAAAATGACAATATAAGTGTGCATTTACTTATTTATTTATTTTATTAAACTTATTGGGGTGACATTGGTTAATAATATTATATAGGTTGCAAGTGTACAATTCAGTAACACATCTGTATATTGCACTGTGCTCAACCCCAAAATCAAATTTTTGCACTACATTAATGTTGCAGCGATAACTTTATTAATTCTCAAGTGTTTACATCTCTTCTCCTTTACTGTGAGAAACGTTTGCCCTCCCATCTTTCTAATCCCTACCTCTTGCCTGCTCAGTCCTTCCCTCCTTCAGTTCTCGGCAGAGTGTCCTCGACTTTCCCAGCAAGGTCTCTTATCTTCTCTAACGCAGACTCCGGAGAGTTTTATACAGTGGTAAATTCATAAGGGGACCAGATCGCGGAGGCAGAATATGCGGGGAAGGACTTATCTGAGAAAACGAGTTACTCTACATTAAATGGTGCAGAAAAGGGGGATGGGCAAAGCAGCTCTGGAAGTGGAGGAGACATTGGGAGTTTGACATGAAATATGTCTTCAGCAGGCTCTGGGTGCCAATGAAACAAAACAAAACAAAATAAAAAAGGAAGTAGCTTTCAAGCTTGTGCATTAGAGTCCCCTTGAAATCTGTCGAGAAACACAAGGACAGAATGAAACTGTACTTTGGGTTCATGGGTTCTGTGTCTTTAAGGTAACTCTTAAAAACTGACATGGACCTCTTGAATTTGTTAAAATATATTAGTATTACATTATTTGAAAGAAAGTTTAGAAAGCAGCTTACGTAACAGGTTACAAAATAGTGCACTATTTTTATATATTCATATGTGTGTATTTGCATAATCGAAATTCTAAGAGGGCATAAAGTCAAAATTTTATACAGTGGTAATATCTTGATAGCAGGATGTTTAATGATTTTTTGTTTGCTTATCTGAATTTTCTAGCTTTTCTACAACAAAAAAGAGAAGGGAAATCAAATACAATTTAGCCTAGAAGCTGTACTGTGTTCAGGATTATATTATGGTCTCCCCTCAAAATAGCTGCTTAAAGAAAATTCTTGCTGCCCCTTTCCCACATGTATATTCCAAGTGTATTTGCTTTCCGTGTAGGAGGCCCCACAGCCACTTCTGTGAGGCCACTGTACTCTACTGTGCACTTAAAATCGAAGGCAATGCCATTTCTGGTTTTCTCTGAGTGGTAACTTACATGTAAGCTAGTTTAGCATAAAAACTAACTCGAGTTACAGGCTGTCTGCTGCACTAAATGCTGGAGCAATCCACATGAGCCTCCAGACAAATGCTAAATGCAAGTCTGAGATAAATGAAGCATAGCAAGAAGACTAGTGGACCAACATGCTATTCACCATAAGAAGAACTATTTAAGACACAGCAATTTACAGTGGTGTTAGGGGAGAGGAAACATAAGGCACTAGAAAACCAGTTTAGAATCTTTAACTCAAACAATAGAAAAAGAAAATTGAAAAAATGTAAATATTAAGTATGTCATTTATGTATAATTTTATGTTTACTCATGTACACTGCCATCTACAGGGAAATAAATAAATAAAATGTGAGTTAATATCTTTTCCTGAGTTAATTTGAGTCTTATAGACAATGATATTGCCATCTTCACTGACTAGCAAGAAATGTTTATATTTAAAGAAAATACATAATTGAGTGAAAGAAGAGTCTAATGCATTTTTTGACATTTGACCTGGAAAGTTAATGCTCCAGGGAAAAGAATGATAACTGTTACTCCAATTACAGACTTTGAAATGACAAAACTAGCTGTTTCAGCTTAACTGCTAGGTATATGCTTGTTACAGGTATTATTTAGCCTGCCAAGTATAGTACTCCGGTTTCGTCTGTGAGCCTTCCCCACGCAAAGTCAATGTGGCTCATCAAGAGTCCATCTCAGCCCCGTTACGGAGTCGAACATTTATTAGCTAATCTACTGTTAAAATGATGCCCTAACATGAAGTAGTTAGGTGACGAAGTCCAGAGATAGCAGGAAATCCCAGATACACAGGCTTTCTGCTCCACAAGGTGATCCAGGGACCCAGGCTATTTTCACCTTGCTATGTCCTCACAGCCTTTCTCTATTCTCCCAAGCATGATATACAACTAATATCATTCTAGATGCATAGGAGAGAACTTAATCCATTATATATAATGAATGCCTGAGGGCATTAGTGCTTAATTCTTTCCTTGAACTCCCAGCAGAGGAAGGTTGCTAGAATACTGTCTGCATGGATAGAGCAGGAGTAATCAGCATTGTGTCTGGATTTCAGCAAGTGGAAAAGGGTCAGAGCAAGCAGAGGACAAGTGATGGTTTACAGCGATGCAGAAGTTGTACGTATCACTTCCCCTCACATTGCATTGTTGAAGAATTAGCCACACTTAGCTTCAAAGGAGGTCGAGAAACATGTTTTCTACCTAGGTGACCATGTATGTGTCTGGCTAAAACTTATGGGGATGGTATTACTAAAAGAACAGAGAGGAAAACATATAATGGGTGAAAAATAGCCATGTCTGCTTCAGGCACAGTCACCTAAGTATAGCAATTGACAAAAACATTCACTCCTACACTGTCCCCCTCACAGCTAGTTCCACACACACGCAAACACACACACACACACACACGTGCGCGCACACACACACACACACACACACACTCTTGAGCTGCTCTCACGGAACTTATGTCTACTGGTGGAGTAGGGGAAACAGGTAAAAACAGACAAATCTGCTATCTTTCAAGCTCCCCAGTCAAACTCTCTCTCAGCCACCCTGGGCTTCTAAAATACATAAGCAAATACATTCTGCTTTTTGCTTAAGCCATTTTCAGTTGGGTTTCCACCTTTTGCAAGAAAATGAGTCTTGACTAGAAAACAACCCTCTATAGGCTTATATAAAGTTATAATTTTTTTAATAATTAATAATACAAATCTCAATCAGCGTTTTTTAGAAGTTTATTATGAGTTGGCGCGATACTAATAAGCTTTCAAACATCTTTTTTATAATCTGTATTATGACAGCCCAGTACTCACATAGCATGTATCACAATGCCCAGTTCTTTATATAATTTGTTATCTGGTTGGTACTTATAAAAAGATAAATTTCTATGATGACAGAGGCCTTTTCATATCCCTAGGGTCTAACACAATGCTGGCACATAGTAGTTGCTTGATAAATATTTACCAAATGAATTCATGACTCTACAGTCTACATGCTATTATGAAATGTTGCTTTTCTAAAATAGTAAAAATCACCTTATTTTGAAGATTCAAAATTATCTTATCTAGTTTGCTCATCTAACAGATAAAGAAACTGAAACCCAAAGCAGTTATGTCATTTTTCCAAGGTCACAAAACAACCTCATAAGACGATCTCTGTGGAAATGATTGTGTACAAATGTTTTAATTACATACTTGCAGCAAATAAAGTGATTTACCTGAAATTATTGATTTTCTATTTTGACTGGTGCTGTGGCCATTCAAGTTTACAAGTCTTATCTCTTCTTCACCATCTCCACCTCACACTTGCCCAGTTATTAACTTATCCACGTTTACCATCTTCACTTTTTTTCACTTTTTAAAATTCAAGTAGCATTCAATTCTATCGATAATTTTTGAACTAAATAATTTATTACACCTCTTTGTCTAATACTTCTAAACTTTCAGGAACTCATATTACATGGATCTAATGGTAAACTACAACTCTTGATTTATACAGCAGTCATTTATGATTTAAGATAATCTTTAATTTTAAGTGAAATACAATTAAGGAAAAAAATAATATCTTCTTTTTGAGTAGGCATAATAAGCACTCACTACAATATATTAGTTGAAAAAATATATGTGAAAATACTTTCTTCACTCAAATAACTTGTAAAAGTAGGAGACATATTCAGTTTCTGGTAGTGATGTCATCTTTTCAATTTCTGACATTGGGGATTTGGACTCTCTATTTTCTGATTTCACCAGAGGTTTGTCAATTTTATTAGTCTTTAAAAAAACCTTTTGATTTTGTCGATTCTCTCTGTTTATATTTCATTAATGTTTGCTCTCCCATTATAGTATTGATTCATCTCTTTTTCTTTGGAGATGGGGAGGGGCTCTATGAGTAAATGCGTACAAAATTTAAAATTGCTACATTCTCATATTGAATTAATCCTCTTATTATATGAAATATTTCTATTTATCTCTAATAATGCTCCTTGCCTTAATGTTTAATTTGTCTGATGTTAATGTAACTACATCAACTTTATTGTGGTAAGTATTTGTCTGACATACGTTCCTTCCATTTTTTGGCTTTCATTCTTTCTTTATCCTCAATTTTCAGATTTGGATCTTTTAAACAGCATATAGTTGTGGTTTTGGTTTTTTGTTTTTGTTTTGTTTTGTTTTGTTGCTATTTTTATCCAATCTGACAATCTTTGTATTTTAATAGGAACGTTTAGTTATTCACATTTAATGAAATTCCTGGTATATTTGGGATAATCTACCATTTTATTCTATGTTTTCCATTTGTTACACTTGCTGTCTTTTTTTCTTTGTCCTAATCTTCAAATGGGTAGAGTATGTATTCCAGTTCTATTTCTTCCCCCTCTACTAATTTGGAATGAATACATTCTCTTTCTATTTATTTATCATTTATCTGTGCATTACAACATGCATGCATAACTTTTTCAAATTCTGAAAACAATACCTTTATTCCCTTTTAAGATAATGCAGGAATTTTGAATGCATTAGTTTTATTTACTTATTTTCCAATTTTTATGCTACCAATATACATTTTTTCTATTTTCTTCTTAAGTCCTCGAGATATTAATACTATTGTTTAGCACAATGTTCAACTAAGTGTATTTAAATATTTAACATATCTTAAGTTTTATCATTCTTTTGCTTTTTATATCTTTTCCTTGGGTCCGTTTTTCTTCTGCTTAAAGTGAATCCTGTAGAATTTCTTTTCGTGGGATTCTATAGGTGTCAAAATCTCTCTTTGTCTGAATGACTTTATTTTACTTCCATTCTTAAACTATTTTTACTTTGTAGAAAATTCTAGTTGCTAGTTACTATCTTTTGGCACATAGAAGGTATTGTCTTCTGACTTTTAGTACTGATGACAAGTCTAATACTATTTCTTTGAGACTGCTTTTAAGAATTTTTCTTTGTCTCTATTTTTTTTTATATACATAGTTTTTGCTAATATCTGTCTAGATTTTACTTTAATTTATCCAGCTTAGGATTCCCTGGTATTCTGCAAATGTGATTTATTGCCTTTCTGCAGTTTCAGTCTTCCTAAAGAAGACTTTATTTTTTTAATATTAGCTCTTTCTTATTTCTCTTTTTTCTCCTTAAAAGGAAATTCTAAAGACATTCTAAAGAATTATAGATTCTGTAGCATTCCTGTTAAATATAAATTATCTCTTTCTATTCTATCCTTTGTATTGCTTATCTTCTTTTATGTAGTTACCTCCCTTTTATTTCTCCATGCTACATGCAGAAAATTTTCTTCTTATTTATCTTCCAGTTCACTGACCTTTTCTTTAGCTAGTCTAACTACCGTTAAACAGTTCATTGTTTTTAATTGTAGCAATTTTAGCTTTTATTTCTGGCAGCTCTAATATCTTTTTAAATCTGTTGATTTTCCTTTTAAAGTTACCTATATCTCATAGCTATCTTTCAAGTTATTCTTTCATCTATTTAAGGATAGCTGTTTTATAATCTGTTTCTGATATTTCAATAATTAATGTCTTTTAGGACTGTTTCTATTATCTGTTGTTTCTCCTGGTTATCTCTAATGTGGTCTAATTTTCTTTTATGCCTGGTCATCTTTGTGGTAATTATGCCTAAACAATTGTTTGTAGGAATAATTTGTGTTTTAGAATTAAGATACTTTTCCCAAAGAGCATTTGCTTTTGCTTCTTCCCAGTACCTGAAGAAACTGAAAATATTGAAATCACCTTAATTGAAATTCAAGACTTGCAATTTCATGCAAGATCCAGGTCATTCACATTTGGTCTTCGATACCTTGAGAGGGTGGATCCACTCCCAATTCACCATTATACTGAGTATAATCCTTTGAGTTCCCAGCTCATTTTTGAGGAATTTTCTGATAGACCTTCCACCTTATGCAGATCTTGTTTTACTTTCTGTCCCCATATCTCATAAAGCCATCAAAACATAAGTTCAATTTTTGTAGTCTCAGAAAATTATCTCAAGACAAAAGTGTCTTCCATGTGCTCATGCTATTTACCTCTTTGAGTGGGGTTCTCTTGCAATGTTGGTCTAGTATTTTCTCAGCTCCTCAGTATCTTTACAAATAAATATAGAATAAATTATATATAAATATTAACAAACTATTAATTTACTTATTCATTTTAGCTGTTTTCAGTAAGATGGTTGGTCCAAGCAACCTACCTTGCCACTACTGGAAATAAAATATATCCAGAAAAGTATAAAGGAAGGAGTTGGAGCAGGATTCAAAATGCTCGCTTCTTGGTAAAACTATTAAACCTGAGCGCCAGTTACTAAATAAATTTGTTGTGAAGACTGAATAAAATAAATTAGGTACCACATACGTCACAGTGCCTGGCAGGGAGTAGTTGCCTTTCTCCTTTTCTTATTACATAAAATAATTCATTTCGAAGGCTTTTTCATGGGGAAAGTTCGTTGAGCATATGTTAGGTGTGATCGAATGCTGGGTAGAAGAAAAGTGGCCTGAGGTGAGGGGCTGCACAATAAACAAGGCAATAAGGACATGAGTTTCCTGAGCATGGATCTTCCGTTACTCTGTCTGAGCTGGAGTAAAAATTGGATTGTCTGGCATGCTTCTATGGATAGTCGTTTTGTTCCCTCTTTTCTGTCTGTATAATTAATTTCTATCTTTTACTGGCCAGTTCAAATGTCACCTCAGAGTCACAATGCTAATTAAATGAATGAATGGATGAAACTGATTATCGATGAGTTTTCTGATTGATAAATAGTTCATACAAATATTTTAATGCTTCAGAAAGTGTTTGGAAACCCTCATCACTGTGTAATTATTCTCAGTTTTATGCTTTAAGCTTCTATTTCACGTGTATCCCAGGATGGCAGGATCTGAATTAATCTAAAATGATCTTGAACTTCCTTTTCCCATCCTCAGACACATCCAGATTCAACATCCTAGCGCAATCTGACTATCCTTATATGTCTCAAAGAAGATAAAATTTGTCTCAGTCCAACTCTCTTTCTGCCCAAAATCTTTTCTCATACCTCAGTTAGATCCCTTCTGAAACTACAGAGCTATTCGAAATATGTTTGAGGTTTTATGTTTTTAAAAGTTCAATTGCCAGAATCTCAAGCTTTTTTTTTTTAAGGCATCTGCTGTGACTATGTTCAGTTATAGTCTTCCCTTCCTTCCTTCCTTCTTTCCTTCCTTCCTTCTCCTTTCTCTTTTTTCTTTCTCTCTTTCCTTAAATAGTTATAGTTCCCAATCTCCTGTGCTCTGGTGTATGCTTCCTACCTAGCAAAGTCCCAAGGGAGGTGCATATGAGAAAAGCTAGTACAACTGACTCTGATTCTAAGAAGGCAATTTGTCCGCCCTTTTCTTCCCTTGCTGATCCCTACAACTGTGCATGCCCTCTCTACAACCTTTATGCATCTTTAGATGTTTGTCTTCACTTGTCTTTTCCCCTCGATGTTTATAATTCTTTCAAATATGCAGAGAAGGAACAAAAATTTCACTTTCTCTTGAGAGAAGTTTGCATTTGCATTACATTTTTATTTAATTATGTATCTGTGCAGATCTACAGAGATATGACATCAGTTCATTCGGCTGAACATTTTAATCTCACAGAAGGTAAATGCCAGCTGCAGACAGTGCCTTTAACCCATTTGCCCTTACTTGATTCTCTTCTTCAATTCCAAGCACATTTATGGTAATGAGTTAGGCTGGCTCCGCATTTCTCTCTGACCCTTCTCCCCACAGGCCATGCAGTGCTGGTGTGAGATGTCAGGGAGACATAAATTCCTGTTACAGAGAGATTTCCGTTAGCCCTGCAGAACAGCCTCACTAGGTGTCCTGATCTCCACGGTCGCTCACAGGACCAGGTTATGACAGTCATATTTCATGGGCAACCAGGGAGGAAATGAGATTTGAAACCATGGCAATAATACTAACAACTAACATTTGTGTAGCCTTAGAACCTTGCAAAGGGCTTCTGTATTGCCTACTAAATCATCACAGTCATTCTAGAAGCTAGGCATTGGTGTTATTATTCCCATTTTACAAGTAAAGAAATTGAGCCCTGGAAGGATGTTATAAATAGCTGAAGATTACACCACCAGTAAATAACTGAGCCTGGTGGTCAAATCCGGGACTTCTGACTTCAGAACCCACGTTCTTAATGTTTGCCTAAAATAGTCTTTAATACAACCTGCATGGAGAGCAGGAGGACGCTAAGTATAAAAAGCCTAAAATATGGGCATAAGCTTTGTTCTAATGTATAGAACTTCTGGTAATTTGTTGCAAGAAAATAATCAGAAATATACATAAAATGTATCGATAGGAATTTCAATATAACATGGACATGTCATGATTATAAGGTAACTAATATTTAAAAATACAGGATAACATAAAAATATTAAACTACATTTGTAAGATGTGATTCCATTTTGCCATTAAGACCATGTTCTCAAATAGCATTTAAGCATAACTGCTACATAACATCAAATAAAAATTAAAACAGGTTTGGAACCTATATAGAGTATGATTCCAATTTTATCTGGAGAATACATGTCTAGAAAAAAGACTGAAAGTAGTATATAAGTATATATAGAGATACATACACGTATATGTACATATACCCATGTAAACATATGTATGCACACATATTTATGAAAATACCATAGATAATATTTATTCTCTTAAATATTCTCTGAAAAGTGTTCTAAATTTTTCAAATTCTATATGATGAGTATGTACTAATTTTACTCATCTGGGAAAAAACAATAAAATAATTTTTCAAACGTTTGTCAACTAACTCCATTTTTCTTGAGTATTTCTTTACTCCCCTCAGAATTTATTTATTCAAATGGATCATTACTGCGTTAGTGGCCACTCTGTGCAACCTGGCTGTGCAAAGCCCCTCCCTTCTCTCTCTCACCCAGATATGTTCCTTAGCACTCAATTTTCCGTTTCACCAGCTCTCCAGCCAGCAGAATTTTCTCTTCTGGAAGCTGATCCCCAGTGGGAACACCAGCCAGTGACCCACAGGGTCAGCTGAGGCTCCTGTGACCACTTCTCTGCTAGAGGCTTCCCTGAACCCCACCGCATCCCACACAGGTGAATGACAGTTGTCTCTGTGCCTTCTTGGAATTATCTGCTGAGCCGAGCGGTGCGGTATGCGAGGCTCGGGGACCCGCATCTTTATCTCACACGGATATGCCTCAGCCTCACCACAGACGAAGAAAGCCCTCTGACAGAATGAAGTCATCGGACAGAGGACATCCACACAAACGCTCACTCTCTCCTTCTCTCCTCAACCTCCATCCATCTCTCTTTATGAATGTTCAGCCTTCCCAGTCAAGTTGTAAGTTTCGAGACCAGGCACGTTACAAATTTACATTTGTAAATTTAAATGGACACTAAACCATTGAGGAATTACCATTCCCGGTCTCAACTGTTCTAAAGCAACCTCTAATTGCATGATGCACGGTAACTTATAATTGGTTAGAAAATCATTTTGAACCCCAGCAAGAAAGCTGGTCGTGAAATAAACCACTTAGCTAGAGTTCTCCTAGCTGATCACACGGTGTATTTTTCACTTCATACATTATAGTTTTGTCCGTAGAAGTTGAATTTGGGTCTTTTTTGGTTTTTATATCTCTCTACTTAACTTTTTAACATACAGAATACAGTCATAACTGTTTATAATGGCATTTTATGCTAATTCTAACATCTTTATCACTTTGGGTCAGTTTCAACTGATTTAACCTCAATACAGGTTGTATCTTCCTCTTTCTGTGTATGCCTGGAACTTTTTATTATTGGATGCTAAACATTGCAAATTTTATCATGTTATGTGTTCGATATTTTTGTTTTCCTCTAAACATTCTTGAGCTTTGTTTTGGGATGAAAAATGACTTAAAAACCATTCGATTATTTCAGATCTTGTTTTTAATATTTGTCAGACAGACCCGAAGAGGTGTTCATTCTCAGGCTACTTATTCCCACTACTGAGGCAAGAACTTACTGTGTAGTCTACTCGATACTGCCTGAATCTTGAGGTTTTCTAGTAGGGCTGGCAGAAATGGGCACTATTTTAGATTGTGTGTAAGTGTCAGACATTATTACCTCGAGTATGATCAGGCAGTTCTTTCCCCAAACTCAGGTGGTTTCTTCACG
>NW_006443225.1:6794183-6842905 GCF_000325575.1 Pteropus alecto | reverse complement strand
CAGCTGAACACTTGAGGGAACCTTCCGCATGAATCCAAAGTTCTCTCCATACAGTGCTCTCTCCTTCAGTACCCTGACCTGCAAACTTGAACCTCCTTTGTCACCCTTGGCTCAGCCTGGGCTCCCCTTCCATCCCTGCTTGGAAACTCTCAACGGAGTAAGCTGGGACAGCACAGGGCTCTCCGTGTTTGTTTTGCATCTCTTAGGGATCATTGTCCTTTGCTGTGGGAGTTCAGTGTCTTTAGTCACCTCTAGCTGCCTTAACAATATACTATCGACTGGGTAGCTTAAACCACAGACATTTATTTTCTCACATTTCTGGAGGCTGGAAGTCTGAGATCAGAGTCCACATGGTTGGAGTCTAATGAGAGCTCTCTTCCTGGCTTGCAGATGGCAACCTTTTTGCTGTGTCTTTGGAAGTGGAGAGAGAGTTCTCTTCCTCTTCTTGTAAGGCCACTTTTTCTATTGGATTAGAACTCTACCTTTATGACCTCTTTTAACTTTAATTACCTTCTAAACTCCCTGTCTCCAAATACAGTCACGTGGGGGTTAGGGTCTCAACACAGGAATTTAGGGTGAACACAATTCAGTCATAGCGTTCAGTATCTTGCAAACCATTATTTCATACATTTTGTTCAGTTTCCAGTTGTTTCTGGTAGCAGTGTAAATTTCGTTTCTGTTACTCCATCTTTTCTGGAAAATCATGATCTCTTTTTTAAATTGAAAATTTTATAGTATCACTTGATAGGAGCTATATCTACAATATTCAATTATTAACAAAATACTCAATGGCAAAAAGCTACTGTAAACTCAGCAATTTTTAACAATAAATAAGCATTTCATTTATTCCAATAATATTTACATATATTTGAAAAACAGTGACATCTGTATTTATGAGTCATCTTATTTGTTTTGTCTGCAGACAAAATTTAGTGTGCATTACAGATTTTAAAAACTCTTGTAAATATGGTTCGAACACTCAAATTATAGATTCTAGGAGCCAAGACCAACAAGAAATCCACACTGATTCCCATGAATTTTTAAAATAAATTTTTAACGTAATTATTAATATTCACCGAAAATTTTAAAAAATAATTGGATCAGTCAGAACCAATCATTTCAATCTAACCTCATTTTCCTTAGTATAAGGTTCTTACATCGTTATTTCAGAGAAATGCTTAAACATACCTCTGAATTTGATCAGGGCCGTTGGCATTCTATCTACTTTACCTGTCCTGTGTATGTGGATACACAATGTTAACCAGGTAATAACTGAAGAACAAACTGAAAAGATGCCAATCAGATGACATCCTGGAGGGGAAACACTAAATGCAGACGCTTGGCATCTGAGGCACAATTTTCTCGGTTCGTCACAAAATCTGCTTCCTCTTCCTACTGGGCACACAATTAGAATATGTGTCCCAGCCACCATTGCAGTTCCAGCCAATGGAACATGAGCGGAAGTGGTCTGTGCCACTTTCAGGCCTGGTACAGAGAAACGTGCCACGGAAAATCCTCCATGCTCTTTATTCTTCCATCAACTGGAAGCAGACAAGTGTGGCTACCTTAGAAGACACACTGAAGATGGTGGAGGCACAAAATGAGAGGCACCAGGTCCCTGAATCTCCCTTGGAGGGGACAGCTCACTAATTAGGAGCAATATTCTGTGTTTTGAATGAATTTTTATTGCGTTTGTGCCATTCCAGATCGTTTCTTGCAAGAGTTGGAGAGAATCTATGTAATGAAGACTTAAAATGTGGTACTTTGCAGTTCACATTTTTATAAACTAATTGGATCAAAATAAAATAAAATCTCACAGTGAGTGCTATTAACTTAAAATGCCTTAATTTTTCATATTTTATTATTACTTTATGACTTTTTCTACTTTTAAAGTAATACATGCCCATTACGTACTTTGAAAAATTTGCTGCTCTTTGCAAATGGGAGAAAAGTGAAAAAGAGATAATAGCATCATACTTCTGTAATCAAACAGTCAAAGATAACTACAGTTAACTCCACCACATGTCTCAAAGTCACTTCAAACTCAACTTATTCAACACCAAACTCAGGATCTTTCCCCCAAATCAAGTTGTTTTTCAGAATTTCCTACTGAATAACAACATCCCTCCAACTACATGAGCCAAAACCCAGAGTCATTCTTTCTTTCTTTCTTTTTTTTTTTTTTTAATGCCTACAGCACCTGGTCTTCCTAGGTGGTCTACCATCCAAGTACTAACCAGGCCCGACCCTGCTTAGCTTCTGAGATCAGACACCGGGCTTGTTCAGGGTGGCATGGCCGTAGACCATGGACCGGGGCTCCACTGGGGCGCGAACCCAGGACCTTCTGCGTGTAAAGCAGACGTGCTAACTGCTACACTATGGAACCAAGTCCCAGAGTCATTCTTAACGCTCGCCTCTGCCTGCCCTTCTATGACAGGCAAGATAGAGCTCCCAGAGACCAAAGGTGCAGTGATCGATGAAACAAACAAGAGACTGGTATTTTGGTGTGATGGATGAAATTGAAAAATCCTGCTCCAAGACAGCTGTGCACTGGGAGGAGTCGTGGTGCAGGTGGACTCAGCAGAGGGAAACGCGATCAGCAAGACATTGACTGTGACCTGGGCTTTTTATTCTATGAGTATTTGTTTTTGCCATGCTCCATATCCTTCCTAATGAAATCCAACACTACTTCCGGTTCAAACTCTACCGCTTGCATAAAGCTTTGCTTGATATCCACCCCACTGCAACCTGACTTTGGTCCAAAGCAATGTCTCCCTTGTAAATGCACTTCGTATGCACGTCTTTCCTGCTTATTTTTAGCCATACGCTAGCAATTATTTTTTTTACTGCGGGTATGCATAGTTGCCCCCAGCTAGAATTAATGTTCTAAGTCTCGAGGGATAAGGACTGGGGCTTTATTCCTGTGTGCATTCAGAACCTAGTACAGTGCCTGCTCCCCTAGCATGCTTGTTCTAAAAAGAAGAAAGAACAAGTGCCTGCTAACAGTTCAGTCTTATGTTGCCCTGTGCTAGAGTGTCAGCGAAGCCACTTGAGAAGCAGGGCTGAACAGAGTCGCTTTGTGAGATATCCCACCTCTTTATGGAACAGAAGGCAAGTGACCAGGTGTCCAAGGTAGGCTGTTTCCATTTTGACCACTGACTGGACTATGTCTAGAAGACCAAGATTTCTAAGATGATATTTCAGTTACATCAAAAAAGAGATGAATGACCCTGACTATGATTATTTCTCATTTGCTAATAAAAAAAAAAAATCCATTTAAGTTGGCCCTCTTCCACCACACTTTTTATACTGATTAATTTCTCTCTAAACCTGACCTACTGATCTCTCCAACATTCAGATTCACTATTTATTTCAATAATAATTCATTAACTTGATTTTTGTATTGACCACAAGACCTGTAAAATGTTTTTCAAATTTCTTGCTGATCTGCTCAGTGTTGATTGTGCTCATATACTATAACAGAGCCATGGCATTTAAAACCAATGAAATAGGGGCCAAGAAGAGGCTGTGAAACGCACCCTTGGCCTGATACCTGGGCAATTAGATGGGGGCTTCTTTTTCTCTTTTTTAAACTGCTAGCACCTAAAAGAGTCATATCCTTTGCTCAAGAGGCTTTTACTGAAAATAAACTGATAAAGAGGGAAATTAAGCAAGATATCGACCATTTCCAATTTTCTCTACCCCTTTTCAACACTATTGTATTTCTGGTGTTCCACAAAGGGTTGCTGAATGGCAAATTGAGATGTGTTCTTGTACGTATATTTATTTACCTGGGCAGAAACTACTGTCTGCTTGAAAGAGAAATTATGTTGCTTGAAATTTTAGAAGATGTACTATTTTATAAAAATTGCTATGACGATTTTAATAATCACAGTTATTTTTGGAGTACTTGCTGTTATGGAGTATTGTATGAAGTAATTCTGCCATGTGGTTCTCATGCCATTTCTGAGATGGCCATCATGATTCCCCTTTTGCCCATAGGCATGACGAGGCTCAGCAAGGTTGCTAAGATCATCTGGGGTTGCTCAGTAAATGTAGGGGCCGGAGTTCAAAGCTGGGTCAGCCTGATTGCAAAGCAAGCTCTAAGGGCCGCATTGCTTTAAATGTGCTACCATACTTAAAGAGCTCATTAGAATGACTTGCTGTACCTATTAGTTGTAATTGTCATTCCTGTCATCATTGTTATTGGTATGGGATGACAGTATGGAGCATCTAAATATCAAGCCATTAACACATAGTGGGTGATCAGCAATATCAGAGAAAAAGGCTTAGAGAGAGAGAAAGGGAGCTAGGGAGAGGGGGTAAGAGAGAGACACAGACTCAGGTTGGAGGAAGAAAGATGGTTCTGAAATCTCGGCCAACATAGCTTCAGATCCTGGCTCCCCGCACAGCAGCTGCGTGACATCATACGAATGAAATCAACTGCCTTATCAGTAAAATGGTATGAATAACAGTTCCTTGTTAGGGATCATGATAATGCTTATTATCTTGATTGTGGGGATGATTTCATAGGTGCATGCATGTCACAATTTACAAATCGTACACTTTACATGTGTGTAACTGATCATGTGTTAAATTATATTCAATTAAGCTATAAAAACAATAACAACAATAGCTCCTGCATCACTAAGTTGTCATAAGGATTAAAGTTAATATATGCTCAGAGGTCTGCACACAGCAAATTTTCAATAAACATGGCTCTTGCTATTGTCTGAAGATTTATGTATTTTTTGTGTCTGTCGAAGCTCTTTTTTTAATTCTTTAAATTAGAAGATAATGCAACACAGGACAGAGCGAAGAACAGTCCCTCTGTGGAATGTTTCTTACTAGCTGGTAGATGAGAAATAAATCTCTTAAGTTATGTAAGCGTCATTTTTTCTTCTATAAAATGAGGACGAGGACATCGTACTTCTGTGTTGATGAAAAGAGCAAATGAGATTATTCATGTCAGCAACTGTTTATCGGCAAACCTTCATTGAGAGATCTCGGGGCTCCTGACACTGTTGCAGTCTTGGGGATCTGTTAGCTAAACAGAAAAGTCCTCACCCCTCAGGAAGCTTTCATTCTGTTAAAGGAAAAATTACTCTGACACTTGTTAAAACAGTAAGGAAGACTTTATTCAAGGCTATTGCAATAAGAGAAAGAGATCTGGCTCAACTCTGAAGACAAGGGCAAGTGGAGATTTATAGCTAAAGCGTGTGTTGGGACGGGGTTGATAAAAACTTACTAAGAAGAAACATCAAGGACAGGAGGATTGTTGCTAAACAGCTCAGGGTAATTAGCTTCAAGTGTGGTGCAACCTCTACAATGACCGAGCAGCATTCTTGCTAAGACTGGGCTGGGCCAGCTTGGCAAGGACAGAGGCCAAGTCCTCAGAGGAGCCTGGCTAAAGTTTGGTCAAGGTGAAAGTCTTTGTCAATTCCATCTTTTAAATATTCAACTAGGCTCAACAAAACTATTGGAAAAGCAAATGCCCATTAAAAAGGGTTATTGATTTTTGTCCTTTATACCTGGTTCCTCATTCAGCTGCAGGGAAAGGAAGCTGGCGCGAGAGGTTACATAATTTTGAGAAGCACAATCTTTGGGAAAGAGGATGACCAGAGGCCCTGAGGGTAGAGATGTAAGCAAATCTCCCTCCCCTTTTTCATTTTGCTTATGTTATGGGCTTCCTGATGGCAGGCTCTCCTGGGCCGCCTGAATTGGCTGGCACTAGCAAGGGTCTGGTGGAATTATTTATGTTTTGTGGGATAGTTGTTTTGTTTGCTAAACATAGATTCTGCTTTATAATAAGGAATCATAATGAGTAAAACAAACACTAAAAGTGCAAACATTCCTCACAATGTCAGCAGAAACTGATTTTAGTCATTTTGTTAAATGACTTATTGACTTAATATTGATACTGACTTTAGAAACACTGCAATTAATTGCTGTAATCAATTTGCTTTTTTAAAAGATTCAAGGTTAAAATTCAGCTGAATCAAGCCTCCCAGTCTCATCTGAAGGCCTCATCTGTGCTCTGCTGTCTGAGACTTTCTGGTCCTTCCTCAGAGCAGAAATGGGAACCAGTGAGTAGTGAGATAAAAAGTCCAGCCTCAGGAAGTGTCAGCCACTTACGGTGTCAGCAAGGAACCTAAGTCTAGGTGGAAAGGAACTATACATAATTCTGAGGGCCTCGCACAAACTGTTCGAGAATGATCAGGAAAATCAAGCTGATCCTAACCACTCTGAATTCCTTTCCTGGGTGTAGACAATGGTTTGATTTCTCCTTGCTGCTGTCCCACTGAGCTTTATTCAGGACACAGCTCATTTTTTTTTTGTTATACATGTGACAAAGCCCCAAGGGAAGTCACAACAGCCATTCTCTCTCCTCCTGGCAATCAGTTAAAAGCATGAAGACTTGACTTTCTCTAATTGATTTAGACCCATGCCTTGACATACAAGCCATTTAATTCATGATAAATGATTCCGGTGCCTGGAAAAGAGCTGCTCCAGCAGGAAGGACTAGATAGCTCAGGAGGTTGAGGAAATAAAAGTGCTTTTCTGTGGTTCAAATTTAATTTGCTTAATGGAGACAAAGGGCTATTCTCTAAAAGCTATTCACCAGCGGGGTGAGGGCAAATCTCCCCCACACCCAGCAGTCTTTGCAAAGATCATTCCTCTGGCATTGTGATGGACCGAATGTTTATGCCCCCCACATTTACATGTTGAAGTCCTAACACCAAATATGACTGTATTTGGAGAGGCGCCTTTATGAAAGTAATATTAAATGAGGTCACAAGGGTAGGGCTCCAGTCTGACAGGATTAGTGACCTTATTAAAAAGAGGGAGAAACACCAGAGCCTGCGCCTGCTCATGCTGGCACGTGCTCTCTCTCTCTCTCTCTCTCTCTCTCTCTCTCTCTCTCTCTCTCTTCTCTGTCTCTCTGTCTCTCTGTCTCTGTCTGTCTGTCTGTCTGTCCATCTCTCTCTCTCCAGGCACACACAAAAAGGCCATGTGAGGACATAGTGAAAAGGTGTATGTCTACAAGCCAGGAACAGAGGCCTCACCAGAAACCAAAATAGCCTATACCTTAATCTTGGACTTCTAGCCTCCAGAACTATGAGAAAGAAATGTGTGTCATGTATGTGAGCATCCAGTCTCTGGTATTTTGTCATGGCAGCCTGACATAATGCACTTCAGCACTCTTCCCAGCATCATCTCCTTGGGCATGCCTTTGCAATTTGCTTTTCTCATGGCTGCCCCAGGCCTCGCTGGAAAAGGCAGGAAGAAGAGTTTAAAGAAGGTAAGGAGTAAGATAGGGAAGAAGGCCCCTCTAGAAGAGTATGCACTGAACAAGATTTTCTGAGTATCTCCTAGGCCTGTGGCTCTGCCTAACGATGTCAGTTTGAGCACAGCCTGAGTGCACACAGAAAGCACATTTTTACCAACCAGTCACGTCCAGGTGTTAATGCAGCATATTGCTTTATGAGTCCCGCCAGCATCTTTCAGTCTTTCAGAATCAGGTTCAGACAGACAAATGGGTCTCTCTCGTGACCCCCTTTCTTCCCTGCTCTCTCCTACTCTCTGTCCCAGACTCGGGTTGCTGCTGCCCCTGGCGGCCTGTGGGAAGTGCTTTGTCCTAGGGACCCAGGCCAGACAGCCCCTGCCCAGGCACTGCTCTGTCTTCTGCAGGGAGCTCTTACATGACAAACAAAGCTCTCTTCCGCTTCCGATGATAGACATGGCATCATTTGGGCTGTGGCTTTTAACTTTTTTCTACCAATTTTATTAAAATATAGTTGATACATATCACTGTGTAAGTTTAAGGTATACAGAATAATGATTTGACTTACCTATTTTGTGAAATGATTACCATAATAAGTTTACTTAGTATCTATGGTCTCATATAGACACAATAAAAAAAAGAAAAAGAAAAAACAATTTTTCCTTCTGATGGGAACTTTTAGGATCTACTCTTTCCGTAACTTTCCTATATATCATACAGTCTTGTTAACGATAGTCACCATGCCGTACATTAGTACATTACTAGTATTTATTTATCTTATAACTGGGAGTTCGTACCTTTTGACTACCTTCATCCGATAACTTTCTATTTTTCATTGAGATTCAGTTTACACACAGTGAACTGCCCAGATCCTAAGCGTACTGTCCGGTCAGTCTTATCAAACGTGCATCAAAGCTCAGAGCATGCCATCACCCAAAAAGTCTCCCCACGCCTCCTCCCTCAATCCCCAGTCCCCAGAAGTAACCATTGACCTGATGTCCATCACCATGACACAGTTTGCCTCACTTCACATTCTATACACGTAGGTTTTGGGGGGTGGGGAGGGCTGGTTTCTTTTGCTCAGCATGGTATCTCTGAGATGCATCCATGTTTTGCATATATCAGCTGTTTGTTCTTTTATATCGCTCACTAATGTTTTACTGTATGGATGTGCCACAGTTTGCATATCCGTTCTACTGGCCAGCAGGATTCTGGTTCGGGGCCGTTACACACCAAGCTGCTATAACATTCTTGCACAGGCTGTTCTCGTTTCTCTTGGATAAATGCGTAAGTCATAGGGTAGATGTATGTGTATCTTTTAAGACCCTGCCCAACAGGATGTACCCTCTTATGGTCCCATTAGCAACGTATGAGAGTTCTGATTATCCCCCATTATCTCTTATTTTAGCCATTCCAGTGGGTGTGCAGAGACATCTCGTGATTTTAACTTGTATTTCTTCAAAGATATCGTGTGCTTTTTCACGGGCTGATTGCCTTTTGTGAAGAGTTTAAGTCTTTTGTCCATTTTTTATTTGGCTGTCATTTTTTATTATTGAATTGTAGGAATTCTTTATATACTAGATGCAAGTCATTGGTCATATACATGTTTTGTGAATTATTTTCCCCAGTCTGTAAATTATATATCAGTTTTCTGGATGGTGTTTTTTAATGCACAGAAGTTTTTAATTTTGATAGCCGAACTTACTAATGTTTATTCTTTTGCGGTTTGTGGTTTTTATGTCCTCTCTAGGAAATACGTTCCCACTACAAGGTCGTGAAAATATCTGTTTTATTCTATCTAGTAGCTTTGTCATTTTAGCTTTTTCAGTTAGATTTGTGATCCATCTTCGGTTGATTTTTGTGTATGGTGTGAGATGGGTCAAGGTTTTGTTATTTTTCCAGACGGATTTCCTAAACTGCCGCAGTACAATTAGTTGAACGGATTTTCCTTTCCCCATTAAATTGCTAGGGTGCCCTTGTTAAAAATCATTTGAATGTATGTATGATGACTGACCGTCACTTTAATGTTTATGCAAAAAAGAGCCCCTCCCTACCACTGGTTAGGGCGGGGAGGTCTGAAGAGAATGAAGGAAACGGGGAACACATTCTCCCACGTGGGCAAGGGCTGGGCCAGGTGCGCTGTGAGCCCACGGGGCCGAAGCCGCCAGCAGCAACGGGACCCGAGTGTCCAGCCGGGGTGGTGATTGGCCGGAACTAGATAGCGGTTCTACGCGAGGCCTGATTGTCTTGCCGGTTTTTCAAGTTGTCAATGGTAAAGGGAGAAAACCTAAAGGAAAGTAAATCAAAAGAGCTGTCGGCATTTGCGAAGTATGGAGTCCTCCTTCACGGTTTTCCTCTTCCATGGTAAGAATTATCCAAGGTGCTTTGTGGAGCTCGGACCATGGGACTTCTTGGTCCAAAACACAATGGTATACTCCCATGTCTAGAAAATTGCCTGGCAATCTTATTGGTGCCATGGCACTGAGCACATATATTTTGAGTTTTACAGTTCGAAATCAGAATTACTGCCCTAAATCGGAATTAAGGACTAAGTAGCCTGACCAATTTTCACTTTCCTATTTCCCCTTCATAAATTTTTAAGTGATTTTTATCATAGGGAAACTGACATTTTAAAAATAGCAGTTTTTTAATCCATAGAAGATATGTCTTTGAAGTTTTGTCAGAAAATCTTTCTTTCAATTAACACTGCCAAAGTCATGGTGTAGGAGACTCGTAAACATACACCGAGTGCTTGGAAGTGTCTAGAAAAGAACTCAACAGCAAACGAAACACAGACAGACATCCTCATCGAATTGCGCTGACGTTTGAGAACTTTGCAGGAAGTCCTATTCGAAAATGAGGAGAGTATTCCCGGTGGCATGAAGTAAGTTAAGGTGCACAGAACAGCTGGACGGTCACCGTCAGGGGGCCAATCGGAAATTCATCACAAAGCACGAGAGGATTTCAAGCATGGATTCCTGGTGTTGTCTTTGACAAAGATTCTGTCCTTGACCAAACTCTAGTCGGGCTCTTACAAGCTCTTTTTCAACTAGTTCCCAACCTTGAGCACATCCTCAAGGTCTCAATTTTAGCAGGAATCTTGCTAAGTCCGTTTAGGCAGACTCTCCCGAAGCCTGGATGTTTGACTGCATTCCTCAGCACCCACGATCCCTTGGGTAATATCTGTTCACCCGGGCAGGACTTCATCAAGAATTCAGTAGAGTCAGTTTAGCTAGAATCCTCTCTACCCCCAAAGTCCCATCAGTAATTTTCTATCCGCTAATACCCCCCACATACTCTGCTCTTCAGTTCTAAGTTCTCACCTCCTCTCGTTGTGGGAGTTGAGCCTGATCTCTCCCCTACTGCAAACCCATTGCAGTCATCCTTAAACTTGTCACAATATCCTGAATAAAGCCTGCCTTACCGTTTTAATGAGGGTCATGAAAAATTTTTTTTCTAAGGAGATACTGTAGTGCTAAGTGGTGTGGCCATCTTTTTTGAGGGCTCAACAGAGAGGAAGGCTCTGTAGGTAAGAAGGTGTGTGTGTGTGTGTGTGTGTGTGTGTATGTGTGTGTGTGTTGTTTCGTAAACAGTGCAGAAAATCCTGCAGTGGAGCTACAGTCCTTGTAGACACTCATAAATGACAGAGACCATAAAGTGGTCCTCTAGGAGAGAGCCCCTGGTGGCCTTTCTGACATACAGCACCAACACACGACCCATGACAGACACGTAGCTCTCTCATGCACTTCACGTGAGGTTTGTTTAAAAATCCTCATTTCCTGTTTCTGACAACATCCTTGAGGTCCCGCACAATCCACAGGCCTTGGAGCTGATGGCACTCCACCTTCCGGGTACCTGTGCAAGGCCATGTGCCTCCTACCCCACACTTCACGGACCATTTACCTGCATTGTCCTACCGAGCACAATTAGCCTCGGCAGGCCTGCACGGCTCCTGCTTTCTCAGGTTTTCCCATTCTTTTTCCTTCCTCTGTAACTGAATTTCCGAGAAGATGACGATGAACTGCCACCGACACATGCTAAGCATTTACTCTGGTGCCCTGCACTGTGCTAAGAATGTCACGGGCGGTATTTCTTTAAATTATAACAACCGTGTGAGAGAGGTTTTGTTGGTGTTATCTTCTAGATAAAGAAACAGAGGCTCGGGAACGTTGAACCACTTCCTCATGACCACAGAGCTAATGAAGCCTGAATTTGAGCACAGGGCTGTCTGTCCAGCTTCAGTGTACCCTCGCAACCAAGACGCACTGCCAATCCCACAGCAGATTCCTCGGCGTTCCTTTGGGTTTATTTGTTTTGTTTTGGTTTGTTTTTTTGCCAAATCAAACTGCATGTTAAGACAAAACACCCTCCCCACTCAGAAAGAATAATGTAGCGCCCTCCTAAGCTTCAGCAAGTGCAATTTTTAAGGCCGGAATGATGACGTGATTGTTTCTGATTTTCGAGTTGGATTGTTTGGCAGAGAAAAGACTCCACCTCCACTGAATCTGATTGTGTTATTGAATAGAGGCCCTTTCATTTTAGCTTCATTCAGAATAGACAAAAATCAATTTCTGCCTACCTAAAACGTAAAATGACATGCTCCGCCAGGAAAAAAAAAAGATCGCAGGTTTCGTGTTAATACTGCGCTGTGAACAGCAGAGAACGCCAAAGGAGACAGACCGGAATACAGAAAAGCAGCAACAAAAGCAGGAACGGTACTAAACCTCTTGAAATTGCCGTTTGGGGTTTCCTTTCTTGCTCTCTTTTCTTTGTGGAGAAGAACAAGAACACACAGCTGATGTACAGATTTTTTTTTCCAGCTCCCTGAATATTCACTCTTAAAAACCTAGATATCTAGCTTAAAATGGCTTGTAAAGCGCCTTGAAAGGACTCGTTATTTTTCCACAACTAAACTCCATCAGCCGTATTGGTACAATTTTGCACGAAAGTGCCCCCAGGGCACCAGTCTGAGGACCCCGCCAGGTGGCCCAAGTTCCCTCCCTCCCTCAATTCCCTTGAGACAACCCGAAGCCCAGGACAAGCTCTGGAAGCCGAGGGTAAAATCAAAACCAGGCTTCCCACGTAACTCATAGAAACTATGGGTCACAGGAGCAGATGTATCAGAAACGTGAGGCAGGAGCCCAGCGCACAGCAGATCTGTCTCCTTCACAAACCCTGAACCCCCAAGCCGGAGGCCATGGGCACCTCCGAGCGGGGCCAACTCAGAGCGTTGAGCGTGGGCCGCACTGTGGTCTCAGTCTCACGGCTCCCACGCTGTGGCACGGACCTCGCTTCTGATGCTCCTCCTCCTGCCCTCTGACCTAGAGGAATCGCTCACATGCAACCGCCATCCATCCTCGAGAGCTATTTCTCTCATCGAACTTGCAAACATTTACAAAAAGCCTCAGGAGGCAGCCATTTGCCATAGCCTCTCGACCACTTTCCTGTAAACATTGAGATTTCAGATGTTAACTGCGGGCTCTTGATTAGGCATCATATCTGAACATTTGAAATGGCATTTCTAAAATGCGAGTGCTTCTTTGGGGGTGATTACAGTACTGAATGGTTATCGCCCATTTAGAAAATTTGCTTGCACTGCACCTAGAGAAAATTCTTTGGTGATTAGTACCAATCATTCTTAGTTTCCGTGTTCACCATTTTCAGATATCTATAGATAATATTAGCCCCACACCAGCCAAAGGAATAAGAAATAAATAGAAAAGGAAAGACAGTGGGGAGGATTTGGTGAGATGTCCCCCTCCCATGGCCAGCTCACAAGGCAGAGGGGACGAGCAGAGTTCGGGGTGGTCATCTGAAACGCTGCCCCCTTCTCCAAGCTCTCAAAACTCAGTCCTTCAACTTTAACAAACCAGGACCCTACAGATCGCGGATCTGAATATGGGCAAGGAAAGGGCCTTGCGTTCAAGGCGATCCCCCTTCATGAGGGGAAGACGTGAGGGTGGGAAGCCGCCCCTTTCAGGAAAGGTTTGGGATCTGCTCATGATACGCTGTGCCCAGTGCCTCCCCTCGCTCCCTGCTCTCCACTGAGCTCCTCGCTCAGGCCTCATCCTTTCGCCAGAACCCCGGGGCCTCTTCAATGCCCAGATCTCCTGCTTTAAGAAGTCAGCAGAAACCAGAAAGAGCAACAGCTTCAAAATAAGGTTGATCTTGATTCCGGCAAAAGCTCTTGAAAGAGTGACTTGGCTCCGCTAAGCCTCAGTGTTCTCATCAGTGAAGTGGGAAAACCGTCTACTTCATAAGATTATTGTGAGAATTAACAAGATAATTTAGTAAAGAATATAGCCCAGAATCTAGAGCCAGTAAATGTTCGATAAATATCACTTTCATCTTTCTGGCCCCTTTCCATTTTCCGGTTTATTACCGTATCCTCTGCGCAGCTCCCTGAATGTAGAGCCCGCCCTTCTAATTCACCCAGGCTGCTCCACCAAGACTTCCGAAGCTCAGCTTTCACTTCTCCTCACCCCTACATTGACTTCCTGTTCCCTACATGTGCGTACAAGCTTGTGTCCCTCTGACCGCTGGCAGTCAGCACAGCAGTCAGCATGTTTTTCATTGCAAAGAACAGAAATCTAATTTGCTCAAACATAGTCTGGGAATGTATTGGCTCCCACGGCTGAGAAGTTAGGTCCCGGCTCAGCCAGCGCTAAGCGTCACCCCACTCTCTCTGGCTCCATTTCTCATTTCTGCCTTCCTGTGGGTTGGCCCCCTGCCCCCTGCTGCAGACGTTTCTCACTCGTGGCCAGGAAAGGCGGCTTTCAGCAGCCCCAGATTCTCCTCCTCCCATTGTGTCGACTTCCATAAAAAGTGGACTCATCACACTGAGAGCCCACATGCCAACTCCAGGGGCCAGCCTCAACCGGCCCTGTCTGAGTCACATCCTTGAGGCTCTGAGGAGTGAGTAGAGAGAGGCAGAACACTGTGGTTGGGGCTTCCGGTGCAACCACGAGGAATGAAAGGTAGTCATGACATTCCAAAGGGCACGTGTGGCCTAAACAAGCACAGCACAGCAACCCACGGCCTCTCCGCTAAAGCGCCAGACGAGGCCCATTGGGACTGGAGGTCTGTAATGGGACACAGCAAGCAGGCTCCCGGCTCTGAACCTCCCTCGGTGGGAGATGTGTGTGGTGACGGGTGAGGGTAGAGGGTAAAATCAAAACCAGGCTTCCCACGTTACTCATAGAAACTATGGGGCACAGAGTGGAACAAAGCTAGGTCTGCCCTAGCATCTGGCCTCAGGAAGCCAAGTTTAGAGAAATGTGTAAAGAAACGGCAAAGCCACCAAGGGCCACTTGAACACCTGGTCCACTGCGGGAAGGCCAGCACCATGACTCTGACGCTCTGAGCACTTTTGTTTGGTAAGCTCAGTGTTTTGTGTTGCTGAACCAGAAACGAAGCATTTTGAGCCTCGAGAAAGTGAAACTGTACCTCGGAACGCTGAGCCATATCTTTCGAGGGTCCCCATCACACTGACAAAGTACCTCCGGCCTGACACTCAGTTAAGTTTATCCACTCACAGGATAGCTCGTCTCTCTCAATCTCTCCATGTCAGACGCACACGCACACACACATGCACACAGAGTCAGGTGCTGGGGGGAGATGTTTATCAGGGACGTTATTTGGCCTTTATTAGGTACCTTTTATCTGGGGGTCAAGGAACACTTTTGAAGCATTTGATTAGGTTTCACAGCATGTCTGTAAGGAAGGTATTATTATTTACCTTCCTCGAATGAGAAAACTGAAACGAAAAGTTAAAAGTGACTTTTTCAAGGCCACTGAGAAGCGGGCTTCTCCGCAGTGGGACGGTGTCAGGCTGGACACGGTCACCTTCACACCTGTTCCCCTTGTGGGCAGCTGCACTGGTTCCTTAATAGACAGAGGAGGAATCCACATGCTGCAAGCTGATAAGGCTTGGCCGATGGCATAGAACACTGAATTTTTAAAGATGAGGAGAAATTTTAAATATAAAATATATTTTTAGCTTAATCTCAAGGTCAAAATAAATTGTAGAGGTCATTTAATCCATTTCTCATTCTAGTACTGGCCTACAATATTCTCTTTGAATATCAAATCACATGGAGTCATCTCCAGAAAGAACTGGTTTCAATACCAAGTTCCCATTAAATTAAAATTAGCCTCCTCATAACTCTATATACTAGTTTTACTTTTGCCCATTGGAATCCATTTATATTTTCCTTTTTTCTTTTTTCTTTCTTCCTTCCTTCCTTCTTTCTTCCCTCTTTCACTCCCTCCCTCCCTTCCTTCTTTCCTTCCTTCCTTCCATCTATTATTTATTAAGTACCTAATATATACTACTATATATTGTCTTGGGCACCTGAGACACAGCATTGAACAAGAAAGAAAGGCCTTTGCCTTATGGAGATTATATTTTAGTGGATAAAGACAAAAGAAAAAAGAAAAAAATTAAACAAAAATGTCAACCAGTGCTAAGTATTATAGAGGAGGTTAAACAGGATAATGAGATGCGGGCATCTGAGAAGAGGACCTGCTCTCTACAAAGGGTGATAAAAGGCTCTTCGAGCATCCGAGGTGACAGCTGAGCTTCAACCTGAATGTCTCTGGAATCACACAGCATATTTCCCGACCTCTTTCCACGTCCTCTGCTCACATTTGAAACCAGCTATCAGGACACGCATGCACACATGCACAGGCACACATACTATCAGGACACGCATGCACACATGCACAGGCACACATACTATCAGGACACACATGCACACATGCACACATGCACAGGCACACATACTATCAGGACACACATGCACATGTGCACAGGCACACATACTATCAGGACACACATGCACACGTGCGCAGGCACACATACTATCAGGACACGCATGCACACGTGCACAGGCACACATACACAAATGTCTTCTTTTTTCTTGGTTAAGCATCTATCTCCCTGGATCAGATACACCTCTTTGTCAGTCTCGCTCTTAAATATAGGGTGGCACACATACTATCAGGACACACACGCACACGTGCACAGGCACACATACTATCAGGACACACACGCACACGTGCACAGGCACACATACTATCAGGACACACACGCACACGTGCACAGGCACACATACTATCAGGACACACATGCACACATGCACACATGCACACATGCGCAGGCACACATACTATCAGGACACACATGCACACGCGCACAGGCACACATACACGAATGTCTTCTTTTCTCTTGATTAAGCATCTATCTCCCTGGATCAGATACACTTCTTTGTCAATCTCGCTCTTAAATATAGGGCTCAAAACTGGACAGCACAGTCTCGGTTTGGTCTGACCAATACTGGAAAAACTGGCTCTGTGAACTAAGTGCCTTTGTTCTGGACAACACTCTTTTACTAACTGGACTTCTGTGCTTGTACACATTGGGGTGACAAAGTTGCATTAGCCTTTTAAAAACTGGTATCTCATTAGTTCTCCTACTAGCAAACTCTCAGCCAACTAAAATAGTAAGTTTATCACATGTGCTGTTGCTAAGGCCCATCGTGACGATCCTGTACTTTTGTAACTGTAGTTGGGGACGGGTAGGCAAGATAGGACCAGGGTCTCAGCTTCTTTCTATTGAAGCCATCTTGCCACCTGCTTAATATTTTTTTTATTTTTTTACTGCATATATTATCATGTAGAATTTTAACTGTCCTTCTACATGTCACTCACAGATTCGATAAGCATGCCACCAACATCCAGACAAAAGTCATGCTAAAACATCTCACAGGCTGAGGCAAGGAAGGAAAGGTATGGGAGTTCGAGCAGCTGCCAATCCACTGAATGATTGCGAGCCGGTCCACACGCGAGAGGAATATGCAGAAAACTTGCCAAAAGCCAGATATGCCGCGTGCATCCCGTCACAACGCAACAAACGAGGAAAGTTAGCGTGACATGACATTCTTAATAAACTGGCGCTGAAGCCTAGTGATCACTGTGCCTGCCGTGGAGCTCTCGAAACCTCCGCTTTCAAAACTACGGTTCAACTATGTATATCCTACATATAGGATAGGTAGGCTTCCTGCCTATCCTATATGCAGGCCCAACAGGGAATATAGTCCTGTTCTCTCTCTTTTGAAAATTTCAATGTTTCTATCCGACCCCTCAATCATGCTCCAGGATGCCCTGGGGTTTCAGACAGTGCTACTGCAATTGAACATGTAAGTTTTACATATATAAGTTTCTCCTGAGATACAAATTCATTTGAGTCAAAGACTTAAAAATCTATAAACCACAATAGGCTCATGTTTACAATCGTTGATCTTATGCTAGGTCCTTTTTATGGTAGTCAGTCCTGCCATTTCCAATAGGATTCTTATCCCCGAAAAAAATTACGTGGAAAACAGTAATTGAGTACTTCTCATTTTCTGCTTTTCATGTGTTTTAGTTGTTTGGGTTGTTGTTCATACCATTTATTTGAGGATACAGAGAAGTTTCCAGAAGGCAAAGCAGAATGTGATAGAAAGGAGCCCATATAAGGAATAAATGAGATTTTACAGCTATCTTTCTAGGATATTTTAAAAACTGAATCTCTAAATTCACATGTGCCTAATCTACTATACTCAGAAATTTCTTTGTGGGTCAGATGACATTCTCTTTCACACCCAAGGTTTTTGTAATTACTAAGTATTCCCTCCGTCGATCTGAACTAATTCTATGGCAGCGACATTCATCGTTGTTTGCAACTTCCTAGAAATGGAACTATCAGCAAAATGAATGAAAATCTATCAGCTGCTCTGTTTTCACTGAATGAAGCTTCAGGCCAAGGTCTGGATATTAAAAGCCCTCAGTCATGATTAGATCTCTGCCCTAAGACAATTTTAAGTTTGCCTTGGAAACAGGATCCTCATCCTATCGCTGGAAGCATGACCCAAAATGGACATACGATGCCCCTCTGCTTCGGTCTTTCAGTCTTTGCTGAGAAGCCTCCATCTTGTAAAGAGGACAGTCCCAAAAGAAGAGGATCTTATTTCAGTCACCCTTTCGCAAAGGTTTCTGCCGACCGGATCATCATTCTGATCACCAGGAAAGCAACTCAAATATGGATTGAGCCTACCTAATTAGATATGTCCCCAAAACAATACATCAAGGGTGCTTGCAACTTGGGACTTTATAAAGATCCCACAATCACGCTGGTGAGGAGAACTGAGTTCAAACCGTGCCATGAAATACGTGCAGAACGCCATTCACGATGCAAACATTCATTTACATGTGTATCGGTGCAGAAAGACGTAGCGGACTACAAACAAAGTACATAAAATAAAGTACATAAAAAGACTACAAATAAAGTACAAAAAATCACTGAAGCCCCGCCAGCGGTGGTCCTGAGAGCATCCTGCCCCTTCCTCGTTTGATTCTGCGCCAGGACTGGTGTCTGACCTGCTGAAATAGTGACCCTTCAGAAACAGTCCTTCTGACTTGAATACACTCACTTGCTCCACCACGCCCTGTGGCTTCCTCGCCGCCTTTCACAAATCCGCGGCACTGGTGGGAGTGAGCGTCTTCTCTAACGAGAATGTTCTCAGAAGGCACGCTGGACGAATTGCGTGCAACCCTCTCACCTTCCCAGGGACGGTCTCCCTCATTACCCAGAGTCCTTTCTCAGAGGCTGTTTCCCGCCCCCCGCTATCAATGGGGGCCCCCGCCCCGTCTTCTACAGCAACTAGAACTTAGAACATCCAGTTCACAGATTTCCGAGGGATATTTGTTTTCTTGACTGATAGGGATACTATTTCCTCTTTTTTAAAGGTGTATTTCGCCTACAAAATTTAGCCAATAAAAATCTATAGCACGTGCAAATTTTTTTTGATGTAGCAGCACCTTCCAAGAAAACTAAGATTTTAGAATTGATGCGGATGGTGACTGTGGCCTTCACACATAAATGACACTGCTGAAACTCCTCATGAGAAGCAAAAGAAGCATTTTGAATTGCACAATAACAGCTCTGGGTCTGAGGAAACATGTTGAGGGAGAAGCACCCTAGACTTAAAGCATTTCCATAACCCAGGAATCAAGCTGGTTATTAGGTTTTTCGCTACCTCGGTTTCCTTGCCTGTAAATAGGAATTTCTAATACCTACTTGACAGGATTGCTGCGAAGAAGAGGCATGCTAGCCGGCTCCCTTAGATACTGTGAGGGGCCACGTAAGGAAAAAGTGACATCACCCGCCAGAATTCACGGACCACAGTTGTTTCCAGCAGTCCAGCCATTTGTGTGCCCTGCCAGGGGACAGGGCTGGTGACTGAGAAGCCTGGAGACAGCTGAGCCAACAGGAAGGAGAAAGGACAAGCAGCCCGCAGCCTGCCCCTCCCCCAGGACTGGCCCCCAGGACGGGCATGGCCCCCGCGGGCAGCAGCTGAGGTCTCCTCCTCCCCCAGCCCAAGCATTTTCGAAGCTGCAAGTTGAAAACTAGTTTTAAGATGTAAATGAGACAGTGGATCTTTGCACTTAGCAGATTTCGAGAGCCAAATTTAACTATTTCAGAAAACCAGCTGCAAGCTAACCCCAATGTTTTTACTCCAGTGGATAGATTTTTTTTTTTTAATATCTTTTATTCAGAATTGAGATTATGGCTTCTGGTTTGTCTTAGCGAGTATAGTGGGCTTTTTCCTTGTTTTCCTTCTGTTTGAGGATTTCAAATGAATTCAAATCTAAAGATCACAATCACACACACAACGAAGTTGAGAAATAATATTACTTGAATAGCCGAAGAGAAAAAATTTCAACTCATCTCGTTTGAGAAATTCGAACAAAGAATGCTATTAATCTGTGTCCTTTAGTAAAATGTTTCGGCTCTCCACCTTAATTTACGTAGATAGATAAACCCACTGTCCTCGATTTGAGAAAAAGTATGTCCATTCAAAACTTCTGAGAGAAGTGAGAAACGGACTAACTCGTTCCATGAAAGTATCGCTACAGACCAGAACAACCAGAAAGAAGCAAATCCTCTCAGCATTGAAGAAGGCGAGTATCTGTTTCCCCCTTTTCACTTCTAATCACAGCTTCATCCTCAGGAGGTAAAGCTGACAAGTGTGAGAGGCCTACTTCCTGCAGCTTCCACAGCTCCCCTAACGGCCAGGACCCAGCACGAAGAATGAACTAGGGTAAGGGAAAGGACACAGACCTCTGAGCAATACAGGCAGTCTCGCCTTCCTCTACTTTATTTACGACAGAGAGAGTCAGGCAGGCTTTTCCTTCCCCTGATTTCCTAGTGGCGGTTCTCAGTCAGCGAGGGATACTCAAGTGAGGCCCAGTTATTTAAAGCAAGCGGATGTCTTGGCTGGCGTGAGAGTTACAGCAAGGGCTGCACAAGGGTCTCCTACCTGAAGATGAGACTGTACGCATGAGCAGCCATGCCATGTGGAAAGCGCTCGGGAAAATAGCAGCGTACAACCAGGAGAAGAGATTTGAGGGAAGACGGCCACCTGCAACCTGGAGTATTCCAGAAAGCAGGGTCAAGGCCGATGGGAGCTCAGCTCAGAATAAAGACGCAGTTTCTAAATCCGTCATACAGTGTAGTGGGCTCGCTCTGGGGTTAGCAGACACTGGACAACCTACCCGTTCTGTTCTGTGGAGGGAAGGAAGTGTCAAACAGATTAAATATACCCCAAATTACCAAAGGGAGTGTGGAATGAGAGGAGCAAAGCCTTATCCAATCCTGGTATTCTGTAGAAAGATAACTAATTAAAATAAATTGTTGGGAGCCAAAACTAAGAACAAAGAATCTTGTGACTAGGCGAGGCCTTATCTGCATCCTGCATCTTGTTAGCCCCCTAGCAGTCAGCCCAGCCCAGAGTTACAGTTCCCTCCTTCACTCCCACTCCCTCTAACCCTTACCACTCCTCACCCCACCAGCTAAGAACCAATGCGCCTGTGACAGATACTCTCCCGCCCAGCTAGCCCTGCCCCACTTTGTTAGCCCTGTATAAATACTCTTGCTGCTCAATAAAATTTTGAGGCTTGATCAGAATACTGTCTTGCCTCCATTCTTTTCTCCCGCCCATGTTTTCTTTCAGGTAAGGTCCTCCTCGGGTTCCATGCAATAACTAGGTCCTGCGGGTCGGGACAATAAATGAATTAGTAAAGTATTCTTTGTGACTTGGGCTCCACAAGAGAGCTTTGTGGGGTAGAGAGAAGGAGAAAAAAAGCAAGGGAGGAAGAGAAGACAAAGTTTCTTGTCAATAGATATAATATATATGTCCAAATACTGGATAATTGGCCAGTATTCAATACGTGGACAGATATAGAAAGGAAACACAGAAAATACAAACCTAAATATGCCATTTTCTGAATGCCGTGGTTTTTCTTAAGTGAGTTGATATACAACTGAGGTTGCAGGGTAAGTCTCCACTTGTCTCAGTGTTCACGCTCTTTTGGATGAGGTCATTCAACTGAGGAAAGAAGGAGAAGGAGCAGGGGAAAGAGGAAGAGGAGGTGGGAAGGGAAACCGATATCACGAGAACCCGCCATGCTGCGGGCAGCTTATAGACACTATTTTACTTTACATACATCCGTGCACACGATGGGACAACTGTTATTATTATTACCCCATCTCGCAGTTGAGAAAAACGGAGCTCAGAGGAGCTCGAGTAAGTGAAATAATAGAATTAGTGAGTGGCAGGCCTGGGTTTCAAACAAAGTGTTGTCTGATCACGCATCTCTGCTCTTTTCCCCGCCCTGTTCTCCCCATAACAAAGAGGGGAGACCCGACTCACTGGACACCCCACTTCTCTCATGACTCACCGCTAGCACATTTTCAAACAGCAGGGATATTTTCAAGATCTAGTAATTCAAAGGGAAAGGAAAATCCATATTGCTAAATATGCTTTGGGTTCTTAAGCTAATTATAAACATCCCCTGCGCCTGTAGCCGGTAGGAATTTGATTCAACCAGGCAAATACATCACCTCTTTAAGGACAGAAGATATACTTCACCTAACAGTAAGCGTTTTATGGTCCTCGTGATTATCAAACAAAAGGCTTTCATTTACATGAGACCATGAGTGTGGGGAAAATGAGGATTTGAGGAAAGAATCAATATTATCTGTAAAGAACTAAAGCACACTGGGGAACGGCAAAGATTCTGTTTTCGCAGAAGCAAGGAACCTTTGCCCAAGGATATAATTATTATTTAATCCGGCTGAAAAAAGAGGACCTCACAGGGTTTTACCGTGTGCCTTTAAATGGGCTTACTCCTCTCTTCTTGGTCTCTATAAATGTGACCTTTTAAACTGATTTAATTTTGACAGCTTAGGAACCATGGTGGAGACACAACTCAGCATGTTTTCTGCAAGAAGTCTGCTGGGGGCCAGCTCGCTTTCTGGAACACTGACTCAGCATCCACAGTTGGAAACAAAACGAGTCTCTCCCTTTTGGCCAAATAGGAAAAGATTCAGGGCCAACCTCGGCCTTGAGGGTGTGTCCTCAGGAACATGCTACAGTGCAAAGAAGAGGGACGGCAGGTCAACAGAGCGGGGGAAGGACAAAGAAAATGCTACACATTTCTCCCTGCTGATAAACGGACTCGGTGTGGAAGGAGACACCTGTCGCGGATGGGAACAGCAAGCTTGCCGGCCTCCCCTGACCTTCTGCCTTCTCAGCTTCCTTCGTCAAGCTGCGCCCTGCCGCCTTCCACCTGATTACAGCCTCTGCTGGAAATGTGCCTGCATCCTTCGCATCCTTAATCAATGCAGCTGCATCCCATCCCTCCTGCAGGTCGTGGGCCCTCAGCCCCTCTTCCTTGCTGGCTACAGCCTTCATCTCCCAGATGCCCCCTCTCCCTGTTGGCGGCACCCCCACTACAGTGCTCGGCGCTCCGGGACCCGAGTCGGGGGTGGGGGATGGGGTTGGAGCGCGTGAGTGGGGTAGTGCAATGGCAAACGTGTTCACCCGGCTCCTGCACTTAAACAAAACCACCTCAAAGCTGGAAGAACGTGTCATCAACTGATAAAATGCTAAATGACAACTCATTTTCATTCTGCGGAACAGAATTGTTTAATATTTCATTCCTATCACCTGCTCATTTTCGCGCAGCCCACACAGGGCATAAAAGGCTCCTCGGGGAATTGCTTAAAAGGTTAGCGCCTGGAACCGGAGTGGGTCCTGCAGTTCTGCTTCCCCGCGCGGACGCCCTGCGCTCCCGTGGTTAGTGTCTCAATGCTGCCCTCTGCTGGACGACGGCGCCACTGGCAACGCCTGGGAAATGAGACCCGCGCTTCCGTCGTGCTGATTGAATCAGACTCCCACACCGAAGAGGAGACAGAGCTGGGGACTGTGTGGTTGTGTGAAAGGGGGCACAACAGAAATCCGCTTCCCTCGAGGGCGTCCGGACCTCGCTGGGTTAATCCCCGGCTGCTCTTTCCGCAGAGCAGTCTCTTCTACCAGTTCTCAAGCTGTCACTGCACAAAAGAAGGAGAAGCCATTGTCACGGAGGACCTTCCTCCCTGAAAGATCTGTGGACGAAATAGAACGAAGGTACGTGGGAGGGGGAGATGCTTCCTACCAGGAAAGAGCCAAACAACACCTGGTAGTGGAGAGGCCGAACTTGGGGCGTAGACGAGATGTCCAGTGCGAAACACACTGTCACCCCAGTTATGACCTCCAGCTCTGTGGAACACTCCAGAACCCACGGATGCAACCCCGCCCTCCCAGCCCAGCGGCTCTCCGGCCTTCTTGGTCACCGTGGGGCACTATTCTCCATGAGGTCACCTCAGCTTGACTCCTGTCCCCTCCCCTCCACATCCGGTCGGTCCCTCCTGCTTCTGTCTGGTCTCCCGCCTCCGGTCCTCCGCTTCCCAAGTCCATCTGCCACCCTGAGATCTACACGAAACGACACAAGGTGAAGTTCTTAAAACAGTGCCCCGGGGAGGTGGAAGCACTCGAGAAATTTCAGCTAGAAGTTTAAATTTGATCAGCAACTCCCTACCTAGTAAACATTTTTAGGGGCTCCCCATCCCTTGGATAAAATTCATGGGTTTCTGCTTGACTCTCAGCTTTGTCTTCAAACCTTTTCTCAAACAGTATTTTAACTTCTTGGAGTTCTCCCGTGCTCGTACTGTGCTGTCTTGGTCAGTGGTAATGCTAGTCCCTTTACCAGAGAGACCCACTCCTGGGCGCTTCATCTACTCATTTATCTGTTAAGATGCAAGCCTTCCTGAAAACGCCAACTCCTTCAGGAAGTCTTTCCCGATTAGCACACTCAGCCAATCCGATTGATGTGGGCCTCCTCTTCTGCGTTCTCCCATACTCTACCCTTTATTATAACTTTCTCAGAGTTTCTTGGAAGTCCCAGGAGAACCTACCTGCCCCAACCATTTTCTTGTACCTGTCAGCTGGAGAGTCTTGTGGCCTAATCTGCTCCTTTGGGGGCTGGGAAGGGCAAAGCATTACCACAAGGGAGGCTTTAGCCAGTCAACTTCACCTGGAGCATCAAGTTCTTTATGAGATGATGGCAATGCCAGGTCTCACACAACCTTTGAAAAAGGAAGTTATTTTTGGAGGAGGAAAGGAGAGAGTAATTCTGGAGGTTTGGGAACTTGGCACAGGACAGATCTGGCAGGAGCACAAGACTGGAGACCAGAACAACATGAGGACACTGGAGACACGGGGAAAGAAAGGACTGTGGGAGCTTAAATAGAGAGGGCTGGAAGAGACAGAAACTGACTGAGTACGTGACTGTGCCAAGTACTTCTCGTATTCCTTCTAAGCCTCGTGACCACTGTAGAAGTGTCATTATCTTTTAATAAGTATAAGAAGTATTATTATATTTTCTGAACGGGGAACTGAGGCTCAGATGGACTCAGTTCCACACCTGAGGTCACGCAGCAACTAACTGACAGCCCCAAGATTCAAACTCAGGCTCTGTGACTTCCAAGCCTTTATTTCTCTCACTAAAGTTTGTTCTACTTTGAGAAGAATGGCAAACATTCCTGGAGCAGGCAGGTACTAACCTCCCACTTCTGAGAAAAATTGTCTAGACCTTCTTAAAGACCATCCTTCAATCAATGTTATTGGAGAGTGGCCTTTTCCATCTCCAAAACGGGTTCCACTGAATACTAGGGGTCTCCTATAATCCAGACCCCTTCGTTGCTCCCAGCTGGGACCAGCCCTTGAGAAGATGGGGATCACTAATTAAAGGGTCACTTCCCATCTAACATGGAAGACATCCACTTCCATACACTGCATTTCACTTGGAGTCATGGGCTGCTGCCCATTTAATCACATTCTGCCCCAGAGTATCACACTTCATTAAGCATCATCAATGACTAAGGAGACCAAATCAACTAGAGCAGTCTCCAGAAGAGAAATCTGAACTCACAGATCGCTACACTTGGGTGTTTCAGGAAAACCCAGACCTACGTCTCCACTTACATCACAAATCCATGGTGTTGCCGTGAGACTCTGAAGCAGGCATTTAGCGCTAAGGCCTGGGGTGTGCCGTGTCAGCAGGGAAATCAAATCTCGAGCTTCCCATCCCATCAAGATCCACTGAAGTCCACATGCATCCCACATGACGCTCCAGCGATGCTACACTTGGCAACACTCAGAAACGGCCATGTGGGATCAGTGGTTGGTTCTAAACTTCAGGGTGCATCAGGCTGCCGAGCCCCACGGTCCCAATAGTTCTGATTCCGCAGGCCTGATTTCCAGCAGGTGAGACCGATGCTGTTGGTCCGAGGTTCACACTTTGAGAACTGCTGCTCCAGAGCAGTCAAGGCCAAGGGGAGTTTGCTGGGAGAGCCCGGGAGAGTAAGGCCCCCTGGAGTTGGTTCTGGGTAGGCAGAGGGCAGCATCTTTAAGTCTGGGCAGTCGCCAAGGCACGTACATCTTCACCAGAGTTACTTTTCTTTTGTGGAATGCGTTTTTAGTACACTGTCTTTAAGCTCTACTTACA
Organism: Pteropus alecto; assembly: GCF_000325575.1. Classification (NCBI taxonomy): domain Eukaryota; kingdom Metazoa; phylum Chordata; class Mammalia; order Chiroptera; family Pteropodidae; genus Pteropus; species Pteropus alecto. The sequence goes on along the minus strand of NW_006443225.1, from coordinate 6,816,690 downwards.
GATGCCCAAGTCCTCTGGATGGATTAGGGCTCATTTGGTTCAAGTGACAGAAAGCCCAGCTCTGACTGAGTTAGGAAAATAAAAACAAATACATTGGTTCCAAAAGTGAGAAGTCCAGACCTGGCTTGATCGAAGTTCAAACCATGTCACCAGGACCAGCTTTCCTTCCTTAACATTATCAAAAATCCTCTGCATCTGAATCTAAAGACTAAAGCGATAGGCCTGGCAAATTCTCACGTTAAACTCTCTCCCAGGATTCCCAGCACAAATCTCTTTGCTTCCCACTGACACAAGTTGAATCGAGCGCTCACCCCCGAACCAACTGCTGTGGGCAGCCAGGAAAAGGCAACAGGACGCTTAGGCCAAAATCACACGCTCCGCTTTCGATCTGCAGACAAATCACGGGGGTGTGGAAGGGGACAGAAGCATGGGCACTGGGCCTCCTTAAGCCGTCAGGCGTCTGTCTGCTCCCAAATCTAAGGCGCCTTCTCATGGCGTCCCCCTGATTTCACTGTGGCTTCGGCCTCCCTTCTCCTCGGAACGCTCTTTTCCTTTGGGCTTTCTTGGCTCCATACTTTCTCGGCTCCATAGTTTCCTTGCCCTCGTCCTACTGCCATCTCCTTTTCAAGATCCCGTGCTTTTCAAGAGCCACTGAAATCCAGGCGTCCATCAAGGATTTGTCCTTAGGCCTCTTCTCACTTCACACGTTTTCTGTGAGGGATGCCACCCATTCTCCTGCTTTTAAATACTACCCTAAGTCAACTGATGCCCAAATATATATCTCCATCTGTGGTAGGCAGAGTAATGGTCCCTCCAAAGACGTCTGCATCCTAATTTCCAGAATTTCCAGTGACTCTTTTGCATGTTGCACGGCAAGGGGGAACTAAGGTTGCTCGTCAACTGACCTTGAGACGGGGAGAGGGTCCTGGATTACGTACAGGCCCACGTCTTCAGAAGTGGAAGGGAAATGCAGGAGAGTCAATTTCAGAGTGACGTGTTGAGACGAAGACTCCACCTTGGTTGCTGGCTTTGAAACTGAGCAAGAGGCCACGAGCCAAGAAATTCGTGCAGTTGCTAAAAATGGGAAAAGGCAAGAAAATGGATTCTCCTCTAGATACTCTGGAAAGTCCCCGACGACACCTTGATTTTAGCCTTATGAGACCATTTTGGAATTCTGACCTCCAGAACGATAAGCTCATATATCTGCATCGTTTTTAGCCACTAAGCGTGATGTAATTCGTTACAGCAGCAACAGGGAACTAATACAGAGTTTAGTCTACTGACTCCCAAATATATACCCCATCTCACGCAGTTTACATGACAGGAACGTTCTGAAGCCAGTGTATGTGGCAAAATTGCTTCTTTCTAAAAATTCCCTCGCAAATCCCTAAATCATTCATATAAGGATTTTTCTATACAAGCACGTACTGTATTTATGAATATACGAATATATACACCGTGCTGAGTTTGGCTCGTGTTTAGCGGCATGTTATGAAAACAGCACATGTTTAAGGACTAAAAAAACACATTTTATTGGTAAAAGGCAAGATAGTAAACATTTTATTCAGGGAGCAGAATAGCCTCTGTCTTACTGCTGCCCCGCTGCCTCACCAAAGCAGCTGTAGACGGCTCCCAAAACAATGAGTGTTGCTACGTTCCCATAAAGCCGTATTTATAAACACTGAAGCTTGAATGTCACATAATTTTCACAGGTCATAAAATATAAATTTTTAATTTTTTAAACCATTTTGAAAACCAGCTATGGCGCCGATCCGGCCCGCGGGCCACAGCTTGCCAAGGCCTGCTCCGGAGTCACAGTCAGTAAGGCCAGAGGCTCAAACTGAGAGGCACCTGGCACTTGGGCCCCACTGAGAAAGTAGAAGGTTGGGGTGTCCCATCCAAGGTCTCTCTGCGGGGCGTATGCTTGCTGGGCAGAAGGGTGTGAACACTTTTTAAACTAGTTTTTCCTTTCTCTGCATCTCTCTATCTCTGTATCTGCTTGCTAACTGTGGATTTGCAGACATTAAATACGCTAATGACATATAGCTCTCCTATATAGCCAGCTGCCTCCTGGTTCTCTCCACCTGAACGTCTCATAAACACCTGAAATGCACTGTGTCTAAAATTAAGCTCAATTAAAGTCATTGTCTCTACCTTTCTTTCTCCCTACCCACCATATCCGATCACCTCAACCATAAATGAAAAAAGAAAAAAAACCTTCTATACACCTGACTCCTTCTTCTTGGCACCACAATTCACCCAGGTGCCCGGTTCAGAACTCTAGAGCCCTCACTTTCCCGTCTGCCCCTCGTACTCCATATTCTCGTATTCCATGAGATCCTGTCGTGTTCACCTACTGAACCTATCACAAACGTGCCCTTGAACTATTCCCATTATCAGCACCTTAATCCCAACCTTCATCACTGGGACTCTCCATCACAATGGCCTCTTAAAAGTAACCTTACAAATTCCAACCTTGCCCCATCCCAATCCCCCCAACTTATTTTGGCACAGTAAGTTCCTCTGGCAAAAGTACACACAGCCCTCACTACATTATGCCTTGGCCTGAAGCCTTTCAAGGTGTTGTGTCATGCACAGATGACACCAAGGCTCCTTAGCACGGCATGAAAGGTCCCCCAGGACCTGGCCCCTGCCTGACTACTGAGGTCCTGCTGCTGCTCCCTCACCCTCTCTGGTCAAGCAAAGGGAACTGGAGCTCCCAGATATATGCGCTATTCTACAATGTCATGCCTTGTTTATGCCATGTCTCCTTCCTGGACTTCCACACCCTTCTGTCCACTTGGCTAATTTATACTCGGTTTTCAAGCCTCTACTCAGCACTCCTGTCTTCTGCAGACAGGTCCCTGGCTCTGCCTCCCGTGCCCTCCTGTGCAGAATTGCTGATTGCCTCTTCTGTGCCACCTCCATATCTTACGTCTGTCTCTTATGGCATGTAATTTAACTCCATTGAAATTGCTTTCCTGCCTGTCTTCTCTTCAGGTTAAGACTCCTTGGGGGCAAGACTCTTGGTGTCCCCAGGACCACACACAACATCTGGCCTTTGGTTGCTACTTTACAGACACTGGTAAATGCTCTAGGCGTGGGCTGACACAACTGCCCCACGGTACAATACAAGTTCGCTGGTTCTTGCAGGACCCGAGACTGGCAGTTATTTTTCCTCTAATTCAGAATCTCACTGCTTTTCCTGAAAAGAAGATGCTGCTTAGGCCTTTCTGTCAGGGAAGGCCTGTCTTGAGGGAGGCCCACCCCACAAAAGCTTCATCTCACGTGTGGCTAAACAGCAGCAGTGGGATCGTGCATCAGCCCCGGCAGGTAAAACCTAATGCCCTGTGTCACCTTGCACCAATGACATGCTGCGTGCTTTCTAAGACCCCCTTCAGTGTCGTCTTTCTTATGGGAGTCAGAATCATGTCCCAGCAGGAACACTGGAGCCCCCTGTTAGACTCAGCAGCTAATCCAGCCCTGCTCCAGCAGCTTTAGGTAAAATCTTGTGCTGATTATGCTCCAGAAGTTTTGACAAAATAAAATCAACACACACACACACACACACACACACACACACACACACACACACACAGTGCTCTCAGGGCGTCTGAGGCTTCATGCTGGCTGAGCAGCCTCTGGCCCCTGGGCGGCCTTGAATCAGTCATGGAAGTCTCATTATTAAGTCATCCCAGGGGGCAGGTTGTTCCCCTGATCAAAACTGACAAATTGGCCTGAGCTGTGTGGCAGGGAAGGACAGGTGTTGCAAACGCCAGTATCTCTGATGGAAGAAAGGGCGTGGAAGAGGGTTCTTTCTTCTCCTTTATGAAAATTTTGTGGCAACTGCTTCTTGGGGACAGGTATTTGCCAGCACCAAAAGCCCACCTTGTCCGCCAGCCTCGGCGCCGCTCTTGTGCCTGAGTTGTCCCAGGACGGTGCTTTTCCAGCTTCTAGAGTTTTCTCGGGTGCCTTTCAAGGCCAGGCCTGAGGAGAGCAGAGCCTGAGTCTCTCCCGGTCCAGGCTCCCTCTCCCCGACCTGGCCCCAAGCCCAGTCCTTTCCATCAGCACCAGCAGTCCCTCCCAGCCAAGCTCCCCAACTCCCACGCAGAGGGACCCCAGGCAAGAAGCCTGGGCCCATTTACATCCGGTTTCTCACATTTTGGTCTCACCAAACTGCAGAGGATGCATTAAATTTCTCCATAAGTAAAAGTCAAAGATCATAAGGTCACAGGGATAAACATGTTGACAGCTCTAGCCCCCTGGTTTCTCAGAGCAGATGCTCATGGCATCCTGTGGGGAATATAATTCTCTTGTGTGTGAGTGTCCACACAGCAGATCATTTAGCAGCCATGACTTTCACCTGTGAAATGCCAGTGGCACCCCCCACCCAGTCCCCTCGACAACCGAATTACCCCTTTGTGCACACGAATGCCCCCTGGGGTTTTAGGGGAAGAGCTCCTTGTTAAGAGCCGCCTTTAGGAAATCCCCTTGAGGTGAAGGTTCTGCAGTTTCCAAAAACACTAAGTCACAGTCACTCACATCTTTCCAGGCTGTAAGTTGAAAAGTGCCCAGGACATTTGGGTCTAAAACGGAACCCGAACCAAAATTCCTTCTAGCTTTATGAATATGAAATTTTCATCTGGAATTTGGGCTACGTCTTAGGTCTATGCCTCAGCACTGATTTTGCAAAGACAGGACGAGGCCCAGGGTCAACAGTAAGTGCCATGGCAACGACCCCTTCTGAAAGAGTTCCAACGTTCCTTCCGGCGGGAAGGCCCTGGGGACACCCTGCAGCCCCAGCATCACACACCTGACCTGGAGTCCTCTAACGCTCTTCAGAAATGTCCTCTACCTCTGCCGTCTGCCACCCCACCGGGCAGGTATTTAGATATGTGTAACTGCCTTTTAACTAAATTATATGTACAAACAAAACAAAACAAACACTGTACTAATTATATTTTAGAAACATTTTTCTTTGCTCAAGATGCCAAGTTATAATTCATTCTGTTGACTTCTAATCTATTTGGCTCAAGAGCTCTTTTGATTGATGGCAGATATGTGAACTAATCCATTATATATTCATTCATTCACTCTGTTACTCTTTATTAACTGTTCATAGAATGCTTCACATGAATTCAGCCAATTTGATATGCACAAAAGCTTCATATTGTTCATGATATGTCACAGAATACGTTGATCTGCAGTGGGACTTTACAATGTGTATGGGTTTTTTAACTCTAAATTAATGGATCGATAAGGATTATTTTTAAAAAGCATGTGTTTAGATTCAAACCCAAAGAATATAGTAATATTGTCTTAGAGAGGTATGGTGCTTTTAAAATATGTCTGCAAATTGTTTGACACTCCTGTCATTTAGAGGTGGCAGTCTATATCCCGTGTCCTTGCACCTGGCCCAACCCTAGTGACTGGCTGACCAACAGAGTAAGGCAGAAATGGCGCTATGGGACTTCTGAGGCTGTGTCATAAAAGCAATGTGGTTTCTGCCTGGTTCCCTAGAACTTCCACACTGAAAGCCCCATGAAGGAAGTTCTACCACTTAGAAGCCACCATTTTGTGAGGAACCCCAAGCCAACCCACATGGAAAGAGTACACGAGAGGCCCTGAGACCACATGAAAAAGGGGGAGATGCCTGTAGAGCCCCCAGTTCTCCAGCCTTCCCCGGTTCCAGCTTTGGCTACTGTCTGATGGCAACTATTTGGTAGACCCCAAGTCAGGTTAACCTGGCAGAGCCTTCCTGATCCTCAGAAAGAGTGACCATTGCTGTGAGACACCATCGAGTTTGGGAATGGCTTGTTACACAGCAGTAGCTAACTGATACAGGAAGAAAGGAAGGCTGTCGAGATGAATCTCCATTACTGCCATTAAAAATGATCCAGAAAGTATTTATTCCCTAGTAACCGAAACGAAACAAACCACCTTTCTCTTTTTATATTTAGTCAGTTATTTGTCTGGGTAGTTAATGTTTTACATGCCCTTTAGTAATATTGGGCCTCCCTATTCATGCTTGACTCTAGATAGAGACTCTAGCTTGCTTACATTTTCAGAAGAGACAGTTAAAAGATGCAGCAGTAACCATAGTTCTAGCCAACACGTAAACGTCAAAATCCCTGAAGTGATGAGACACAGAAAGCCAGAAGCCTCTTTTCCTCCACTTAATAGCTATGTAGCCAGTGCCCAAATCAATGTTCTCTAATCACGACATGACTTAAATGGCCAAACTTCATTCATCCGCAGGAAAAGTTTCCATTCTGTCTCTTCTTTTCAAAGACAGACAACATGATAAATTGCTGTTAAATTGTCTAGTTAACAGTCACCATGAGTTACTATCTGTACAGTTCTATTTAGCCACAAACAATTCCATCTCTCTCTGTGGTTTGTCTGCGGCCTATCATGCAACAAATGAATCAGCCGAGGGTTAGCATTCTAATGAAGCCTGATGGGTTTCAGAAATGGCATCTTCATGGTGTAGAACCAGGACTCGCTAAACATTATCCTGGAAAGGGCTGGGCGGTGTCTAATGCAATAAGAAACCAGTCACGAAAGCATCGGAAACCCAATAGCAGCACAGATAACGTATAGGGTGGGGGGAGCGGCGGAATTAAAAGACCAAGGAAACAAGCTGGAGGACTATGAGTCTGTCGTCTTTTCTACAACTCACTGGCATGAGCTCAAACCTTGTGATGGTAAGAAAATGGGTTACCTAAGTGGCTTGATACAAGAGGTATCAATTTAGAAACATGATTTTTAGGGGGTTGGGCTAGAGAGTGAAAAGGAGGGTTTATACTGCAAAAACGCAAAAGCATATTTGTGTGATCAGTGAAGCTATTGAAAGTCCAAGCTGACCAAAGCACCATTCCGGGTTGAAAAGCACCAGGGGCAGATGAAAGCACAGATGGAGGCCATGCTTGGGGGCTGCTCCAGCATCAGCCCTGTCTCTTTCTCCTCTGCATCCTGGGTTTCATGCCATGTTACATAGCTGATCACATCGGGGCTTCTTATTGCAGGATCCAGGGACAATTAAGAAGACGAACTCAGTAGGGGTGAGGGCAGGGCAGGGCCACTGTACCAGGGACGGGGGAGCCCATGGAGAATAAGGTAGAATTAGATCATGTGATATTGGAGTCGTTGGATTTCTCTTGGTGACTTCATGATGCTGGTTCCATTATAGGTATAATTATGCAAAGCTAAGAATCCAGGAAAGAAACAGCAGAGAAGGAATTAAAAACAAGATTGTCCATGAAAGTCCCCACCTTGGTCCTGAGAGAAAACAAACCAACAGCAATCGCAGCAATTGAGCAGAGTCTCGAGCATAGAAAACCCAAACGCAGCTCACTAAAGTCAGTGCGAACACAGTTGAGATCAACTATGCAAGACATCGAATGGACCACAAAGCTTTCGGAAAAAAAGAAAAGACAACTGCTTAAAAAAAAAAAGAATATAAACAGACCCAATTCATTGGCCAGTTCTTAGTGGAAAAGAGATTATACGATAATTTATTTGAAAACATCTAAAAGATTGGAACGAGCAGAACCTGACCCACACGTCTGTAGCGCAGCTAGGCCTCAGCCCCCAATGCCTGCGTGATCTAGAGCGAGTGGGATGATGACAATTCTTCTAGACCTGGAAGAACCTGTGCATAAATCGGGTATCACTACTAGGAAATAACCTTAGAGTTAGGTGATCGTACAGGGTAAGAACTCAAAAAAAAAGATATTTGGTTATGCTGAAACCAAACATCGTGTTTAAAAAAATTAATGAAATCAATCAACTGGACACTGCAGGGCAACTAGTTAATGAATTCTCAAAATAACCACTTTTCCCCCCACGATTGTCGCTTTCTAGATCTTCTACGTGTATTTAAAACCCATCCTATAAGCATTATTTTTAGCCCTGATGGCAGCAGCCTAAAGAACAGGTATCTCTGATCTTCTAGTTGGAAGTGTCTTTTATTAGTGACAGTTGTTTCTTGTTACAAAGAATGCTAAAAGTAATTTATTTTACATGGTTTACAGAACAGACTATCTCAAAAAATAATGAGAGGAAGGGAGGGGATACTTGTTTGGACTTTGCAAGGATGCTGGTTAATGATGAATACTCAGTTGGAACGCATGACGAAAGAAAGTCTGCCAGTCTTAAAGGGTGGTACAACTTGATGATTAACCAGTTCAGCTCAAAGCACTCAGTGTGCCATCAAACCTACGTCATTCCATAAGAGATCATCAGGCACATTCCAGTTAAAAATTAATTAAAAATATAAAAAATTGTTTTTTATTTTCTCTATTTTATAGCTCTTTTTTCCTAAAACATATAAATCTGAGATTTAACTCTAAGCTGAACTGATATTTAAAAAAAAAAAACAAACAGATGACTCTGCTTAAGTTTTTGTTTGCCTGGCCCACTTAGCAACTCTCCTTTTTTGCCTTTCTTTTGGGAAGCTCCTTCCCTTGTTCCTGCGGTCCTGTGAGGGTGGTAGGGTCACCGCGCTTATTTCAAGCCCACCAGCAGCCCCACTCCCACCAGGCAGGAGGGGAAGAGATCCCTAGACAGTCGTGAAGCCACATCCGCAGGGCCCAGTGAGTGGTTCAGGATGTACGTGTAGCGAAGCCGGACCAGTGAGAGTCCTCCGCGCTACCTGGGCGACTCAGAAGGAAAGACAGATGGCTTTTTCTGTTTGGGGATCATGGATGGTGGAAATGTCAACCCCAGGCTTTTCAGCAATTTAGAAAAAAAAGTGTGCAAAGCAGGAAGGGAAAAGATCCACCATGCAAACAAAAGACACAGAAACAAGCTGAGCTAAAAAAAGAGAGAGAGAGAGAGAAGAAGAGAAAGGAAAACTGATGAACCCCCTGAGCCTGGCCATGCAAAAAAAAATGAATCTTTCCCAGATCTCAAATTAAAGGAGTTGAGGTTTCTGGCTCTTGCGATGCAAAGAACCCCGATTAATACAACTTATGTGATTATTTTAGTATTTATTTAACACTATCAGCTTCACTGGGTACAAAACTGATCTACATTATGGTTCTAATTTTATAAAACAATAATGTATATAATAATTCTAATTCCAACAATGGCAAACATTATGACCATTTATTATGTGCGGGAAATATAAACTGATATTTAGTGTGTGTGCGTGTGTGTGTGCGTGTGTGTGTGTGTGTGTGTGTGTGTAGAAATAGAGAAGTCAGACTGTGCATAGTGCCAGCCAGCCCGCAGGACATACTGTCAAAGAGGGTCTCTTAGGAGAGCTTTGCGAGCTTAGAGACAGAGGAGTGATTTTCATTTCTTCATATACTTATCATTTATTTCTGAATCTTCTACAGTAAACTATATTACTCGTGGAATCAGAAAAAAAAAAATGTCCTTGAAAAAAACTCTACTCCATTTATCAAACCAGCAAGGCTATTTCTCATTAATTGTTGTTTTAATATTAATTAAGAGCACTTATATAATGTTGTGGAAAAAATCAAACTAAAATATATTATCTGTCATAGTATTTTATTTTGTGTATCTCAGAGCTGTGTCTTCCTATTAATTAATCTCACCAGTATATTTGCATATCTCTTTTTTAAATTCCCTCACAGAAAACCTTCCTGTGTACTAAGCAGAAAACTCTTCTTACCCTGAAATAAAATAATGGAGTTCTTGGGATTAGAAAATCCTTTTGTATTGAATTTAAACAATAGCTAAAAATTTGTTGCCTGTCTGTTTATTTTAACTCTCCCAAGAACAAGAGTCCATTTACCTCTCTTATGTGACCCATCGTTCTTTTAATCTTAAAGGGAAATTTTTAAAAAATCACCAATGTCTTTTTCAGTCAGTTTGAACTAAGTGGGAAAATGAAATGTCACCTGAAAGAGACAAACCAAAATGAGGAACTAAATTTATGTGATATTTTTTTTTTAGTTTTTTGTTTTGAGTAACCCCTTATGAGTAAAACCTACCTCTTAGTATGGCAACCTCATGCCATATCCTGTTTTCCCACCCAGCCCTCACCCCCTCCCCAGACACGATCACAGCTGTAGAAGCAGCTGCCACCACCAGGGAGGCAGACAAATTCTGAGCGTTTGCGACACCAAAGTCCAGAAAGGGGAGGACAGTGAGGTGTCGTCGAGTTAACAGCCAGGGCTCTGCGCGTCTACTGTCTGGGGTAGAATCTGCAAATCGTCACTTTGCGTGGGTGACCTCGGGCAAGTTGTGAACCTCTGTCAGCCTCAATTTCCTTCTCAATTTAGAGATGATAACAGCAACTACCAAAGAGGTGTGTTGAGAAGAGATGAAATATTCCTCAAGTGCCCAGCCCAGGGCCTCGCACATAGTAAGTGCTGGATGATAGTTTGCTGCTATTATTAGCCAAAGACTTTCACAAAGATTATTCACTCTCCTCCCGTAATGTTCTCTGATGTTCCCAGCTCCTCTTGTCCCCCAGGAGACCTGATCACCACCATCCCTCTCCCCTGTCCTCACTTGGTGGAGGAGGTGCTTATAAGACTTCAGGGCACACACGGCATGTACACGTGTGTCTCTCCACTATGGCATAATCCACGAGGGTTAATAATAGTAAGACTGTGTCTTATTTGACTTTGCGTGTCCAACATCCAACATCAAGTGGATGTTCCGCCTTTTTTTAAGGACTGAGTGGCTGGACCCCTGGCCCTCTAACAGATGAAGAACTTGAGGCTCAAGAGTCATAAGCAGCTTTCAAAAGATCACAAGCTGGTAAGTGCCAGAGTCTAGTGCTTTCATTAAGGGGTCTGGAAGAACAGCAGTGATATGTCACAGTTTTATGTCTTAGAGAAAATAGACAAGCTTAACTAGAAAGGGGACAAGGTCAAGGAACTATTAAAAATGACAAATTTTGGTCAAACACATGACAATAGCATGCTCCATTGTAAGAAATGGCAGCCTTTGTCTAGACACGATGAACCAACTTTAAAACAAAGAAATGTAATCCAGCACGGTCACACAAGGAGATAATCTAACTCCATAGCAGAGAACAGCAGCAACTAACCGTGGCATCTCATACGAAGTACTCAGCACGTTTCTTAAGACCTCCCTGTTGTATATATTCGCTGCTTCAATCTGAAGCATCGTTTTAAAACTCACTCAAGTGGTTTTGAAATTTGGAGTGTTGTTCTTTTGCAAAGGTTTGAATCGAAAGTGTAACCATACAGAACAATTATCCTGCTCACTCTTAACCATGCGGATGTCTTAGCAAAGTTTCAGGGAATTTTTTAACCACCGATTCTCATCCATTTCTTTTTTTTTTTTTTTAAGATAAATACGTTTTCTTTTTTCTTTTCTTTTTTTTTTTTTTTTAAGATAGATACATTTGTGCTTTGGAAGTAAGAGTCTTCTTGTCTCTGTGCCTCTCTTGAGCAGGAACAAAACATTTTCCAAGCTCTTTAAGACGCAAATGCAAGTCCATTCTTCTTTCCTTGTATATGTTTAGTGCTTAAGGAAAGAAGAGCAGCCACCTCTTCCCCCATCACTCTTGCTCCAACTCTCCATTTGTCTGGTCCATGGTCAAGCTGTTCCTAAGCGAATGCAGAGCTGTAGTGTCAACACACCACGCGTAGTCCAAGTGGAAGCCAGCTCTGGCCTGGCCAAGAAAGCTCTGGTCACTCACACCCCACAAGGCCATTCCCTCACGGAGGTGAATCCATGGACCCAGATCGATCTAAAATGTATAGAACTACAAAAGGATGACCCAAACCAGCATGGCATACTCTTCTCCGATTTTTTGGAGCAAAGTTTCCTGTTAACTAATAATGATGAAGAGAATAAATCATTCTTGTTATTTTGAAACCATGGAAAAAAATTTTTAATATTTTAAAATTTTTCTACAAAATAGCCCTGTTTTAAAAACTTGAGGAAGAATTTGTCTATATACTTTTTAGCTTAATAGCATAAAACGCATTTGTCGTAACTTACTTTTGGTCATAAAAATGTCATGATATATTTTACTCTAAATCAGGAAAGACGATGACTTAACCATAGTTCAAAGTTACTGACTGAATTTACTTTTAAATGTTTTTAATGTCTTCTTTTAATGTTTTGCAAACTACAAAACTTTTTAAAGCACTAGATCGCTATTCCGTTTTTACCAGTTCATGAAAAGGAGGCAAAAACGTGAAAACCAAAGAAACCATAAACATTAACCCTGAATGCAGAAAGTTACATTTTCTGTGCTTAACATCATCTCAGAGTCGAACATTCTTTCTCAGCAAAGGAGCAGAAAGCCACGGAAGAGCTGAAGCTGGTCCTAAGCGGCTTTCGCCTCAGGAATTATGTTCTAGCCTCTGGGGCTAAGGTTTTATCCTTTTCTTGGCCTTCTGAAAATTCAAAAGACCAACTTCCCACGTTTACACCGTTCATTTCTTCGTTTGCTGGGTTTCGTTTTTTCTTAATCTAGGCGCATGGCTTTTATATGTTATAGCAAAAGGATGAACAGGGTGCAGTATGAAGTGAGGGGAGGTAAAAGCCTAACATGCAAAGACATTCCACAAGGTTGCCAGAAAAATGTGTCCGACAGAATTCCTAGCAGGCCACGTTCCTGGCCTGAGTCCCTGAGAAACTCTGAATTTTACAACGATTGCAAGGATCCTGTGTGTGGTCATTGTTTAGTACCCTGTTCTAGCCAGCAGCAGTGACATTGTCACTTGTTGCTGTCATCCAAGAGGTTTACAGTAGCAGGAGCTCTGCACAAAACTCCACCAATACCTTTATTATAGTCTTTCTCCTTACTTTGCTCTGTACTTATAACCAAAAGCGGCTTTAGAGTAATGAAATCAGCTCATTTTAGCTGGGTCGTTTTTGTAAGTCAAGTCTGCCAGCAATAGACTGAAACAGACACAGCTTATGGATGAAAAAAGAGGCGTTACACTCTTCAGAGGCTTTTGCAGTTAAATCCAGAAGAGATTTTCACCAAGTTCAGTGTTTTGTTTTGTTTTTCTTTATGGGAACTTTAACGCCTCAGTTGGTTCTGATTCTTTACCTTCCACTGTGCTGAGTCGTCTTACTATGCTGCGATGCCTTTATTTCACGAGCATTCCTTTCTCCTGGAAGTCGGCATTTCCACTACAAATAGTTTGCACATATTCACGCATCTTTTCATTCCTCAATGACTTTCAAGAATTTCTATTTTGTGCTACTTTAAATGAGTGGAAGCGTTAGAATGCGCATCCGACTGCATTAACGCCTGCCTGTGGGTGGGGGTGTTGCCGTTCCAATCCACCCTGCTGTTTTCGTGTGCAGTCAGCAGAGAACGTACTCGAAATGCTCAGCATCTCACTTTGAGTTCACAGTCTCTGTTCATTCAAGTTTGGATTCTTTTGCACAAACCTGATCAACTGAGACGCAAGTACAAAATCTAGGTGATAGTTTTATTTCCCAGACATGTCTATATCCATCTGTGAGTGCCATGAGACACACGCGTTTCGGTGATTCTTCTTAGAACATGTTCCAACACACGCACACACACACACACACACACACACACACTCACACTCACACTCACACTCACACTCACACAGTAAAGCTAACAGTTGAAATAATAAAAATTGCCCTTTTTCTAACCCTTACTATATGCCAGACATTGGACTAAATATTTTGCTCACAGTATCTTGTTTAGATTCACAATAATGGTGGGGGAAAAAGGGCTGTTATTGGCCCCATTTTACTAATACTTTAGAGTAATTCATCCAAAGTCATACATGGGTAAATAGCAGAACTGCGTTTTGAGCCCAGGGCCTGTCCTGCCAATGCCTGTGCCCTGAAACACTGTGTTTAAATGTCTCCTCTGCAAAGGGGCTGCTTCCAAAACTGTCTGCTGGGAAAACACTATACCATCGTTTCTGTAACTTACCAAGTCCAGCTTTTACGCACCTTATGGTCGAAAGTGACAACCCAGAAAATTGCATGGTGTTTTTAAAAGTGAGAAGAGATTTTTTTTTTTATAATTTCCAGTGCTGCTTTCCACTAACATAAAGACACTGGAAGCTTTTTAGTTTTATTTTCATTTGTTCTTAATACTGAGTTGCATGTACTGTGACATGTGACTTGAGAATTTTATCCACTTTCTTTTCATGTTTGTTAAGGTATTTCCTACACTAAGAATTCTTTCGGCCATTCTAGAACTCTTGGTAAATACGTTTTTCATGCGGAAACTTTTTTTTTTAACCTCAGAATGATGTATTGGGTGATAATTTCAACATCCTGCTCAAGGGGGAAGATATTTGTTTAGCGTTAGCTTGCTGACAAGCATTAAGTTTATCAGTACAAAAAAAAAACTACTTGATCAATAACTGCAAGAACGTTTCATTGAGGAATCTGATCTTTCTTTGCTGATACAAAACTCTTTTCTGTTGAAGCTGGTGCCTCACAGCGTTGGCGTAGGGAGGCCCAGTTCGTTCAAAATTCAGAGGGCTTCCTGGGATACTTGCTTGAACGACGCTGCACTGAGCTCGTATCCAGCTCTTTCTGCCATTTAATCTTATGTCTGTGGGTGAAGTCGGTCCTCCCAAAGGACTGTATACTGGACCAGAAAGCCAGGGAGCCTTTCGTGTGGGCAAAGCAGAGGAGGGCGAACTGTTTTGGTGGTGGGCAAACTGTTTTGGTGGTTGGCCACCTGATCCGGTATGGCCTGCGAGCTAAGAATGGTTTTACCTTTTTAAATGATTAAAAAGAAACACATGTGCAAGTTATATGAAATTCAAATTTCATTATCTATAAATAAAGTTTTACTGGCACACAGCCACGATCATTCATTTATGCATTGCAGGTGACCGATTTTGAAACACAAGGACAGAGTTGGGTCGTTGCTACAGGCTCACAGAGCCTGACATGTTTACTGCCTGGCTCTTTACAGCAAAAGCTGGCTGACCCCTGGTATAAAGAATAACCATAGTTTTCGAATGGCTCGTTCAGACAGCAGAGCCTTTCGGTGCTCTGGGCAGCTCCTCTTTTTCTTCTTACTGGATAGCTTTTGAAAGACGCAGTTTGGGATAGTTAGCTTCCTGTATGAATGAGAATTAAAAGTCTTAGCACTTTAAACTGTTATAGAATAAAGAAACTTTGAGACTGGAAAGAACTTTCAGAATTATCAATTGTCAAAATGAGCCATATACTTTATCTTTTGAAATCAAATTGACAGGACACTCCATGGCCTTCCTCCACTGACCAGGGTGTCACCATATGGGCTGGGGTCTTGCTGGGGTAGAACTGAGGCACCAGCGCAGGTGTCCTAAGCAGGGGTGTCGCTTCCAGGTGAGGTTATGCCTCTTGGCTGCTGACTCTGGAACTTGCTTTCTCGAAAACTGCCAGAAGTCAACTTGTTTGTTTGGTCCTTTGCGTCTTTTGTATAGATGGAGTGACGTATGGGCAGCTGGGTGACCTCCCAGAGAATACACCGAGAAACCGCCTTCCTGCAGACTGAATCAGCAAGTTCAAGTCTGAGGTAGCCTTCTTCCCCGTGGCGTTGCCTACCATCGCCCATGTCACAAATTACCTACTTCACTTTTGCTCTTAGTGAAGTCTGACTCATCCGCGCCACTCAAAACGATGTTTATTTAATCTGGACATTCCCCAGGGCTCAGCAGCCTGAAGACACTTTTACAATGTTAACCCAAATTTTCTATTCTTCTTCCGCTGTTCACAAAGACCTCTGGCCCCTTGCATCATCCCACAACCGCCATACAATGTATGTCTAGAGGTCCCCAGAGGTGTCCCCCTGTGCTCACAGGCCGAATTGTCGGCCCGGTCACGCAGAAGCACCTGCCTCATTCCGCTTCTCACGTGAGCTGAAGTCTACCCCTACGAGTGGCGACCACGGTAGAGGCTGAGTTCTTACCACACCCGCCCCTCCCCACCATCTAATTCTCCAGGTGCCAGAGCAGGACAGCAGTCCGTGCAGAAAGGGGAGAAATTGCTTCCCGAATCACACACACTGCTCTCTGCAGCGAGGCTCCCCAAACTCACGGCTGTGTCTAGAGGCTCCCAAAGATTCCCACAGGAACAGCTTGTTCAGTTATTACTTCTTTGAAGACTGGAATGTTTATCCCCGCTTCACAGATTAAAAAAGGAAACTCGCAGAGTCAGCCCAGTATCATCTCCTGGTGGCATCAGGACCCGAACCCCAGGTCGGACCCCAAAGCTTTGTTGGTTCTGTTGTTCTTCCAGTTCTGGGGCTCGACAGAGTTCTCGTTTCTTCCACCTCTCAAACCTTTTAGACCCTCTCATGCTTATCTCTACTCCGCATCTTTTGAAAAACTAAGGCGGCAAGCAGCTTATTTTTAATCTCTTCTACATATATCATATTGGCTTACAAGGATCTAATCGGCTAACTATTTCAAATCTTTAAGAAAAAAGTTATCTTTTCCTATTTGAATTCTCTGAAAGTTTTTAAAAAATGTGGGAAGCTTCACAATTATTTCATTAACATTGCAGAGACAAAAATCTTACAAAGATAATACTGAGGAAAGAAAGAAAATGATAGGTCATTTCTCATCCACAAGAGAAACGCGTGAAATTCATTAAGTGTTAGCAAATTTAATCAAGCATGCATTGATGAGACTAACACACCATGATCAAGTAGGTTTCATTCTAAGAATTCAGGAATGATCAGAGGAAAAACATATGAACCTCTTTGTGTGTGGGTGGGTGGGTGTGTGTAGCATTGAGAACTTTACACTAAAATAATAATGGTGGGCACACTAGGTGGTGGGATATAATAAAGAGATCTTATTTATAAGAGAAAAAAAACAGAAAACATCTAGGTGACATTTGAAAAGAAATCTGCAGTACTGATTGAAGAAACTTTAGTTGATTAGAAACAGAATTTACTAAAAGAGGACTCTACTGGTTGGAGAGATCTTATGGCAAAAATAAATTCTGAATCTTTGAAAAATAATCTATCAATTTAATATAACTTCAGTAGAAATCTCGAGGAAATAATTTGAGACCTATGAAACTAATTTTTAAATTTATTTGATAGAATGAATATATAACTGCCAATAGTTAAAAAAAAAAAAAAACAGAAAGAAGGATGAGGGAAGACTCATTCTCCTGTATACTATACATGTTTTAAAACCACAGTAATTAAAAATAGTGTACCATAGCAAAGAACTAGGCAGAAAGATTTATAGAACAGAAGACCAGGAATCGACCCACGTGTAAATAAACAGATTAAATGGTTGCATTCAAATCAATGTGGAAATGATCAATAAATAGAGCTAGAACCACTTACTAACTAAAAGAAATTTCAATTGAATTAAAGCTTAAATGTAAAAGATGAAACCACGAATGAATGCCGTTGACTGTTTCTTTCCCACTCCCAATTTTTCTGTGCCAAATCTGAAGAATAATACACATCCAACATATCTATATCAGAAGTAAATTCCAAGAAGATAACAAAGAAAATACTGAGTCATCGTCCTTCTCTTGGGAAAAGGACAGTGCCTTTTGGAGGAAGAAGAGTATCTTGCTTTTGTGGCGACCGCCACTACATAGGGAATTTTAATAATCTGACGAAGTATTATGATTTCATGTTTGTGAATTTTCTAAATTTTTGCACAGCAAAAGCTGTGTATAATATAGGAATGCATTTTCTTAAGCATTTGTCCATTTTTTCAGGGAAAAAAAAATCCTACTTATTTTTACAGATCTTTACAGTTTTTTAACTACAGGAAGGGGGGAAAAATCCACATTCACCGATAGCTGTCGTAGATTAGTTTTTAACCTAAGACAGGGCTCGAGACGGGGATTCTTGTGAAATGATTGAGTCTAAAATTGGTCTCACAAGGGAAGAGGGGGAAGCGAGAGAGGGCCGGGGAGGGGAAGGTACAGGTGTGGTCTTGGCTGGAACCTGGCTGCTCCGGGGCCCGCAGGGCTGCTCGCCAGCAACACTGCACACGGACGGGGTCCCTCCTTGAAAAACGGAGGCTGGTCTTTTGTGCCTCTTGTCAGTCAGTCAAGAAGGTACAGATTGCTCCCATGGGAGGGAGAAGGAGAGGAGCAGTAATTTCTCACGCCAGGCACCCCAACTCCAATATCCTTCCCCCCGCACACACCTTTCAGCCAAGGCCCCGAGAGACAGTGGCAGCTGGAAGCCATTAGCAGCCAACACTCGGGGCAGCTGGGAGTGGGTAGACAGGGCCAGTGAAGGGAAGTGGCGGAGTTAGTGTGGCCTGGAATTAAATTTGAATTTCAGATGAACAAAGGATAATTTTGAATGTAAGAATGGCCCATCCAATATTTATACTGAAATTTTTACATTGATATTAACATATAGTATTTATATTATATAGTTTATTAGTTTGTGTTATATTTATGTATTATGACTAAAAAGTATTGGCTGTTCATCTGAAATTCCACCTTAACTGGGCATCCTGTATTTTTAGTTGCTGAATTTGGCAGTCCTGGTTGGGCCCCCAACACCATCCATGCCAATAGCTCACAGGTGCCAGGCTCTTTTATAGAAATTTCTTCATCTGGACTTTGAAACAACACTATAAGAGTAGCAGTATTTTCATTTTGTTATGAATGAAGAAAGTGTTTGATAACTGGCATATAATACAGAAATAACTGGAAGAAGCAGAATGTGGACCTAATATGACCCCCAGCCAGAGTACACACAGCCTCCACCAGCCACTCTAAGTGGGACCCCTCAAGTCACTCTCCCCCGTCACACTAGGTCCTCAGCCAGGGCTTGGCTGAGGGGAAGAAACCCCAAGTACAAAATGACTTAGAAGAATCCTAAAAGAGACGGGAAAAAAGTCCCCACTCACCCCTTTCCCTCCATCCAGGCATGATGCAGAGTAAGCCGCTCTCCAAACTTGCAGCCCGGGCTCTTTCCTGTTTAAGGTAACATGGCTTAAACCCAAGAGAGATGAGTAAACTGAAACACTAGGGCCGAACTGGAACCGCCCTTAGGCCCCTGCCTCAGCAGGTCTGCCTCCCAGAAAATAGAAAAGAGCCTTCCAAAATGGGGAGCCCCAGACTCAGGATGAAGCTTTGTGGTAACAGGGGGAGAAGCATACATCCGGCTGAAAGGGACAATAAAATCAGACGAAAATGCCTGTGCCTGCATTAGGACGCATATTGAGCCTGGCTGGGTCTTAAAGATTTCTTGGAAGTTCTAATAGTCTTAACTTAGGCTCACACATGTAGGAATAATGTATGTTCCTGCCATCCTTTCTTATAAATGTTGATAGGGATGCACATATCATCTCATCGTGTGTATATATAGACACACACATACACAAAGAGATGAAAAGACAGAACAAGAGATTGGAGTAGATCGAAATAGAGATATGCAGAGCTATGGACAGCTTTTAGATACCACCACCGTTGCAAATCAGCTAAGCAGTCAACAATAATGAAATGAACAGCATAGGAAAGTTCCAATCAAGTGTCACTCCTTTTAACATAAACGAGAAATTTAGCAGTTACAGTATATTTGCAACTGATAGTGCAGATTTTTGTTGCACCGAATATGAAACCCAAAAGAGCAGAAACTCTCGTCTGTTTTGCTCTGTGGAGTAGTGCTTGGTACAAAGTAAGCATTCAATAAACATTTGTTTAACGAATTAAATTCCAACGTATAAGTCACCAGAGGACATATAAAGAAGCCAGTTCACAATTTCACCCAATCCAAAGGAAAAAGGCAATCACTTGAACACTGAAAACTGCAAAGAATGGGGGAAATAGTTCCAAAGCAGCTCAAATGGCATTTCAGTTCAGTTCAGCGAATGACTTTTCTGCACCTGATGATGCCGCGGTAAGCGGTGGGAGATGCAGAAGACAAGACAGCAATACTTGTCTTCACAGAGCACTGTCTGCCAGCTCCAGATCGGTCCTCGTAGACCAAGAATATTATTAAATCAGGTTTGGCAGTAAAAAAATATCTTCTGACTTGAATTCTGCCTGGTCTTTAGATAGCTGATTTCTCACTCTTTCTAACTTGCAGATCAGCCTTGATGGGTTCCAGTTGTCCTCCTACTTCTTCTCTGGCAGGGTAACAGGGGCACAGCTTATCTAAGTGCCCAAAACCCACTAAGACTATCACATGCGGAGTAATGAGAGAGAAAGGTGTTTGGCCTGCTTTTGTCCATCCTTTTGGATGAGCTTCTCAAAAATGCAGGACTGTGAGGCCTGAGCCCCGCTTCAAGCTCGCTGTCACATAGAAGTTAGGAGTTATGTTCACCGCTTCCTCATTCATTCATTCATTCATTCATTCCAACCAGCCCTGAGTACCTGGCCCTCTGCTTGCCTCTAGGCATCCAGAAATAAGAAGCCTGGTCTTTTCTTCTCAATGTAATGGTAAGCCTCTTAAAGCCGGCAGACGATTCTTATCTATAAGCTTCTGTACACGGGAGTTTATCCAGGAAGATGTCAATAGCTGTGTCTCCTCTGCACTCAGGGGAACGAAATCAGGCTTCTCTGCATGGCCAAGTGCCTGTGCACAGCCAGGCTAAGCCTCCTGCACCTGGGCTGTTTGTCAATTTGCCCAGGGCTCCAACGCCCCAACACCATCCACCGCTCACACGGAGGTGCCAGCAACTCCCAGGGTGTGTGGTGCAGGCCTGGGCTCAGTGCTGGGTTTTCTGATACCTCTAATCTTCCACCCTCATTGTGTGCCTCCCTCATGCTCAGCCTACACCAGAAAGCTTCTTCCCAGGATTGTTTTGTTTAGGCTTCCGCAGTGAGCTTTAGTTTTCACACTGTCAAGATTTCTTTCTTGGGCGCCATCTCTTCGACCATTTTGAAAATCTTGTGTTTGGCTGTTAAGATTGACAACTAGCCACCCACCTATAGTTGATGTGTGTTTGTGTCATGGTTTGTTTTGTGTTTGTTTTTTGGAAAGTTGTTCCATTGACGGCCCTTCCTCACCACTTTTGAATTCAAGTGCTGGCTTTCTATTTAAGATGTCGTTAAGTTGAACAAACCGTACCCATGAGCCTACCAAGAATCCCCAAGCTCTGGGGAACTGATCAAAGGAGAGATTCAAGGAGGAAGGTGTGACGGGAGAATGGCAGGCAAGTAATGGTTGTATGATGTAAGAAATACTCTAGTGCACGAGAATATGCAACCACTGGAATGCAACAGCCGAGTAAGGCAAAAAAAAATCTCTGCTGGGAGAATTGCAACCTCTTCCAGAAGGGAACCCTGGAGCAAACAGAGAGTGGGGTGAAAGGCAGGACGCATTAAAGCCGAAAGGATTGGGTTCAGTGGGTCCCGCAGATCAAGCTGGACCATGATGGGTCATGTGGTCCAGGACAAGTTTGCACTTTTTCCTATAGTTGCCGATTCCTACTTTTTTGAAGTATAAAGATCCCTTTATAAAGTGGGGAAAAAAAACAAAAATTTTACTGACCTCCTACATGAAAACAGTTGTTTTCTTAATATTCTATGATTAAGAAAATAATATAAAAATATAATAATGCATGCCTTGAAATATAATTATTTATTCACAAAGTACAGTCTCCATAAGCATTTGCCAGGCCTCAATCAGAGCGCAGACGGTGTGTGGTGTGTAGATGGGCATCAGGGGCCCCGGCCATGCACAGCCACCTTGGCCCCATCTCTACTCCTATGCCCTCAGATGCCCAGGCCCTTGGAAGTAAGAACCAGCCATATTTCCCTCATTGGAGTTTTAAGGAAGTCGGTTGGGCATCAGATACATTCTCTATTGCAAGGAGTTCTCTCTGATAGGTATGAAAAATGCATTGAATGAAGATGAGCTTGGGGTCAGGGAAATCAGTTGAGAAATAAATTTTAATGATAGAAGCTTTATGCAAAATTGTGTGCTTACGTGTATGTGTGTGTATAAGCTATGCATAATAGCTCTGTATGTACATCTAAGTGATTCGAGTTTGTTTTCAAATTCTTTTTATTCTTTTTTTCTTCCCATAAGTGCTGATGAAAGCTACTTTGAGAAAATCTATATTTGAAAAATATCTTTTATAATTAGTCTTTTAAAATAAAAGAAACTTTACAGTTCTGATCCAATCTTTTGTTTCCTTTCAAAAATCATACATTTTTTATTTGACTTGTCCCTCCCAAAAATCCGTATTGTACAGGATAAGACAAGTCTTACTAGAGAAATCACATTGAAACATATCAATAGATCTCTTTTGTAATTAGAGTGAGTTTTTCTCCTACTCTATCAAAATCACGTCTGTTGGAATTTAGGACTACACGAAATTCTCTTAGATTTCCTACCACTGCTGGCCACTACAGGAGATACTTTCTGTGTATCTTTGAAGCACAATAATTTAAATCTGTCGAAACAGCTATTTAACTTCTCTTTCAGCTCAAGAGCTTTGAAGTTGGCCAAATGATGAATACAGCCTGATTTCTTGTGTGTATGGTCCAAGTTTTTCCTTCTGTTCCCGGCAGCTCAAGTTTTCATTATCTATAGTAAGAAGTTTTTAGAAAAACGGAAACTTTGCAAAGCTAAATATGCTCTCCAAAGAACCGTGGGCTA
>NW_006443225.1:6738443-6794055 GCF_000325575.1 Pteropus alecto | reverse complement strand
ACTTCCTGAGTACATGAAACATGCAAAGTGAAAAACAGATAAAGGTATAGGATTTTATGGTATATGTTGATTGTCTGTTGTGTTGTGTCCTTGAATACCAAAAAGCCAAAGGACTTTGTAGTTGGCATTTTGTGAAGCTTCTAGAGGAGGAGTCCAGATGAGGCACGATGGAGTAAGATCTATTCTCCACTCATAAATCCCCACCTATCCAGGAGAGAATAGGCCCTTAATGTTTGCATTCTTCTAAGCCAGCCCTTAGCCAAATTTCACCCCTTCCTGAAATCCGACTCAACTGTTCAGCACATGTCGGCTCCGCAGTAATGAATTGGCACAAGCCTAATTCTTACGATGATTAATGAAGCTCCTCAGATGCAGCCTATTATTTCATCCAAAGTTAAAACAGTGATTCATCATTAATCACTATAAGAAATGGGCTCAGTGATTCATAATTCTAAGCCAGCCCATTTCCTTAAGGGTCCTTTTTGCCTTTTGTTATTTCAGAAGTGACAGTTCACAGCCTTGTGCTGAATGAATTCTGACATGTGTTTTCTGATTAGTTCTCTTTAAAAAGTCACGTACCCCGAGAATACTTACTAATAACCCAAAGCCTCTGAAAAACCATAATTCTTTCAGATACCAATCTTTTTCTGGATCCAACTGCCCTCAGATTATCCTATATAAAATAAGGACCCTCACCCACAGACTGGACAAATTAATCACAAATCAGTAATCCTCATGGCTACCTTCGGCCCTCAGCAACGAACAGCATGTGGAGCATGGCCATTTAGACCGAAGCATATTCCCCTTGGTTACCTTTTCATCACTATGCCTCACACGCAACCAGATTGTCACCAGTGGCCAAGGAAGAGCAGCAATGCAAACGGTGCTTCACCTTCCAGTCCCAGCCCGGAGTTACTGAGAAGGTTGGCTTCACCGCCCTCCGCACAGAACCTTACATCAAGTCATTCGCCAGCCTGAGGCTATTTTCTCCAAAAAAACGGCCCATCCCACATAAGAATCTGATGTTAAGAATTTGATGTTCTTCTACTTTACATAGAAGAAACAAAAGCCCACACGAGCTACAGCTTCCTTGGTTACCTGCCTCCCCTGTGGTGGGCAGGCAGAGCGTAAAAACTAACAGCTTCACCGCTGTCACCGTGCCTCCTCAGAGCTCAGAGAGGCACCCTTCAGTACGACAGCCAACTCTGTTTTTCCTGGCCTGTTCCTTCTCCTCTGACTACCTCCTTCCTCTTTCTCTCCCTCTTCTTGCTTCTCTTTTCCCTCCCACTTTCCCCTTTTCCCATTTTCCTAAGATATTTCCCCTTTCGGCCTGTCAGTCAATCCCAGACGACAGCCCAGCCCAGTGATGATGGCATTTAGGAGTGAAGAGCTCTGGAGTGCCATGGAGCTTGTCACCGTGATCCCTGATATGTTCTCAAAAAATTATAATTTCTAGCCTAGTTAATTAGGCCAGAAAGTTAAATAAAAGCCACCCGGATTAGAAAAGAAGAAGTAAAACCATCTCTATTTGCAAATGGCATGACCTCGTATATAGAAAATCCTAAAGAATCCCTAAAAAACTATTAAAATGAATAAATAAGTTCAGCAAAGTTTCAGGATACAAGAAAAATCTGTTGTATTTCTATACAGTGGCAATGATTAAAAATACAAAAAAAAATAAGAAAACAATTTCATTTTCAATATCATCAACAAAAATAAAATACTTAGATATAAATTTAACAAAATAAGTGTAAAACTTTGAAAATTATGGACCATTGTCGATAAATGAACCATTTCATTTATTTAGTTTTTTTATTAACTAAATAGACTAATAGATTTCAGACTATTGTTAAGATGGCTATATTCCCCAAATTGATCTACGATTTGATCTAATTCCTATCAAAAAAATTCCAGATGACCTCTTTGCATAAATTGGCAATAGAATTAAAAAATTTGCACAGAATGGGATCAAATTTTTGCAAATAATGTCTGAAATGGGAATCCAAATAGACATTTTTCCAAAGAAGATATACAAATGGCCAAAAACCACATAAAAAAGGTGATCAACATTGTCAGCCATCAGGAAAATGCATATCAGGTCAACAATGAGATACCATCGTACACCCACTAGGATAGCTAGAATCAAGAGGTGTTGGTGAAAATATAGAGAAATTGGACCCCTCATAGTCCACTGGTGGGAACGTAAAATGGTGTTGCCACTTTGGAAAAAAATCTGGAAAGTTCTTCGAATGTTTAAACATATGGTTATATGACAATGTGATCCGGCAAGTTCACTCCTTGTGTATATACTGAAGAGAAATGATGTTCAGATAAGCATTATTTATAATAGCTAAAAATAAAAACAACCCACATATCAACTGATGAATGAATAAATAAAATAAGAAAATATTATTCCGCAATAAAAAGAAGTGAAGTAGAGTTACATGCTACTTCACAAGTGAACCTTGAAAACACTGTGTAAATACAAGAATCAAGTCAAAAGGACCATATATCTATATTAAATGTCCACAATAAGCAAATCCACAAAGACAAAATGTAAATTAGAAGTTCCCTAGGGCTGGAAGAGGAGAATTTGGAGGACTGGGGCGTGATGGCTAAAGAATAAGAAGTTTCCTTCTGGGGTGATGAAAATGTTCTAAAATTATTTGTGGTGATGGATACACAACTCTGTGAATATACCAAAAGCTATTGAATATACACTTAAATGGGTGAATTGTATGTTACGTGAATTATATTTCGAGTTGTTTTTTAAAAAAATAAAAGAAAAACAATTTAAAAGAAGAAGTCATGACTTAAAAGTTGTGCCTTTCTAAAGTTTTTGTGGAGAAGACCAAGTAACTTCCCCAGAGTATCAGAAAATTTTAGGACACTATTTGAAGTTCTGTTGTAATGTCTGGTGTTGGGATTTACTCACTAATTTAGACCAGTCACTTCCTTTATTTGTATTATTTTTGACTAGACCATAAAATAGTGATTAACAGTTCAAAGGGTCAGTTCCTCATCATGCCCCGTGAGTCATGATCATCACTGGTGTCATTGTCAAAGTCCTTAGGCAAGCTGTCTTCCCTAATGGGAATATTCAGAAGTCCAACAGTTAAATCCTGTTACTCTAAGGAAACATTTCAGACAAAAGGTGGCAGAGGGTGTCTCCCATGCTTCAGGGTATCGTTTACCTTTCCCATTGCCCTGAGCGAAATTGGAGGCTCATGAGAAATTAATAACATTCAGTTCACCAAAATATTGTGTTTTTTCAAATAACTACATTTATTAACGCTTTAAAAATATCTTTTTACCCGTGGTGACAGACTGCTAGATGTCCCATGATGCTTGTTTTCTTTTTCTTCCTTAGGAAGCTGAGAACACGGTTGTCTGATAAACACTACACTTCCCACCGTCCCCTGTAGCCAGGTGTGGCCACGTGACTAAGTTCTGGAAAATGGAAGAGAAGCAGGAGTGGTATGTGCAATGTGGAAAATCTCTCCTTAAAAAGGGAGGTGTACTTTTTTCCCCATCTTGCTTCCTCCCTGCTGGCAGAGGTACGGAAATATGACTTCACCTCCAGCACCTACGTTAAACCACGAGGTGTTCTTGGCAATGGGAGCTTTGCCAGGTGGGTCCCGATGCTGGACCATCTGCTTCCAGACTATACATAAGAAAGAAACCTTTTGTTTGTTTGAGCCACTTCTGTTCGGTGTGTTCAGGGGCTGGCAACCGATACTAATCCTGAGCATTAGACTCGCCAACTCAAAGTCTTTAGATGTTCCCAGTTCTGTAAAATCAAAGCCCAACCTTCCCAGCCTGGAAGTGAGGTCTGAGAGGAGAGCTTGGTGCGAAAAAGTCAAGTGATGTATGAGAATGTCGGCCGTCATCAGAGGCAGGTGCACTACAAGCATCTCGTTCATTGGGCGTGAGCAGCCCTGCCCTCTAGACAAATGGCAGCATTTGATCTACTTAATACGCCCCACCCAGGTCTGTCTCTCATTCTCGCACTCATTCTCTCTCTTCCTCTTTCTCTATCTCCTCTACCTAGCATCTCTCCTATACCTCTCTCCTAAATACCACAGATTCTCATTTCAGTTTCCATCTCCCCTGTAAGTATCCCCAATTCTAGCATTTTTAACTTACCACTCTCTTTTCTCTGGGTTTGCACTAACTCTACATCACATTCTATTGTAATTTGTCCTTTAAAGTATCTCCTGTTTTCTCAGATTATAATTTACCTGAGGACCAGAATCATTTCTAGTGTGTCTTTGCATCCCCAGAATAGTAGCTTGCACATGTTAGAAATTCAGTAACTGCCTGCTGCTGCTTAAATGATGCTGTCTGACCAAGTAACAAACTTTCAGCAAGTGGATAACCCTTGAAATTTTAGGCTCATCGATTCCCCCAGCAAACTCCTTCTCATCCTTCAGACCCATCCTCTATGTGGTCTTCAAGAGATGCCTCTTGGAAGATTTCTCTGAGCCATTCAAGCTAATTCACCTCGATTATACTTTGTAAATACCCCTATGATTACTTGTTACTTTATGTAATAATTGTTTGTTTGCTTGTTTACCTGTGCTCCTTGATTGCAAACTCCTGGTAGAGGAGCCTTATGTGTTATTCATCTTAGAATTGCTTGTACCCAGCCAATGACTGGCATATAATACTCTATAAATGTTTGTTAAATAAATAAATGAATAATAAATTAAGACGATGACCCACGAAGGCTCATGACTTTCCATCGAATTTGCTCCTCTACCTTTCAAGCCAGTCTCTGGAGCCCTTTGACCCCAGGTTCCAGGCCTTTCAATGGCTCTGTAGATATTAACTAGTTCCTATGACACCCACACAGATCACAAAGCAGCCCCCTCCTCTAGCTCCACTAAAATAACAATGAAGTCCATGTGAAACCAGCCGGTGTTCAAGTGGAACCCAGGAGAAAAGACTGTCAAACTTAAAAGACAGATGTCAGTACTTCTCAGTTTCAAACTGAATCCTAACCTTTATGAAGTTCAAGTTTCATTTCTGCTTGGTCAAATGGAATTTCCTGATTCTGTATAAGAAAAGTTTAAGGGTCTGTATTAGAAAATTTTGAGGACTTTGGAGCTCTATCTAAGGGATTTACTGATTTTATTTTATTTAGGTGATTAACATACATATCTCTTTGTCTTTAAAAAGCATTGATTTTATATTTCAAGAAAAAAAAAATATTTGGGACTTTGTTTTTGTCAAGAGTTTCTGTTCGTTGCTTCACACTGACACTCAAAAGACAGGCAGAGACAATTCCTGATTCAACTGTTACTGGCTTTCACCCTGGGGAGGAGGGGAGGTTCACCCATGCAACCATGGGGAAGTTGTTGAAATCCTCTGTGCCTCTGTGTCCCTGTCTGGAAAATGGGCTAATCACCTTGCCTCCGATCTGCCTCCCAGGAGTGTTGCAAGGATTAATGAGTTAATGATGCTTCGGGAGTACTTTGAGCTGTGGATGAAAGATACAGGAGAACAAAGGGCGATGGCTATTATGCATAATTACAAGCTCTAGGAGAAACGTTGGTCTGAGTAAACACCCGATGCCACAATAACCAGAACTCAGACATGGCACAGAATCAGTATTCATTTTCATTTTCATAGAACCAGTATCATGCATCATTTTTCCTAAAAGGGAACTTCGACCAGATAATTACACTAAACGAACTTGTTTCATTAGCAGAGGCGTAATAACCAATGTGGATAACGCACAGTTTCCTTGTCATCCGGAGGTGGTGGCTACTGCTCCGACCTAGGGCCAACATATACCATGAAGGTCATTCTCACCTCTACACTGTGACCTCTTTTCAGATAGAATTTTGGGGGAACTTTTAGGGACATCGAGAAGATGGCCCCTAAAATATTCTCCCACACGATCATGGATTTTTGACATTTTTTAAATAGAGGACAAAACCCTTTTCAAATTTTAGAGAAGACTTAAAATATACTCCTACCCAGAATGATGAAGCAGAGTACCCAGCCCGTGAATTAAGTCCACACCAATATAAATGATGGATCTCGCCCTCCACCCAGCACAGGTGTCAACAGGAAAGAGAAAACGAATGATCTTGAGTTCACCAGAGAAGACGAGGTCTTCCAAAATAAGAGGAACTGGATGCCAAAAGGACAGACTCAGATCCCCAAGACAGTCAGGGCCTCCTGCGCAACTTCGCACGTAGCACAGTCCACGAAATAGAGAACTCTCTCTTCTCCCTCCAGAAAATAGCCTACGCTCACACCACCCTGTAGAAACGCACGAGCACCATGTACTAGAAATTCCCAGGGGTAAAACAGTGACTTGTGCTGTCCTTGTTCGTTTCTGAGAACAAAAAGGCACAGTACCGTGAGAGCTCACGAAACGTAATCACACTCACAATGCTTCTCCCAAGTGACCGCGTAAACATTTTAACAGCGGCCTCAGAGCACTCCAACTGTGCAAAGTGCTCTTTTTGCTGGTCAAGTTGATGTCTGAGTCGGAGCAAACAAAAAGCAGGGTTTGCAGAATGGAGGTTATGCTATCTATATATCTCCGCCACGCGGACACTAAAGACAACAATACGGTGCCAGCAGAGAGAACCAGCGACGAATGGTCACATCTAGAGAAGCAGGTGGCTGAGTGGCTGAGGATGTACAAATCACGTCTGTGAAGCCAGGCTCCTCAGATTAAAAGGTAAAGCCTTGGAAGCTGTGATGACTTCTGCATACACGGGAAGCAATGTCATGCAGGAGAGGAAATCTGCTTTCTCTGTGTTATTCCAAAAGCAGAGCCAGGCCCAAAGCCCAGCACGTGAACACATTTTAATCCAATAGACGGACATACTTGCTAATTGCACAAACCCAAGACAGTTAGCTGGCCACTGTCCACTTCCTAAACTCAGGCAGAGGCTAGTGAGCATGATTTAAGTCTTATTAAGTGACTTTTACAGTGAGAAGCATTAATGAGTTACATGCTGATATAAGAGGGAGAAAAAAATAAAGTGTGGAGTGTTCGCATTGTCAGTTCAGACACTGTGTCTAGCAAATCTTTCTCTCAAATATCTCCTTTCAACATTTGTGTCTTATTTATTCAAAATGAGTCTTAGAGAATCTGAAGATGCATTATAAAGAATTTTTTTTTTCCTACGGAACATGGGTTTTCTTTTTGTATTCTAAAATAAAATCCAGAAATTCAGATAAATACATATTCTGACCTTGTCAATCATATGGAGAAGCGGGTAGAAGAAAAAGTCAAGAGAAACCGGGGAGTTTGAGTCACGAAAGATAGCAAGCTGAGAATGGACCACTTTGGCTGTGCACATCCCCATTCTCACCTGTAGGTGGCAGCATTTATTTATAGCTGCTGCATCCACACTCAATGGCAGTTGGGTTGAGTGAGTTTGAGATAGGCTGTTGCAATTTGCAGACAGCCAGCATAATCAATTAAAATTTTAATATCATTAGGTAACTGCCTTCGCCGAAAAAAAAAGAAAGAAAAAAACACAGAGGTCGGTTCTGCCTGAGCGAAGGGGAAGCGGCCTATTGATTACACACAAGGTCGGACTGCCACTATGTCACGTTTTTCCCCTTGATCGCGTAATGACTCCTTTACTTTTCTTCTGTTGAAATCTACATGAATGCAACAAATACTGTTGTTTACTATTCTTTTCTCCTTCCCAGGTAGATTTCAGAAACAAACCAACGAAGCGGTAGCTAAGGCTAACCCAGAGGAAATTCGGAAAAGCTGTGAACTGTGCCTAACCACTGAAAAAGCCAGGAAATTGGGCTAATGTTGCTTTTTATAAGCTAGAAAAAAAAAAAATCTGAGTAATGGAATAAATGTCTTAAGGTATTAAAAAACCAGATGTACCTTGAAACACCAAGCATTTGCTCCCTGTGTGTGGGGTCTCTGTGTTAATTTATTAAGTGAAGCCCCACAGCAGGCCAGAGGACGGAGTGAGAGCAAGTCTCCAACCGCCATTACGTTCAGCCTTTTGGACAACGCAAAATACACACGTTGTGTAAGACGCTCCAGAGCAAGCATTTCTAACCAGCAGATAAGGACCAATGGGTAGGTCTCCTAGCTCCCCTGGGGGATGGCCAAGTCAGGGCTGTCCCCCAGCCCGCCCACTCACCCGGTTTTTATCCCAGGCTCGCAGTTGGGAAAAGGACACGGAGCAGCCCTGGCCCTCTCCTACAGACCTCCCCTGGGCGACTGTCCTGTCCCAGCCCTCCTGGAGCACGGGTCTCCATCCTTTGGGAAAATGAACAGTGCTCCAGGGCTGGGAGCAGCTGCCCACTCCTGCTTGGGGGCGGGGGCAGAAAGCCCCACTCTTCGGGGAATTTCCAAAACTTATTGTCTGATTTCCTGAAACCTGCTTTCTGCCCTTAAAAAAAAACCAAAAGCTGTTTTGCATAGTTGTTTTCTTCCCTTCAATTAAAGAAAAATTGAGTAAGTTTTGTTTTGAAATTTTCACAGCTCACCTAGATATAACTAACTAGACACCACTAGATATAACTAGACACCAGGGTAGCATAAAGTCAAGTTTGAATTCTGGTAAATATGTTATAAATACGAAAGGAGATAGAGACACGTCTAGCATTTTAAAACATATGTTTTTATGATATTAACTAACGCTATATTACTCGAAACATATTACAGAAAAATTATGAGGGTCGCGCTAAAACTTGGATTCTATAATCAGGTTCCCGGATGTGAAGCCCTGAGGAAGTTATGGCATCAGTGCTCAGGCGGCATAAATGACAGAAACCTACTGCCTCACAGGTCTGGGGGCTACAAGTCCAAGGGGTCAGCAGGGTTGGTTTCTTCTGAGACCTCTTCTTTTTGCTTGCAGATAGCTACCTTCCCCCTGTCTCTTCACGGCGTCTTCCCTCTGTCCATGACTATGTCCTAATCTCCTCTTCTTAAAAAGGCACCAGCCATGTTGGATTAGGGTCTACCTTAATGACTTGGGTTCAATGTGATCACTTCCTTAAAGCTCCTGTCTCCAAACTCAGTGACATTCTGACGTGCTGGGGGTTAGAAGTTCAAAGTATGAATTGGGGGTGGAGGGTGGCAGACGCGATTCAGCCTAACAGTTATCCGACCTCCTGAGCCTCGATTTACTCATATTTAAAATAGAAATGATAATAGGAACAGCCCCTGAGTTTTTCTAAGGAAAAACGGATATACTGCCGTAAAGCACAAAGCACTGTACACAGCTTGGAGAATGCCAGCCGTCATCTCTGCCATCGTCATCAACAAGGTAACAGTAAGAGCAGCCCAGTATTGATGTCCTATGTCACCGAATGAAAGATACAGCGGTGGGAAGGGTGGGCAAGAGAAAAATGAGAGAGGAAAACATGATTTTCACACCCCTTCTCCTGTTTCTGACACAAAGACATCTCCGAGCAGAAGATTGCTGGGGCCTCGGGAAATCCCAGCAGAAGGGGTCCATTCACAGTCTGACTTCCAGGACGCAAACCAGCTGGGGTTCAGAACGAAGGCGAGCAACGAGAGATGCATTCTCCCTTCCCCAGACAAGGGCTGGCCAGGCCCAGTGGGCCTGAGGTTCCTGTCTCTGTAACAGAGCTGGGGGGCAAGGGGAGAAGGAGCAGTGGCCAAATGACAGAGCGCCCCGCGGCTCGCAGGCACACTGTCTGGGGTGAAGTTTCACATTCAGACCGCTCCCGGCAGAAACAAAGGCTGGCCTGTCCGTCCCTGCTTCTCCAGGGAAAACAGCACGGCCATTAACCCAGTCACTACAGTAGTGGTGACACTTGATGCTGGCATTGCAGAAAGCTGCTGAAGCAGCATCGCCAAGGCAGCCTAAGAAAGCCAAACCGTGGGGGATCAACACAGCGATTGTTGCGGGGCGAGGGGAGGCCCCAAGAAAAAGCAATCAGGCCTTCGTGTTCCAGAAAGAAAGGTAAGGAAGATCAGCTCAGTGCCCCACTCACCACAATCTCCTTCACCAAGCCTTCTCACTAGTGCTCGCTTTTAATTTATGACATGCAGCGCTAAAGAGACCATCTATAGATTTAATACCGGCTTTTCCTTCATGCAGTAATCCTCTGAATCCCATTTGCTGTAAATTTCTGCAGAGTGACATAAAAATGAACTTTTTAAAAAATTAGCGGGCACATATCATGAGCTATCTTCCTTCCAGTAGTTGGGAATGGAACCCCAAACTCATCTCGTTCGACCGATGTCCAGGAAGGATGCTACAGCTCTGGAGGCTGGATTACAGATCGTCACACCATCCGCTGTTATGAACAGTGCTAATGGAGAATGGCTCTAATCACATGATTTTCCCCACAGAACAACTTAGACCATCACCTGATATAAGGAAAGGGTTTGTGTGACTCATACGCCGATTTCCAATGGGTTCGTCTTTTTTCCATTACATTAGTACACTTCGTAAAGTTGTCTATAGTTCTCATATATATAGTAAGGTATAAATTAAAGAAACATATATTCTCTAGCACCCGATAAAAGGGTTTTGAGACTCCACATGGAGACAGGAAAGGAAAGAAGTCAGATGTTTTAAAACTAGATGTTTACCTAGTAAAACCTTCCCATTTTGAGGAGCCTAGGTATTTTTTTCTCCCCCGTTACACTGTTGGAGATGTGTCTTGTCCCTGCCCCTCTCCATCATGGGCATAAGTCCTGCTGTGGCCCGGCTCCCAGTGTATCACTCTGGCTAGCTGGGCCCAGCAGTACCAATTATGGAAAGCAAAATAATGGCCTCCCAAAGGTGTTCACGTCTCAGTTCCCGAAAACTGTGAATATGTGCACAGTACGTGGCTAAGGGGGATGAGGGTGGCAGATGGAACGAACGTAGTCAGTCAGCTGACCTCAACACGGGGAGGTCATCCTGGATGGTCCGGGTGGGCCAGCGCAATCATGAATGTGGGAGAGCTGGCAGGAGAATCGGTGTCAGGGTGAGAATGTGTGCAGAAGGCTGGACCGGCCATTGCTGGCTTGGAAGGCGGGGGAAGGGAGCCAGCAGCCCTCCGATGTGGGCGGCCTCCGGAGGCTGGAAAAGGCAAGAAAACAGGTTGTCCCCTGGAGCTTCCAGAAAGGAACCTGACCCCACCGACACCTGGATTTTAGCCCAGGGAGACCTTCTATGCGCTTCTGACCTCCAAAACTGTAAGACGATAAATGTGTGTTACTTTAAGCCAGTAAGTTTATTAACTTTTCAGAGCCGCAGTAGCACATTATAGACCACCCTCTCCTCTGGGTCCTCTAGAACGAAGGGAGGCAGCAGCGTCTTACAGTTGCTGATTGACAGGTCTCCCCCTTTCTTTGACTGGCTCTCAGATCTTAAATCACACGTGTAACCCACGTGTCTAGGTTCCTGACTGGACTGTTACTGATACAGCGTCCATAAATACAAACTGGCATTGAATCAAAAACGCACAAATGCTAAGAGAGAAAAAAAGCGGTGCCTAATACGATAGTTACCTCTCCAACACAGACACTACAACGTCTAAATATGATTTTCAAATGTCTCCCTTGACAAATCTTTTCCAGTTAAAGAACCTGCATCCTTACATTAAATGCGTTGCATATTGTATGTGACATCTCCTATCGATCAAAAGAAGAAAGGAGATATGGGACTGAAGACCTCGGTCTAAAGCACGTTCTTCCTCGAATCGAAAGCTCACACATTTTACTTTCATATTTTGCCAGATCTGCCCAAACCTGTTCTGAATAACTAGTGCCATCAAAAACACACCACGCAAGTTCTAACCATGGCATTTTTCCCTGTCAGGATTTCATAGGAATATTAATAATGTAGTCTTCCTGTCATTTTGGCAAAGGTGATGTTATATGTGATTGTTAGTTTCTTCCCTAAGAGGCCTTATGTTTTCTGGAGAGAGAGGTGTTTTTTAGTGGAGTTAGTTTAGATAGTTAATAAAAGCTGAAGTATTATACCCCAGGTACTATCTGCTAAACTACAGAATGTTTGTTTTATAAAAAAGCCTTGAAATGATTCAGTTTCTTCTGTGTAGTTTGTTTGGGGACATTATTTTGTTTGCGAAAAAGAAAATTCACCGAAGAGAGTGAAACGGTCCACTTAGGGAAAAATGTCTCCCCTCGTTCCTTTTCACACAACTGCCCCAGCTAGTGTTCTTGAATGAATGAGAGCATTTCAGGACCCCGGCTCAGCTGACAGTGTGTTAGCTTCCTACTTCTGGTCTAACAAATTCCCACAGTTTATTCTGACAGTCCTCAAGGTCAGAAGAGCAAAATGAATCTTCTAAGGGCTAAAATCAGCATGTTATTTCAAGGCCTCGGGAGAGAACCTGTCCTCTCTCTCTCACCTTCTGGAAGCTGCTGGCGTTTTCCGGCTCGTGGCTTCATCACTCCGATCTCTGCTGCACATGCCCTTTTCCGCTGTCTCTGCGTCCTCCGATATCCCCCTTACGAGGACCCTCATGATTATATCAGGCCCACACGGATAATCCAGGATACTCTCCTCGGGCAAGATCACATCGGAAAAGTCCCTTTTACCACATAAGGTAACAGTCATAGGTTCTGGGGATTTGGGGGGCGGTCATTATTCAGCCTTCTTCAGTCCATCTTTTGGCTTCTAAAGATTCATATGCATCCCACATATAAATGACCTTTACCCCCATCCCAAAATTCCCAGAAATCTTACCCCATTACAACTTCAAGTCCAAAATCTCACCCAAGTCTCATCAGCTCAGAAGTCCCAAACCTCATCTAAATCATCCAAATCAGGTAGAGGTGAGTCTCTGCATACCATCCATCAAGCAGCAAAATTTCCTTCTTTATGTGGACTTGCGAAATTACAAACAAGTTACATGTTCCACAAAAACAGTGATGGGCATGCGCAGGATGACGGCCATAGACACCGACGTACAGAAAGAATAGAAACGAAAGGTCCCAACCGATGCCCAAACACGATCAGGCGAACTCCGTTACATTCCGAGCCCTGGGGATGATTCTCCGTGGCTCCTGACCCACAGCTCCCCGCTCTAAGTCACCATTTTGCAACCGAGCACTTTTCTCAGCCTGTCTCCCACCTGTGGAGGTTCGAGAATCCACCGGCTTTCTCTCATTTCATCCTCTCTCTGTCCCTTTCAGTCCAGCTGGCAGTGTTTCTGCCGGTAAAACATTCTCAAAAACCTTATGGGCTATTACTCAGCCTGCCACAGATAGCGTGGACAGGATAATTAATAAAAGGAACGAAACATGACTTCTGGAAGATGGACTAGGCTATTTATGTTATAAAGCACTGTGTACACAGAAGACAATCCTTAAAACGTTCTTAAATATAGGTTTAAGGCATGTCGGGTCTTTAAATCTTAAGCTATACACTGAAAAAACATGATATTATCTGAAAGACCTTTCAACTGTGATACATCGCCTACAAGAAAAAGTGAGAATAAGTGCTAAAAAGTAAAATCTGTGCTGCCTAGAGATTGCCGATGACTCTTAGAGAATAAGCAAAGCAGGAGGGGGTTGGGGGTGGGGTTCCAATTACGGCAGGAGGTAATAGGGAGAAATGCCTCATGGGAAACCCCACCTGCATCCGGATGGTAAAATAAGCCATGAAACCCGCTCCCTGGGAGATTCTTAATAACTTCTTTTGAAAGAAATAGCATCAAAGACTTCCTTCCCTGACTTAAGAGTCCCCACTGCTGACACGTTGGATACTGGAAAGGTGACGATCAAACCGTCCTCTTCACTTTCCATCCACTGACCCAGCAACAGGAAAAGGATGAACCAGGAAGAGACTCAGGGATGTGTGTGGCCCGCAGGGCGTCACACAGGTCTGCTCTGGCGGTAAAGGCAGAACGCCACATCATGTGACCATATATGTCCTGGAATCCACAATGCCATCTTTGGCTAACCCCAGATCAGCCTGACTTTCTCCATAAGAATTTATCATATATTTCGGCCAATCACTTGTTAGATGGAGTACAAATTAGAGACAAACAGAGCGACCTATCTCTCCTGTCTTTCCATCTGATTTCTGCAATCTCAACTTAATTAAGTTACAGAACTGGATTAATTTATAATAATGAAAAGCAGGCCCATTAGCAATCAGGAGAATGTAAGTTAGAGCCACAGTGAGAAATCATGTGAAACCCACTAGATTGGCAAACAGGTAAAAAGTCTAACTATACTGAGTATTGCCTGGGATGTGTAGCAAGAAGGACTCTTAGTGGAGGGGGGAGGTTGTAAATTAATTCAACTACTTTGGAAAACAATCTAGAAAAATCAAAAAGTGATATGATACAACCCAGCAACCCCACTCCTAGGCATATACCCTAAGTGAACCCTTGCACATGGGCCCCTTCAAATATGCTTGAGACAGTGTAGCATGGAACGGAAAAATGCCGGTAACCCAAGTGCTATTGAGAGGAAAATCAACAAATACATTGCTATATATTCACACAATGGAATACCGTACAGCAGTGGACATGAAGAAACCACAGTTACGTACTTCGACATGAATGAGTCTCAGTCATTTAATATCAAGTGAAATAAGCAAGTCATAGAAAAATACATACGTATAGCTTGATATCATTTTATAAAGTTCAGACCAAGCAGCACGTGATGCCAGCACATGGAATAGAATTGTAAAGAAAAGGAAGGCAGTGAAGATAAACCACATATCAGGACAGTGATCGACGAGAAGCAGAGCACAGGACGGTAGGGGGAGGGCTGCAGGGAGGGTCGAGGGTTTTAGGCACTTCCCATTGCTCCAGTCAAACGGTGAGTTCATGAGGGTTTATTTTATTATTAAAATTAATCATTGTTATATAGTACATATTTTTAGGTATCACCAGGACTTGAGATCAAATTTTAAAATTCCCCCACTGTCCTTTTAAATGAGGGTATGAGGGGGCCCTCCCCTCTCACCACGGGATAAAAATGCCAGCAGGTCTCATGACTTTGCTGGCCATTCCTACGTAATAGAAATTCCTACAGTCACCGTACGTGACTCAAATCAGAAATTCAAACATCTTCGATCTTCATTCAGTGCTGAAATCTGTTTATCTCACTTCCTCCAGCAAGGAGGAAGGCACACTACGCGAGTTCAGCTTCTCCTCTCGACAGTCGCCCCTACCACCACCCCCACAGCTTCCACCAAATTCTCCTCCGAGTTAGAGCATGAGGAGGGAGCGGGGGAAAAGGATACAGAATGTTCTAATTTGACCACTGAGATCATGAGCTGGCTCTGAGCTCTCTGGACACGGCAAATTCTAGAGCTGACTCCCCTTACGGGTTCTCTCGGGGGATGCCTGCAAGAACCCAGCTGTGACATTCATGCGATAGGCCGTGAATTTTGTCCAATTAATGTCTCAATTGGCTCCTGGTTCCCGGTGGCCCACTGCACACAGATGCTCTGTTGGCAAGCCGTTGCCACTCCAGCACCCAGCATGGCTCCAGGCAGGCTTCTCCCTCACCCGTGGAGTCCACATCCATTTTGCAAGAAACACTCACATACCCTTGGCCCCGGCAAAAGACGTGCAGGTCCACACCGCTCTCCTTTGTCCTGCCCCAGAGCCGCTCTCGGCCCAGCCTCTCCCTCTGGATTTCTGGGACTATTGGGTGAGGGGTAGGGCAAAGAAAGAACGGAATAGCTTTCACCAAGGAAATCAAGTTCAATACTTCCTCCAAATGTCTAATCTCTCTTTTATATGCATGATTTGCCTGAGGAACCCAAGAGCTATGCAATGATTTCTTGGTTATTTTCTTTTAAAAAAGGTACATCTTGGGTGTAAGTTTCCCAACTCATCTCGGTATTTGGTGTTTTTATATATTCATTCCTTAGGCAAATACTCTCATTAAATATCTTGACAGGTGTTGTCAATATTTCACTTCTCATGTGGAAAGGAGAAGCCTTGTGATGGATTACAAAACCCACGTGCTTCATTTGCTTTTCACCTCAGACCTGGTTTCACTGAGGTCAGCACCTTGGGCTCAGGGCTGGTTCGGCCATTTTTAGCCCATCGCCTTGTTTGTTTCTCCTCCTCAGCAGCATCCCGCTAGCACAGCAACTATCATGAGCGCACAATAACTTTGGACCTCACTTATAAAATGGGCATAATGTTACCTGCTTCACCATGGTGAGCATTAAATGCACATGGAAGTAAAAGCACCACACAAATATAATTTGTTTTTACTGTTATGATTACAGCACTCCTTGACAACCTCTGAGGTTATAGTCCAGAAAAAAATAAAACATGGAAGGCAGGATCAAGTTCTCTTAGAAAATACAGAATTGGGGGAGGGGGGAATAAAATATAATTAAAAGGTCACAGGAATTAAAAGTTCTAGAAGGTGTTTGCCATTAAAAAAAATTAATAGGTGTTATATTTCAATAATATTTTTTAAATAGTGGCTTGAAAAATGTAACACTTTTCCTGAATGATCTTCTTTAGCTGTTCAAGAAATATTGCTTTTGATTATGGTCTAGGGTTGAGTTACCAGATAAAGTACAGGATACCCGGTTAAATTTGAATTTCAGATAAACAATAAATATTCTTTTAGTATAAGTGCATCCCTTGCAATATTTGGGACAAACTTGTGCAAAAAAAATATTGTTTATCTGAAATGCAAATTTAACTGGGGGTCTTGTATTTTTATATGTTAAATCTGGCAAACTTAGTTCAGGGAGGAAGTTTCTTTCAAAAGTTTTACGTTATGCAAATTGCTCTCTTTCAAGTTTTCAAGTCAGCCTTCACTAGCTTGAAATGCCATGTATTTTATTCGTACATTGTCCTTTGTTTCAATTCTATGAATCTCAGTCAAATGTACAACCTGCTGGACTTTTCACAAACACTTTATTAGGAGCTTATTTCTACTTACGTCTAGTCTTCTACCTATGGGTTGAGAGGGTGTTGTTTGTTTAATAAATATTCACAGAGCACTAGGGATGCAATGGTAAATGAGAAGTGACACATTTCTACCCTCATGAAGATCAGGGCCTAGAGAAAGAAACAAATAATAACCAATAATCAGTACCCTGTAAACCTACTGACATGATTTTTGAGAAGGGAAAAAGCAATAATTACTGTTGTATTATTTTATTAAGAACCTTTAACTGAATGATATGTATTTATTAAAAGGCTATGGATATTTAAACTATATTACACAGAAACAAACAAACAAACAAAAAACAGTGTCAAGAGTTATATAACCCAAGAGTTATGTAACTCTTTCTTGGTTATTTCCTTTAAAAAGTTACACTTTGGGTGTCTGTTTCTCAACTCACCTTGATATTTGGTGTTTTTATATATTTGTGCTTTAGGCAAACATTCAAATATATTTGGCAAAACTGGCTGGCAAGGGATTGCTCTCCTCCAACAACTTGCATCATTTCCCTTATTTTCAAGAGTATGAGCAAGTTGCTGTTTAATCCCTGTTGGCCCTTTGTTAACATGGGCGTTCTGAGGGCCTTTTCCATTCCATTTATTCCCTTTTCTGGCACTTACTAACACACTTATTTGTCACTATTATATGAAAACAAGATACTTATGATTTTCTTCTCTAAGACGTCTTATACCCTGACTGCTTCCCTT
Organism: Pteropus alecto; assembly: GCF_000325575.1. Lineage (NCBI taxonomy): Eukaryota > Metazoa > Chordata > Mammalia > Chiroptera > Pteropodidae > Pteropus > Pteropus alecto. The sequence continues at coordinate 6,776,478 of NW_006443225.1, read as the reverse complement.
CCCATCCCGATAAATTAAGACCTTGGAAAATCTTTTAATGCCTTGCCTGTTTCACCAGCCTCCTGTCTCTACCCCAGTGATTCGGTTCGTGAAGACAGTTTCATACCTGCGGATCATTATTAGTATTTCTCTGCAGCTAATCTCTTTTATTTCAAGAAACCTTCACAAGTGCTTACGTTACACATTCCAAGACAGTCTTCGAGTTTTCACTTCATGTACATTTTATACATGTGAATATAGTGAGGATTCTAGTTCACCGCTCTCTCCCTTTCTCATTATTTTCTCTGGATTTGGGACTTTGCAACCCTGGCATTATTGACATTTTGAGCAAGACGAGTCTCTCCTGAGGACAGGGATGGCTGTCCCGTGCATTGCAGGATGTTTAGCAACATCTCTGGCCACTACCCCTAGATACCAGAAGAACTTTGCCCTGCCCCAGTGCGATGACCAAAAATACCTCCAGATATCACTAAATCCCAGGGGAGGAGGAGGGGACAAAATCTTCCCTGCTTGAGAACCACTATTCACCTCAGAGTCTCTGGGTTTCTTCCACTCAATGTTTGTTTTCTTCGTGTTGAGTGTATCATAGGGTGACCAGTTGTCCCAGTTTGCCTGACAAGAGACAGAGTTTTCAGTGCTGAGATGGACAAAGCCCTGAACAGACTTTGGACGAATTCATCATCCTACTGGGTGATTTAAATCTGAAATCTTTGCAAATCCACCAATGTCTTTTTTTTCAATTTGTCAGGTAAATAGTACCTTGACTAGTTCTTGAATCCTTGGTCTATTGCTCCATTTTCTAGCACAAAGGGGAACAGGTAAAAAATCTGAGTCTAGTTTAATTGTGTGCCCTAGCTGGAAACTTGTAAAATTTTCTCTTTATCCTTGTAGGGCAAGAATTTTACCTGAATATACCAAATATATACTTTATTTTTTCCCCCATTAGTCTTGCCTAGAATTCATTTAATTCTCTCAAACTGCATATTCACGTGTTTCTTCATCTCAGGAAAGTCTTCGATCATATGTTTAATTATTGTCTCCACTTCATCTCTATTTTGTGCTCTTTTAAGAATTCCTTTAGTCCACATATTAGATCTAATAGATCTACTTACTTCAAGTCCTTAATTTTTGTCTTTACTATTTACATCTCTTAGTAATTTTGTTCTGTATTTTAAGACATTTTTCCACTCTTTGCTCCTCAACTATAACTATTTTCTCCTTTAAATTACCTACAAATTGTTTAATGTTAAATAACATCATGGGTTTCTCATCCCAGAAAATCTCTCTGGTACTATTGTTGAATCTCCTCTAGGCCCCTATTTTTGTTCAAGTTGATTGAACAGGACCTGACCGATTCAGGATCGTCGATGTACCTCGGGGAGCAGAGAGACCGTGCCGTGTGTTCTTACCCAATCCGGTGTCACCCCCTTCCCTGCTATTTATTTTACCTTCCTCTGTTCCTTTTCTAACAGTCTTCTTTTCTTTATATAGATTCAAGTTTCTGACCTATATTATTTTCTTTCCTTTCAAAGAACTTCTTTTAACATTTCTTGCAAGGCTGGTCTACTGGTGAGAAATTCCTTCAATTTTTGATCGTCTGAGAAAGTCTTTGTTTCTCCCTCACTTTTGAAAGACAGAACTCTAGGTCAATAGGTATTTTTTTCTTTAACACTTTAAATGTTTCACTTCACTCTCGCTTGCCTGGTTTCTGAAGAGAAGTCTTATGTAATTTTATCTTTGCTCTTCTATAAGTAAGGCATTTCCTCTATTCACACCCTCGAGCTTCTTTGAAGATTTTCTCCCTGTCTTTGATTTTCTGCAGCTTGAATATGACGTGCCTAGGTGTTGTTTGGGGGTATTTAGCCACTTGTTCTCTAAGCTTCCTGGCTCTGTGGTTTGGTGTCTATCGTTAATTTTAGAAAATTCTCAGTCATTATTGCTTCAAATATGTCTTCTCTTCCTCTCTCTTTCTTCTTCCAGTAATCCTATCATGTGTGTATAACAACTTTTGTGATAGTCTCATAGTGCTTGCATATTCTGTTGTGACTTTTTCGTTCTCTTTTCTCTCTGCATTTTTTGGGGGGAACTTTCTATTGAAATTCCTTCAAGCTCATTGATTCTTTCCTCAGCTATATCCAGCCCACTGATGAGCCCGTCGAAGGCCTTCTTCATTTTTGTTACAGGGTTCTTCAATTATTAGCCTTCTTTTTGATCCTTAGAGTTTCCCTCTCTCTGCTTACATTATCCATCTGTTCTTGCATGTTGTCCACTTTTCAAATTAGAGGTCTTAGCCTACTAATTATAGTTGTTTTAAATCCTCAGTCTAATAATTCCAACATCTCTGCCGTATCTGAGTCTGGTTCTGATGGTTGCTCTGTATCTTCAAACTGTGCTTTTTGTCTTTTAGTATGCCTTGTAATTTTTGTTGAAGGTCAGCTATGATGTACTAGGTAAAAAGAGCCTGGTACTGGTTCCCATAAAAGCGTGTGCTCGTGGACGTCTGCTCTAGTAAACTGTGATTCTTTGTGTCTGCTCATCTGTCTCTTCAATTTGTGAGGCAGTAGTTTGCCCTGTGGCTTCAATTCTCTGATGGATCTAACAAGAGTTGTTGATTTTCAGCTTGTTGAGGTTTTTTTTCTTGCTTAAGGAGGAGAGTAATGACTTTCAAGCTTTTCACATGCCAAACTGGAAACCAAAAGTGCTCCCTTCTGTCTAAACTAATAACACTATCATCTCTGCAGACCAAGCTACAATTTACTTTATTTGCTTCACCAAGGCTCTTCCCACTAACTCCAGGCTGTTGTCAAGCTCGCAGTGGAGAAATCCTGCATCAACCCTCTCCAACAGAACCAGCCAGAAGTGGGGCTGTCCTCACACCCTCCGGCCCAGCATGCTGGCTGGCCTCAGCAAGCATCGGCTCAGGAGAGGGTATTCATTGGGAGGAAGCCTGGACCCACTCAAGTTGCCATCTTCCCAGAACTCTCTTTAAACCACCTGTACCTAGTTAGTTGCCAAATCGAAAAAGGCGGATTCTGCCTTTTCCCATTATTTCCCTGCTGCCACCAGCTTGGCCCAGGTCCCCGTTCCTTCTGCGCTCTCTTCCTCCCAGGGCATTCTACCAGCTTCCTCTCTGCAGGTTTCTTCCCGAACCATCCCCGTTCAGTCCTCTCTAGAAGGGAAGCACAACTTGGATCATTTCACCGCCTCCTCAGAAACTGTCAGTGTCTCTCCTGTACTTTCTGGATGAAATGCAACATGCCTCATACTGACATTGAGGATCAATCTACATTTCTGATCTTAATTCTCGTTGATTTCCTCCAATCTACTTCCAGCCAAAGTTAAATTGTAGACACCTGGCATTTCCTATTCTGTGCCTTTGCCTTCTCATTTCAGTTCTGCCACCTGAAGTGCTTTCTCCGTTTGCCAAATTCTTACACGCTCGGTAAACGTCATCTCCTTCATAAATCCTTTCCTCGCCCTCACGACCAAAGCTCTTTTTGTTCGCTCTCTTTTTCTCTCTTTCGTGACCCTCCAGGCCACTTTCACTTTCCGCATTCAAGTCTCTTTTATTACGGTATCATTGTCCTTTGGGCACCTGTCTTTTCTGTCTACCACAGTTCTGCTTCCTTGGGGATGGACTCTGGGCCATACTAATCTCCATATTCTCCCACGTCCAGCATTATTCTTTGCAAACAGTAGTTGCTCAACAAATAGATCTTTCATCGAAACCATGTTATTTTAAGAAGGTAATTCGTGATTTTCAGCACATCCATTATGGTTTTGGTGTATTAAATAAAATAGGTTATAGTATATCCTTGACATTCACAAAAGAAAGAAAGACTGGAGGTCTTAATGAATCCCGAATATTAGAACACTGGCATTCTTCCCTCATTGTGTATCTGTCAATAGCTATGTGTTTACCAACTCTCCACATGTTAACTGCACTTCCTGTATGTACTTAATTTTTTTTTCTCTTAGTTAATGACCATTTTACCCAAAGGAACAAAGATTTTAATCACTTCATGAATGTTACATGTGTTGGGCGTACGTAACCGGGAGGGATATCAACAACCAATTAGCCTTGTAGTGTGTGCTGTTTGGTTTTTTATCTCCCCAAAATGACTAATTACTATAAATTATGGACTCATTTTTATTTTGTTTTGCATTGTTACAAATAGTGACCACGACTGTTAAAATCCGTATTGCTAAAAATTACTAAGAAGAATATTCAAATTATTTGCCACTTGCCATAGATAAAATTTAATGCCAGCAATAAATAACTCTTGGTTTGCAATATTACCCCCCTGCTTCCACTCACTTTTCTCTTTTACCTTATTGAAAACCTTACTGAGGTTAATCAACATTCTCAGCCACTGGCGTAAAATAAACTTTTTCTATGGACTTTTTTTTATTGTGGTAAAATACACATAACGTAAAATATACCATTGATGACATTCAGTACCTTCACAATGCTGTGCAACCATCGCCACTATCCAGTCCCAGATCTGTTGACTTTTTTCTTTTCCTCATGGCTTTTTGCTAAAATAAATTAGGACTATTTTCTATAATGTAAGCAGCTGTTAATTTTGCAGAATTGGACACTTTAAATTTCTTAAGATTCACCAGCTTTTGTAAATTGAATAAATAGCCCAAAAGAAAGAATCACCATTCAGCCCGTCTGTTGGTCTGTGGTGAAGCATTTTGAAAGTAACGTGTAATTGAGATTCATTTGACTTGGGAGGACCAGGCAGGACGCGGTTTCCAGCTCCTGGCAGTATGCTTCTGGAACTATAACAAACCTGAACGAGGCACAAGAGACCCAAGACCTTGGCACATTTTCACCTAAGCTAAGTCACACCATTAAACCTCAGTTAGGAAATATCAATAACTTCCGAAAAGTGGATTGCCGTTTAGCATATTACCAGCTGTCAGCACCTCAGGAACAAAATTGAATGGCCAGGGAATTGAGATATGAAAAGTAAAGAAAGAAATCATGTACACGGCCCCCTTTAATATCATTTGAGGCATGTCCCCCACCCCCCGCCACCCCCGACCTCCCACAACAACTGAATAAAACACAAATAGTGAAAACAGAGACTTGGTTTTGTTTTTAAATAAGGACAGAGCGATTATAAAATTCCAGAAGTATAAAAGCTGATGTCTCATGGACCGCTACTCTTTCTACTCTTATATTTTATAATATAAACCAGATGTTTTGAGTTTTTCCAAATAACTTCTTTCAGAGAAATAATGCCTTGGCCTTTGGCATGTTTTTTTTTTTTTTTTTTTTTTTTTTATTTATTTTTTTTTTTTAATCTTAGGTAAACTATTTCTACCTATTTTTTTTTTCTCAACCTGCACAAATGTTGTTTTCAGAAAATTCTAAAAGTAAATATCCCCTAACTGGGCTAATTTGATTTTGCAGCTATCTGTTTTAGCACTTAATATTCATCATATAATAGGGTACTGGGTTTGAAAAAAATGGAATTTAATGAGAAAAAATGCATTTGTGTCTCTTTCAACACAATGATATCCAATTCTTTAGGAAATTATTTGGGAAACATTAGCCCCAAAGGGTTAGTCGGCAAACTGAGATTGAAGGAGAGGCCCAAAATATATAAAAACGCTTGATCAACACACATCTCACCGTGGCTGGCCCCTGGCCCTGGACGGGTTGGCAAAGTTGGCAGATAAACATGTAAACAAACATACCAACGCCCTACGAGGGGCCAGGTCCAAATCAGTCCCAATTTAGTGAATAAAAGTACAATGTGATCACTTGAGTTTCATCACAATGCACAAGTGGGCAATTCTGCTGTGTAGTGTGTCTTGGTCACACAGCCAAGTTATCACGACTACACTGCCGAATGCAAAATAAATAAACCTCTCTCCTTCCCACAGCCTGTCCATGCAGCTGCTTTTATCAGCCGCCTCGCGCGCCCCTTAGACAGACAGACAGGCTGGCCACGGATAAAGTCTTGGAGACAGTCCCTGGAAAGCCTGGACCCCGCTCTATCTAAGACTTCAGCTCAGCGCTCCCTCCTCTCCCTCCGCTTCCTCCGCCCCCAGCACTACTCATTAAGACAATAGGACAGCAGGGGTGGTCTGATCCCAAGTCAGGCCAGCTCAGTCTAGCTCAAGAACACAAAGGCTACCCAGGAGCTTGAGCCCCCTTCCTGCCCACTGCATGGCAACGGGGCAGCTCGCACACCGCCAAAGCCCGCAGACTCCCAGGCCCCGCCGACATCCCAATCACATGGCTCCACGTGGTCGTGGGCCCGCTCAGGCCAGCCCTGTGCTCCACCAGCTGCAGGGCGGGATGGGGGGAGGGGACGTGCACCGTGCTTTTCCGGAGCAGAGCACAGCTTCTCATTCTCTTCCCCTTAAAGCACCAATTTCAAACCCTGGTCTGCTGGCAAAAGCTTTTGGACTGTTTAGTTTTAGAGGGCTTGTTGACTTAAAGGAGCTCAGTAATAGGTGAATGCTATTGATTCTGAGAAAAGCAGATTATCTGATGTCTAGGCAAAGACCTGACCCAAACTCTATAACACGTTTTAATAAATATTTCAAGGACCAAATATAAAGTATAAAACAGGAGTCCCAGCCTCATAACAAAGCATCATGCCATGCCTTGGGGAAACACAATTTGTCTGCAACAGGCTCCTAATGGCTTAGCCAGAGGCTTGCAGGGGCGGAAAACGTATTATAGGAATTATGTTATTGCCAAAAGATGGCAAATGGTCCCAAATTTTGGTGTAGTGCCTCCTTCCAGTGGGACATATTAAAACCAATAACAGGGGTGGGACAGCAGAAGCTGCTGGAATGACTCATGCTCCTGACATTGACACCCAAACCCATGGCCAGCTGCCCTGCTCCACCTACCTTCATGATCTCACCGCCAGGTGTAAGCACCTGGTACATGCGCCATCTTCGCTGGGGCATGAATGAATGCTTGGGATGTAGATGTTTTAACAGGAATATACATGTATGCCATAACATGCAGATAAGACAATTATTTCATAACGCAAATGGACCCTGGATCATCTTTGCCTGACTATTGATCCTGCCGGTGCTACAAAAAAATTCACAGATATGTTCGATAGTCGGGAAATGGAAATACAGAAGGAGAGAGAGATTACAGACTACTTTGTGCATTCGCTACCGCGTGCTGCGATCTTAGTCCTTTCTTGTAGGTATCTGATTTTACAGGGAAAAGTAAAAAGCAAATGAGAGACAGAGAGGTCCCCACCCAGCCGGCACACATTTTCAATACCGGTGTGTAACTGAAAATTAGAACGTAGTCATATAAGTAAGCAAAAGTGTATAAACAGACCAGATGTTTAAAAATGGCTTAAAGAGAGAGACGAGGGCAAATAAATGAAAGAAATAAATATTTAAAACTGACTTCTCATCATGATAACTTTCTTTTAAGTCAGATCAGGGTACCCCACTATTTCATTTTATGATGACTATATAGATATACAGATACAGCTTAGAGATACACGATTTCCTGCTTTCGATTTTAAACTCAACAAGGGCCAGACTCTGTGTTCTTTATTCCATAGAATCAATATCTTGTTAGAAAAATTAATATTAATTTTTTTCTGATCTAATTGGGCAAGAATTAGAAGATGTAAGGAAAATCAAGAGGAAGTTAAATAGGACGTGTGAGAACAGGTTTATCTGAACTTGAATTGAGATGTAAAAAGAAGGGGAAGGAGTCACCATAGTACAAGCCGCTCAGTCCCCCAGGCTGCTCTGGCGATCAGGTGGAGCCATTGGCCCAAGACAGCTAGGGTGCTTTCTAAGAATTGGGGTATGTGAAGAGGGGCGTCAGGATATTTGAGGAAAACCAGTATTCAAACAATCGTTCATATTTATGGATGATCATAAATGAGGTGTTTATAACTTAGGAAATGCCTTTACTTGCTTCATACTTAGAGTAGTTTCAATCATAGTTTAAGGTGAGAAAGTTGTGACCAATGTCGAAGGTATTTCGTTTTAATTTGGATCCATTTCATGCACTTAAGGAATGTAACAGCCTTATTAGCTCAGCTCTGATCCTCCCCTTTCAACCTCTACAGAGGTCATATCTTTGTCAACACTGGAGGGTGCTTATACATTTTTATCCAGATAAACTTAGAGGTGCTTAACTGATCTGTCATAATTCTTTCGAACTTTTCGTCCTGGTTTGGATCAACTCATTGCCCTTTCAGCTGCAGAGAAATAAACGGCCTCTGGGGAGAAGGATCTCCACACACCTCTTTGATTTGCCACTGACTGCTACGTGAAAACAGCCACCTGCCAGTGTCTGTGTGGCTTCAAACTATCATCCACCCCGTTCTCCTTGAGCGATCCGTGGGGCCTCCCACGCCTTAACTACTGCCTAAAGTCCTTCCCCACAAGCTGGACCACCAATTATGTGCTGCCTTGGGAAGGGGCCTAAGTAAAGATGACGGTATGATCGTAGAAACCGCGCATGCCCACTTGAGCAAGAGGAAAAAGAAATAGAAAAGCATTTAAAAGAGGAAGAAATGATTTTTTTATTTCAAGAGTGCGCCCACTCCCCAGATTCTCTAAAATCAAACAGCCCCGCAGGAGCCCTCTCTGTCCAGCAAAGCCCGGAATAATTTTCCCTTTCTCTGAATTCCCACGGTATTTACTAATTTAACGTTTGTAAAATGCGTACTAAGTGACAGCCGCTTGAAATGCATATTTGTTTTCACAAACAACCCTGCAAGGTAATTATTATTTCCACCCTCTCCCATCACCACCACTATTTTAAAGATGGAAAAGTAGAAGCAAAACAAGTTAAGTAACTTGGCAGCGATCATGCTGCCAGCAAACAAAAGAGTCCAGGTTCAAACCCAGGTCAAAATCAGACCAAAGATCTCGCTCTGTCTACAGAAAAAAAAGATAGGCTGATCCCTTCTTGGCCTTTTGGCTAAAATCAAGTGTAAAAAATGATAGGCTGAGTTTTCTGCCTCACAACTTTCACGAGCTAATGGAAAAAGATAGAATTTATTTGTATATTTTATTTTTAATTATATTTTTAATAACAAGTCTCACATTAGACTATCGACTCATGAAGGCCAAACTCTATGCAAAATAATGTAGGTATACAGCTGTATGCAGCACCTGGCAAGCACTCAATAAGTGAGTGATGAACAGATCTGTGAATGGGGGAGGAATGAGTGAATAAATAGATTCTATGAAGCATCATTGCCATTTCTGAAGAGATGAGTCTAAACTGTGAGTTTGTCAGTTTCCTCACAAACATATCTTATGATAAATGTGTTAAAAATATTGTCACGGACTTAGAAGCTGTTAGAGAAAGCTAATGAAAGGAAATCTGAAAGCCTATGATTTACATACTTAAAACTACTGTTTTACACCACTAAATATGTTAATTTGCACAAGCACAGAAATTATAATAAGCATAAGCAACACAGATAATTTGTCTAATATTCAAGATTGTAAATGTCTTTCCCGGAAGAGATTTCAAAGCAGGGGATATATATCTGATTCTTCCCAAGCTTGACAAGATTCGCCCGTAAATGAACTAAAACTCACAAGGGCTGCATTAGTAAACCTTTGCTTCAGAGATGAAACCCAACAATATATACTGTTCCCATTCCTTAAAATAAAGATAATAAATATAAAAGTCCGATGGAAGAAACCCGACTCAGAGGAAGTGCTAAAAACTACATGTGCTATAATATTATCAATAACTGATAGCAAAATGCCAAAAAAATATATAGACTTCAATGAAGGAAAGCCTTCGCTTTACAATTGTTTCACTTGTAATTTATTGTTCTTTTTCCTAAGCTTGATTTTCCTAGAGATTTGAGAGATTTGACCTAAAAATAATAGCTAAGCAGTTCTATTTGGAAGTTAGTTTATTCAATAGCAAACACATTTATGATGCGTGGTGTTATTTTATTTTAAGACGTGAGATGAGAAGTGTGATTTTATTAATCGTATGAGCATCACGATCAAAACCCCTTTGATGGTATATATGGGAAGCAACGAATGGACCCACTAGCTGCGTTTAAATCTCTATTCTAAACTTCAATACTCTAAATCAAACTTTTGCTAATTTGGTCACAATTTTGAATGCATCTTTCTGTGTGTATCTCTTTTTTAAAATGAATTAGATAACCTGGCTACATTACATATGGTTTGTTTGTTATGTATGTTTATTATAAGAGCATTATCATGCCAAATATTCGGCCAGGATGGGTCATTAAAATATATAACTGCTACAAATTAAAACACTTATTAAAACACCTTAAACCAAGTTGAGGCACTTTAGAAACTATCAAATACACACTTTTAATATTTTACATTAGAAATATAGATTTAGAATTCATCCTCGTGGATGAGCTCTGAAGTTTGGGGCAGGGATAAGATGACAAAAGAACAAAGTCATGAAGGAGGGATGGAGGCGAAAGATAGGAGCTTAACGAAAATTTTTCCAGCTGGGTGTTGAAGGCAGTGGGCAAAGCGGAGGACAGCGAAGGGCGAGCAGGGAGGAGTGAGTTAGGCTGGTGCCGCCAACGGAACAGACAGGGAGGGGCGTCGCTCACTCCAGATTTTGTGGTTTAGGGGACTGGAGAGAAGGCGATGCCGTTACTGGCATCTGGGCAAGCCAGCCCAACGCCCGTCCACAATCCAGACGCCTCCCATGACACAGTGACAGGTCCTCGTATAGGCTCTCTTTCAACAGACTGAAAGAAGACATAATATTGGCAAGATGGTTTTTTTCTGTAAAGTTAAACACACAATGACAACATAAAAACTACACACTCTAAATTGGTTTTCTTTCTTAAAGATGTGTCAATAGATATCGAAGGTTGACTTTCCAAATAAATTTTTATGGATGCATATAATCCATACATAAAATATAAAAATAACAATGGCATTTTCTTTCATATATGTGTGTGTGTGTGTGTGTGTGTGTGTGTGTGTGTGTGTGTGTGTGTAATGTACACATATATATAAAGGAACTAGTATTCTATGGCCAGAATAAAACTCAAGAAAGTGACACTAAGATATGTGAGTGAGTCATCAAAGGGCAGGTGAAGTTCAGTGTGTGATATGCTAAATAGTGTCCCTAAATAGCATCCCCGTGGTATGCTAAATAGTGTCCCCCAAAGATATACATGTTCTAATCCCTGGAATCTGTAAAGATTACTTTATTTGCCCAAAGAGACTTTGCAGATATGATTAAATTAAGAATCTTGAAATGGAGAGGTCAGCCTGGACTATCTAGTAGACCCTAAATGTAATCTCGAGCGTCATTATAAAAGTGATGCAGAGGAAGAATTGACTTATAAGAGAGAGGAGAGGAAGTAAGGGATATGACAATGGAAGCGAGAGAGTTGGGGTGATGGGAGGAAGGGGCCACACGCCAAGAAATGCCGGTGGCCTCCAGAAGCCAGAAAACTAAGAGAAATAGATTCTCCCTTAGAGCCTCGAGAAGGAACCAGCCCCGCTGACACCTTGACTTTAGCCCAGTAAAACTATCTTTAGATTTCCGGCTTCCAGATCTGTAAGAGAACTACTTTTTGTTGTTTTTTAAGTCGACACATTTGTGGTAATTTTTTATAGTGGTTACAGGAAACTCATGCAGATGCGCTTTAGAAAAATACTCTCCTTCACAGCGCAACATGAGATAGCGCGCTTCTTTCTAGAAAGGGCATGATGCGGGCCTCTTTGATGGACGCACCTTGAGTGCGAGCATTTCTCTTTTCACTGCTTCCTCCCGTGAACAGAGCTGGGCTTGAAGAATCTGAATAATGCTTATTTGGTCATGGGTGGGCAGTGAGATGCTTCTGCGGGCAGGGGGAGGGGAAGAAAAGGTTGAAAGAGGCTTGATGGAAGTGGGTGAGAGGGAAGAGGGGAACTGGCGAGCGATGCACCCCGACACACGCACCGGTCAGAGAAGGGCCCAGCGAGAGGCTGTTTTGGCGGGGGGCAGGGGGGCGGCGGGGGGAGACTCAGGGCTTCCTTCCAGCCTCTACACTTGAAGAGCATATCCTAAGATCAGAAAGTATTGGGGATGAAGGATAGGGAAACAACCAGAAATGTTTTGAAGACTTGAGAAAATGGGCTGCTTCATCTTAAAATGCCATCGAAATGCTTGTTGTCCTCAGGAATACCATTGACAATAAAACAAAAAGAATAGCTTTAGGAAAATCACAATATAATGCTCCTTGGCATAATCCCTGAGCCCAGTAAACGAACCTCATCAATAATGGGCTAAAACTCTAGAAGGCCTAGAGGATGACACTAAAATAATAAGAGTAATGTCCGAAATATAAGGAACGTGTGCAAAATATGCGAGGAGACACAATCACCCACAGAGAGCTCGGACAACTAGGAGAGCAAGCGGTAGTCCCTGCTCAGAAAGCCGAGGACGCACGCATTCAAGGGACAGGCAGAAAAAGAGACATCCAAGGAGAAAAGAAAGGAACCACTAGCATGCTCAGAGGAAAATCGAGGAAAGCGGTGAGAAGTCTGAAGGTAAGCAGGATCCATACTGTCGAAACGGTAGAGAGAAACTGAGCAAATGACGGTCGCATCGAGGAGGTTGAAGCGAACCTAATTTTCAAGGGGCGCTGCAAGCGGAGCCAGGGAGTAGCAGGGAGGAAGGTGAGTCGGGGGAGAAGAAGTGGAGGTGCAGACAGGTGCATGAGGAGCAAATAAGAGCGCGAGTCTGGTGACTGTGTCAAGACTCGCCCACTGACGGAGGCCCCCTGTCTGTTGTAAGACGCACCTGAGAAATGTGCTACTATTAGTAAATACTCGAGTATGCAAATGATTTACTTCCATAGGGAAGGGAGGGAGGGAATGAAAGAGGAAGGAAGTCAAGAGGATTTACTATCACTCTTGATTACTTACATTCTGATATGATCTCTGGAAATAGCGAAAAGTAGGAGAGTTGGAGCTAGTGCACTGAGACTCGCCCGTGACCCTGCATTTTAAAAGAATCCTTCTGACTGCTGTGGAGGAGGGCAAATGGAAATGCGAGACAGCTTGAAAGGCTGTTGCAGTAATCCAGGAAAGCGATGAGAATGGAACCTATTCATAGGCAGAAGGAGCATCTTAGAGACGGAGCTAAGGAATTAGAGAGACTCCTGGGAGGGGAGAAGGTGGGGGAGATGAACAGAGGAAGAGGAGGGCAGGGGAGAAGGATGCGGACTCTGGGAGAGGCTCGGCATGGCTGGAAGGAAGTCGCCTTGTCTTTCACGGCTGGAGGCCAGGCTCCAAGAACAGACAGACATGTACGTAAGCAGATTGTAGGTAGAGAGTAGGAAGTTACCAGAAAGCACAAGGATGACCTCAATTTGCTCAATGACTCATAAGGCGAAGTTGTCTGCTGAGTGCTGAGAGCGATGGGGTGGGAATTGCGAAAAGGTCTTCAGCAGAGCACCGAGGTCTATAAATAGTCTTCTAACTAATTAGCACCGAGGAGTGAGAGTCTCTATGAGTGCACTGGAAGCCTGATGGCAACCACCCACTGGGTACCACGTACCACGCAGCCAGCCCTGTGCCCACTGTGTGTTGAGCCCTCACAAAGACTCACGAGATAAGTACAATGAATATGCCTAACATACAGAGCTTTACAGCTACTGAAGTCATAACCATATTTAAATAGCATGAAGGCCTTAAAGAAGTGATTGATCCCCCTGTATGGACCATTAGTATGGCAAACGTGACATTTGATGCACTAACTTGTTTATATGTCTGTCTTTCTGTACTACACCATAGGAGACAGGGCAAAGCCTTGTCTTATTTATGTCGCATAGTTTTGAGATTGAACTGTGTGACCTTGGGCAAAATACTAAACCTCTTTTAGGTCTGTCTCATCCTGAATATAATGGAAATAATAATTGTTTCTATGTCATAGAGTAGTTATGAGGAATAAATAAGATAATATTTATTATCTTATAAGTGCTTAGAGAGGGTCTGATACGCAACCAACAATAAAGTGTTGGAAGAAAGGAAATACATAGCTAGTCATCACTGTTCAGTGGATAAAAGGTTGAACATTCAGTGTCAAGAGTTAACAAGAACAATAAATAACCTAATCTTAGGTGTTTATTTAGAAAGACATATGAAGAAGTTGAATGCTTGGAAGAAAGAACAATGTAGAAGAACTTCTGGCGTCTATATCACAACATAATCAAAATACTTCCAAGGACTTCCCAAGTTTCAAGTTTTTGCCATAAACAATTTCATTCTCTCCAGAACCAGCCTCATCAGGCTACAGAGGTTCTTATAACTAAAATATCATAGTCATCGTAGGAAACAAAAACAAAAACTCAATCAAACAAATGAGAAAAGCTATTGTAATAGGCTTCAGCACCTAACTGGTGGAGCATTTTTATGCTTTAAGGTGGTCCTGCTGCATAAGTTGAGAAACTTTTGAGTAAGTTTCCTATACTGACTCAATCACACCAAAATTTGGGCAAACTATCCTCATTCCCAGAAGTCAGATCAGTAACTAACACTTTCTCCAAGTCAGCCTTTGAATGTGAATTCTTATTTCAATGAGCACATGCTGGCTATTTTAAAGATATGCAGCTGGCTTGTGCAGTGGAGACAAACTATTATGTGACACGTTCACATCGTTTCTTATAAGGCAAAACTCACTGCAGGGAACATCGCCAGAGTCCTCCTGGTGACCGTACCTAATTTCCATGCAGTCCCATTAAAACTGACCCCACACCCACCCATCTCCCGGGGCGGAGCCTGTGACCCAGGCCTAAGCCATCAGAGTGTCTCATTTCCCTGTCCATTGATGTTCATGCATCACATGTGATCTAGTCAGAGCCAAGGAGATGCAATGACATTTTCACGGCGTCTTCTGGGAAAGAGACTCTCACTCAAAACCTCTGATCTAAAACATAAGAAAACGAATGGATTAGCAGGGACCTTTCTGGCATCCATAAAACTCCAGGCTAAAGTCAACACCATGGAAGGTAGAATAAAGAAATAAAGACTAAAAATTATGCAGGTGCCACTGATACGCCTGAGCCCTGAATAAAGTCGTGTCTGAAGCTAGCCATCCTCTTTTCAGCTTCCAAGTCAATAAAGTCCCTTTCTGATGAAGCCAGTTTGGGTTGGGTTTTTCTGTAACTGCAACTGAATCATCGCAACTGGATGCCATCGAAGCCACTCTCCCCCACGAGAGCTCCACACACTCTGATTCCGTAAAAAAGATAACTGGTTTCTTCAGCGAACCCACATGTGAATGAATCAGGGCATAGTCAAGAGAGTAAGTGTCTGGGTAAGAAAATCTCTCCTTTGGGGATGCCTGTGGTTCACATTTCTGTGTGGGCTAGGAAACCCCTATAAATTTCACCTGTTGACACATTTCTTTGCGAGCATTTTTGCTAATTCAGAGGGAGGAGCCGGAAACAGAGGTGGAGAAGGGAAGGCGTGAGGCAAAATATAAATGATTGTGCAGGAAGCAATATAGTTGATGGCCTCTGAGCAAAGGGCTGGCATGTGGGTACCTGCGGTGTGAATTCATGGTGGAGGAACTAATCAGGCAATGTTATCTGATCTGGAACAACAAGAAAAAGAAAGAGCCTCTTTCCTTTTCCCTCAGTTTGAAAAGTCTGCAAAGCCTTACCAAGGTGTCAGACAGGCATTAGAAGTATCCAATCAGAATCCTAGACTTCGGATATGCTAAAGTGGAGACTTGGGACCTGCGCTGTTTTCCAGGGACAAACTGTCATTTCGGTTTCAGAATGAAGCTGGATTTTTGTTCTATAAACACAGGGCGTGGTCTGGATTGAAAAAGAAAAGATAAACATGCTGATGCTTGAATGTAAAGAAGTATGGAGTTTCGTAAGTTCTTCTGAGTAATAAAGGCTGGTCTCAAGCCTGGGGCAGAGGAGGCAGTGGGAGCAGAACCAGAAAGTATGTGGTCCATGAAAAGTAAAAGCCGGAAGCAATACTCTGAATAATCTAAGTCCAAAGCTGCTCCCAGGAAAGGCAGCAGAGCGTGCAGAAGGAGGCTTGGATTTCGTAGCAGGACCGGTTTCAAAGCTTGCTTCCATCCCTGTCTGGCTCTATAGCCTAGAACGAGTCGGTTTCCTCATCTATAAACACCAGTTAGGTTCTTGAGAGAAGTGAGTTGAATTACGTCAAGAGTCCATGGCCCATCATAAAAACTCAAATAAATGGCAACTGCACGACTTCACCCAATGCTGATGACGAGGCTACAGATACCTACACATGAAGACCTCCTTCTCATCTGGCAGGCAGAGGGGTCGGAGCTTAGTTTTACCTTAATGTGATTTTCTGCAGAATGTCAAGAGGAAAACATCAATTTGAAGCCAAATTTCTGCATTTTCCTAGGTTCTTCTAAGCTCAGTAAAATCTTGTTTCTAAACTGCCGAACAACCAACTGTAACTTCAGACGGGCTAGACATAAACCTAAATCGAAAGATTTTCATTGAATCATCAGTTTCTCAAGAGCGAGAATTGTGTTTCATTCCTCTTTTTAGGCCAGATACATAACACAGTGCCTTATGAGTTGCTCAAGAAATTTTCATTCTTTTATCTAAATAGTAAATTTATCCTCAGTCCGGCCAACCTAAACTTCTGTTGGAAAGTTCTCAAAGTAGGAAGGAAGAAGGAATAGCTTTCTGGGTGTATTAGTTTGAGTAAATCTCAAATTGTTTACAATGAGTGAAGGAAGCCAGACCAAAAAAAAACTATAGACTGTACAGCGGCATTTACAGAAAATTCTAGAAAATACAAAGTAATATATTGTAATAGAAAGCAGGTCAATGGTTGCCTGAGGAAGAAGGGATAAGGCAGAGAAGGACAGAGATAGGAAAAATTATAAAGGGATACGAGGAGAGTTTTTGGAGTGATAGATATACTCTCTCTCCTGATTGTGGCGATGCTTTCGTGCATGTAGACATATAACAAAATTAGTAACTTGTCCACTTCTAGAGTGTGCAGTTTATTGCATGTCAACTCTACCTCAATTAAAAATATTTATGTCCTTTTTTTAAAGGACAATGAGAATAGAATTCGGTGGTCAATCAGAAGTATCCTCAATATATAGTTTCTTTCGTTACTTTGCTATCAAGTTCTGAGCGATTCTGGACCAGAAGAAGGGACACTGTGGAAGAAAGATTCCTGGTGAGAAATAGGACTTAAGGGAACAATCGACAACCAAATGTCCCAGCTTCTAGCCTGGTGCTTCTCAGGCGCCAGCCAGGCTTCCATCTCTGGTCTTGAGTCTTTCCAACAAACGCATCCAATCCTGCACAATCCCACTGAGATCCCCGCCCACCTTCAATCCGCAGTGCCAACTGCCAATGACTGCACACCAGCCTCTGTCCTGCCTGCCGCACCATGCCTGTCACTTGAGCCCTGCGACCATCATATCCCACTCAGTTCAGCCCATTGGACAAGTTGCTAGCTGGGTCAGTGCTGACCTGGGCCACCAGGTCATTTCTCTTTCCTTGACATTTTCAACAGAATGAAAAAAAGCTATCGTATCAGCATGCCATTAAAACCGACTTAAAACATTTCCCCGGAATTCTAGTTAGCATCAATGGGACTTTTTCTCCCAACACTCCTTCAAGAGATGTTTTTAAGTCTAAGCCCCTTCGCAGCGGCCATGCTCCCTCCCAACAGCACTACACATTCATTTTGGTGACACTGCGGAATCTTAGGTGAAAGGCTGAAATATATAAAGGCATCATAAAAGAGCTCCAGAGGGCTTGGGCCGGATGACTCTAAGAATTTGATCCACCCACTTCAGGCAATTTCTTCTGTTGATCTTTGGGATTAGTACCAAAGCAGCCAAGGCTTTTGCTGATTCACTCCCGAATAGCATACTTGATGGTGCACAGTTGTGTGGTTTCGCCAGCACAAAGTTTTCTTTTTCCTCTGATTGGCTCAAAATAGGACACCAGAACTACGTAAGAAATAAGTCTATATAAGAATGAGAAGATTTGAGGATTATAATTGATCCTCATAAACTTAGATCAGGAGAGCTGGGCGAGTGAGTTTCATCTTCCTCCAATATGTACTCAGCGTGACCTTTGGACAACAGGGTACCACCCGTCCTCCATTGGAAGGCGAGATTTTTCTTGGAAAGTGTGTGTGTGTGTGTGTGTGTGTGGTATGCTAGCATTAGCTGAGCTGGATCAAGGGAAAACTGTGCTAACTGGAGTAGATAGATGCTGATGAATCAAGAAAAAATGCAGGGGAAGAGATGGAGCATAGAAAATGGCATTGGCTAGCTAAGTTGAATTACTTTGGAACAATGAGACCGGAGCTGTCCTGTTGACTGAGAGCCTTACCTCTTGGGTGCTTGGAGCCGAATTAGCAAAAACAAACTGCAGAAAAGCCTTTTCTCCAGCCCGAATTCTTAGTAGGCAGTCATGTGGGGGTAATTACGCCTTTGTCTGGCTCCTTACTCCCTCCTGGCCCTCAGACCCTCTGATTTCTGCCTGAATGGAGGTGGGTGGGGTGCGGAAGGAGGGCGGCTCCCCACACAGGGGCCTTTCCCTGTGAGGAGAGAGGCAGGCAGGAAGCTGGTAGTGACTGATCATCTAGCTGATGTCAAGCACTCTGCTAGGTGATTTCTCCTTCAATGCCTAACTTAACTTTTACAATGTCCAATGGAAAGGGAATTATTAACCCCATTTTCACAGAATAAGGGACCAAAGAGAATAATTTACAGCATAATTTAACCTCAGGAAACCAAAACTTCACAGCTACTATGGGTGGGCTGGAGGTTTATTCCTATCAGCCAAGGCCGGGAATTGACTAACCAGTGGGGAGTAAGGGGAATAGTCGGGGGTCTACACAAGGTTCAATGTCCTGAATTATGAGAGTCAGGTACTCAGTGGTGAATGATATCCAGGTCCTACAGAAAGAGAGAAATCTCGACCCTGCTTCAGACCACTAGCATATTTTGGTGTGGAGCCTCTCATTTGTAGATGATTTACAACAAACAGTGTCAAGTCAACTTCCGCTATAGACTCTTTCTTTTTTTCTTTTATTTTGTGAGATGTTATTGTAGACCAAGATTTTAAGATACTATTTTCCAATCTAGAAGTCAATGAGATAAAAACAGAAAAGCAAAATTGAGAGCAAATAAAGGAAATCAATAAGAGAATTCATTCAGTTTTAGGGGGCCTGCCCCAACAGATATTCTCTAATAATTTTGGAGTGAGAGCTGGCCACTGCCAGAGTCACAGCCTCTTGACTATGGCTGCAGAAGGCAGAAACCATTGCATGCTTACCCAAACCCTGGCACTGGCCGACCCACACTTCCCAGGCTACCCTGCAGGGAAGTGGGGCCATGGTCCGGCATCAGTCCTGCCCTGGTCAGTGGGAAATGAGCAGAACGAATACACACCAGTTCTTGGTCAGGATCATAAAGCCATGTGCAACCTTCCATGTGGACCCAGGAGGTGGCATCCTGTTGAGGCCACCGAGGCTGGGTACTGGGAGTTCCCTAGATTATGAAAGCCACAGTGGGGCTTAGAGAGGACAGAGTCTTTGCTTTGCTCTTCTCTTCCCACCTGGCTGGAATGACTGGGCTCCTGGGACCAAGCTGGGAGCCACGTGTTGAACCTGATGGAGCCACAGGGTGGAAGGAGCCCAGGCCCTTAAATCACATCGTGGAGGAGAGCTACCCAACCGAAGCAACAGCCTGGGGCAGTCATATGATCAAGATGTAAACTCTTAGTATGTAAAGCTACTAAGATGTGGATATTTTTCTGTTATAGCAGCTTGTACTCCCTTAACCAACACTCCAGAGACTTGCTTCTGCTCACCTTCCCGGAGATCGCACTACGAACCTAAAACAGCAGAGCTGGGAGAATGAGCATTACCCTTCCAGAAAGAAAGGCCTGTCTGATCCTCTAGGAGTTTCCTCTCTTGAGGTGTGTGCCCCACCTATAGGAAGTGTGGGAAGAGGTTGGAAAACATTTCTTCATGTGATTTAGAAAGCAGAATTCAAAGGTGGCACCGAGAACATACCTCACTGAGGGGAAAAATCGGAAAGTGAAACATGCCTTTTCTAATCAATTATGGGAGAAGACCAAAGTAAATTAACAAAAAAAGGTGAATGATAGGGTTTTTATGTAGTTTTATTGCAGTAAATAAAAAGTAAGCGAAACAACCACTAATAGCCAGAAATCCTCTGGCTATTAGTGCTTTAGTGACTATAGAATTTTTGTATGTGCCTGGCTGGCATCAGTTGTGTGGGTGCAATGTGACGTTTTAAAGTGCTGGAGGGTGTTTAACACTATTTTTCTCTTAAACACTTTAAACTGAATTCACCCCTCCTACAAAAGTATTTAGTAATGTGCACCGTCTATAATCATCTGAACAGCAAGTAAATTTCACTTCCACTTGTGTCAAATGCTACACTCCAAGGTGTGGCACCACATTTAATGAGGCTGATTGAATCGGTATTCTTCACATTCCATGATGGGAGGAAAGAGTATGATTGGAACGTAGTCTCCACCATGGTTAGATGATGAAAGGGTTGATGGGAGAGGTGAGTCTTCTCCAAGAACCAATGTAATCCTGGAATAGACAAGCACTGAGGTCTATCAATTTGAGATGGAAGGGATTTATTTATGCCAGGATCTTTGCTACGTAAACATCGCAGGCTTCTCTGAAGTCTTACTTAACTGGATTACGTCTGTAGGTAGCCAGGGATTATCACTGGAGCATAATTTACCTTTGTTGGGGTGCAGGTTGAGAAGATCCAAGCTGTTCCCAGGGCTGACTCATGAAGGGAGAGGCGGAATGACCTATTTGCACAAGGACCCAACAGAGGTGCGAAAACAAATTGCTTTCCCTTTCGACACACTGAGAAAACACCCAAAGGTAGGAAACTGGATCTTCAGAGTTGAAAGCCAGCATGAGTGGATCTGTGCTCTGCCCCAGGAGTCTTTAAGATGCTGCAATCTTTAAAAATAGACACTGGCCCTTTAAAAATAGCTCTGGGCCAGAGAAATCTCATGGAGCAGAATTAGTTTGTTTTAGCAACTGCTTCCTGGTGCCCTGGTCTCCCATTACTTCATCTGCATTCTGCAGATGCTGACTCTGTCTCCCTCTAAGCCCCACTGTGGCTTTCACAATCTTCCTGGGAACTCCCAGTACCCAGCCTTGGTGGCCCCACAGGATGCTACCTCTTGGGTCCCAGGTGGAACCTGATGCCCTCATCCAGCTTCTCTGGTTGCAACTCTACCTGCCCCAGATTTCAGGTCTGCGTCAGAGGCTGCTACAGGAGGAGGTGGGGAGGTGACCCTGTTTGGTCCAGCCCAGGCAGCTAGCCCTATGCAATTCCAGGCAGCTAAGAATAGTCTCGAATTCAAGGGTTGCTTAGTAAGGTGTCATTTACAGGTCTGCACGGTGAGGACTGCCAGTGTCTTTGACCAGTGGCTCAGAGCCCTATCTGGTCAGTCTTTGCTTGGCCAGTGAGTTAGCAGCATAACCCTTCCTCCCACTGTTGAGCAGCAGTCTTCAGAGAAATCCCTTTGGATTAGTGAAGCATTTTTGGATGCAAGAGACAAACTAGCTTAAAATAGAGTTTATTGGTTGGGAAATAAAATTAGTCCAAGGGAGCAGCAGGCTTTGGGCAGAGCTGGACCCAGAGCTGGTTCAAATGCTATAGTCAAAGATTTATCTCTTTCCTAGAAAGAGTGAGTCTACCAACAGGCAGGGTGTCTGCTAGAGATCATAACTGGCATCCCAACACTTACAACTCCGGGGGAAGGAGCCAGTCTGCCATGACAGCCCCAGGAGAAAATGTGCAGACGGAAGTCGAATTGGCCCAGGCTAGGCCACGTACTCATATCTGAACCAATCACTGTGATTGGCCGGACCTGGGCCACAAGGCCACCCCTGTGGCTAAGGTTAGGGGACTTCAAATCGTACTGAAAAGGTTTTCTCCACAGAAAACTGGGCTCAATAGTAGCCTCCATTTTACTATGACCAATTGTCATCTTTAGGTCTTAACTGACACAGAAAACCGGTCCTTCCTCCTTGAAACACCGTTTCTCCCTTCTGGCATGCCCGTTCTCTTGGTTCTCCTTTTAGCCGAGTCTTTCTTTCCCAGCTCTTTTTCCGGCCTTCCTCATCTCCCTGGCCTCCTCACACTGGAGACCTCAAAGCTCAGTCCTTCGCCCCTCTCTGTCGTCTTCTGTCTGCACTCCGCTGGTCACCAATCTCATTCTTAAATGCCACCTATGTGCTGTGGGCACCAGATTTGTACCTGTGAACTGTCAAATCATGAGCCCCAGAGTCTTCCTCCATTTGGATGACCAAGAGGCATCTCAGATCAACGCGGCGCTGAGCCTCTGACTGTCCCCAGCCCAGACTGCTCCTCCAGTGCCTTCTCCTCGCCATCGATGAGAAATAGCTCCATTCTGCAGTTGCTCAGGCCAAACATCTCAAAACCTCCTTCGTCTCCACTCTTTTTCTCATCCACCCCATCCAGGTGACCAGCAAATCGCGGCATCCTATCTTTAAATCTACACCGTACTTCCCACCTCCTCCACCATCGCCAGGCTGGGCCAAGTCCTAGCACATCTCCCCAGCGTGACGATGGCCTCCTAACTGGTCCTCTCTCGCTATTCTCTGACCTCGGCCATCAGGAGGAACCTGTGAACATGACCGGATGGTGACTTCCTCCAGTCAGCACCAGGAAGTGACCCTCGACTGTCTTGTAATA
The DNA here is from genome assembly GCF_000325575.1 of Pteropus alecto. Lineage (NCBI taxonomy): Eukaryota > Metazoa > Chordata > Mammalia > Chiroptera > Pteropodidae > Pteropus > Pteropus alecto. The sequence continues at coordinate 6,753,737 of NW_006443225.1, read as the reverse complement.
GTCTGCGAAGCCCTACACAGCCTCCCCACCGCCATCCCTCCTTATTTCCCCGCCGATGTGATCCCCTGCCCTAGCCCCCTCCTCTGGCTGCAGCCAGGCCACCTTCCTACCAAGCACAATTATGCCTCGGGGCCTTTGCACTTGCGAGTCCCATCACCTAGCGTCCTCTTTTCTCATATCTGCATGGCTTCTTTCTTCCTGTCTGTTAGATTTTTAATCAAACATCCCTTCTCCATGAGATCTTCTCTGCCTACCTTACCTAAAACCATAAACCCCTTCCTGGTGGGCACTTCCTGTCCTCCTTCTCTGCTTTATTTTTCTCCATAGTAGTAGTTACAATCTAACATACTTACCCTTTTAAGTCTTTTTTACTTACTCATTTTTTTTGGGGGGGGGGTGTACTTATTTTAGTCCCCATCTCTTCCCTCAGCTCTCGACTCTGCAGTGGGAGGTGTTTTTGTCTGTGTTCAGTGCTGCGATGCAGCATCTAGTGCTGGTATAATAGGGCCTCGATGATTTGATGAATGAATGAAATGGAATGACTTTCTTAGGCTCCCAATCTGGCTCCTCCTGGGTTGTGGTGGCCTTTGATCTCTCTTCTCTCTCACCCTCTGACTCCACTCACCAACAGCCTCCATGCAGGGACAGCACGAAGTCACGAAGTCATAGCCTTGGCTGAGGCGAGGTGGCAGCATCCAGCCAGGGCAGAGGGAGGGCTGGACAGCAGGGAAGACGTGGGTGGGCTGACATTCCAGTCATGGCACGGGGCTCAGTGTGTGGTGTCTGTACAGGGCCAGGTGGTACGGGCTATGGCAGTGAGCAAGGAGCTGTGTGGCCTCAGTCCTGTGTCAAGCGGGCACAGGGCAGATGCGTGGTCTAGAGCAAGGCAAACAAAGGGACAGAACCCATGAGACACACTGAGGTCAAAATGGATAGGAGCCAAAACACAATGCCCAGTGAGATCAACTAGAGAAGCAGGCAATCTGTCATCCAGGGATGTGAGCTCGCTGAAGACGCCAAGCTCTCCCTGCAGGCCAGCGCCTTCTCTTACCGTCAAGCTCAGGTCTTTCTCTTTTTTTGACAGGCTTCGCCTCTTCATATAGGACCCCAATTACTGGTTCTGGCAAGCCCAGGAGGGTAGCCTCTGTTGACCTGGCCCACGCCCTCCAAAATCCAACCACATTTGTCCCCGCCGCTGCAGCCTGGCCACCAGCATGGAGGAGACCTTACCCTCCCAACTCCGCTACACTGAAGCAATTTTTCTTTTTTAGCATCGTATTATTTAGAGACACCTTAGACATCCTCCAAGTGCAGTGTCGTCATTTTATCGGCCAGAAGCCTGAGGCCCGGGGGTTAAGGCAGTGCAAGGAAGACGCCTAGCTGCGGAGACGGAGCGGCCGCATCTCGGAGGAACCACGGGCCGGGGCTCCTTGCTCTGCCTGGGAGCTTGGAGCTCGGGGAAGCTCCGGGAATGCGCCCCAGGAAGGGTGAGAGCGTGAAGCCGCGCTGCCGAGGAGCCTGTTTATTCCGCCCTCTCGCTCTTCTCTCTGCTCCCCATTTCGCAATGGGATCGCGTGCGGTCACTCGCGTGCGGCCTGATGAACATCTCTGCCCTTGCCAAGCTGCTCGCTCTCTCGGCTCGTTATCTGACCGGCTCCTACTTTCCCAGGGGTTGCGGGGAGGAGGAAAGGTAATTAAGTGTTTTGCTTAAACGGCCTTTTCAGTTGACAGAAATAGCTACCCAGGGATGCCGTGGGCTCTCCTTCCTGATTCTCTCCCTGCGACTGCGGGGCTGCAGGCCCCAAGGGCGAGGCAGGAAAGAAATGATGGTGCAGAGGCCAAACAGACCAAAGGCTGCTGCTGTCCCCGAGATAATCCCCAAAGTGGGTCATGTGCAGGCAGATGATGGAGGAGAATGAAATTGCACCGAGGACCCTGAGCATGGCCAGGTCAGCCTTCCAGCTCCATGCACAGGAAATGTCTAATTTGCGTGCCTGCGTGCCATTGGGTGCCATGTGTGATCAGAACCAACAGGGACCAGAGCTTCTCTCCCATCTCGCGTGGCCCTCTGTTGGAGCAGCGTGCTATGTCCAAGTCTAATGACCCTTTTCAGCTCCAAGCCGTCTCTGCTTATTAGAGAATGCGCTGTGTTGAGACGCTGCCATATAGAGCCCTTGTAGACGGGGGGACGGAATGGGAGACACAAGCAAAGTACAGGGTGCATCACCCCCAGAATGAATGAAGATGTGAGTCATCCTCCTCAGTTAACGGGCAAAAGCTGCATTTCCATGTGAGAATTTGGATGGAAAAGGGGTCACAAGGAGAGAGAGGGAAAGGGAGAGGGAAAGTGGTCAAAAATCAAATCAAATGAATGAAAACAAGAATGGAAATGTCTGAGGTCGGAAATCACTGATAGGGCTATAAGGAGCTGCTTAAGTCAGACCTCAAAGAGTTAAGTCCAGTCTTAGCTAACGGCACCTACTGATAAGTCCAGGCACATTCAGCATTATTGTTAAAGATAATAGCAGCCTTATTACAACAGAAAGCTCCATATACATTAGTGCCCACACAATGTCACCTGTCTGTGAATTCAGCAGAATTTTGCTCTCAGAATAATACAGTATTGCCATTGTTACAGCTTAAAACGACCCATTCATTAATAGAAACAGTATCTCTGGCACTTCTATACAACACTAAGTCCCCAAAAAGGCTCATTATGGAAGGTTGCCCCCAAAACCAGTAATGGCAGTCATTATGACAATGTGCATCAATATCAAAGGATCTATGATTATTTTTACATTTTTCCTGGTATCATCAGTGATTCTCTAAATCGCGCACCTCTCTTAATATAATCATACGTCCACGAAGCTCTATCCACATGTGAAATTTCATTGCAAGTTGTTAAAAATTGCAGAAGTTATGCCTAATAGAATGTTTATTAGCTAGTTTTGTTTCAAACTGAACCTCAAATTGTCGTCAGGGTGACTTTACTATTGTTTAGTGGTATTTAGCCCGAATCAGTAAGTGCTTCAGAATTTATCATTGGAATGAACATACTGAAGACAAAACCTCTGTTCTTCTGTATATTGGGCGGGGGTGGTTTGAGCTGGCCTCCAAAACTGGGGGAAAGGGGAGAAGTGGATACACACAAGAAAACTCAGGGGAGAAAAAAGTAACTTTGCCAGATTTGATTTTATTGCTGTAGAGATACCTAATCTTACCCACGTCCAGTTCTCTCCTGTCACTCCTCTCATGTGACAAGTCCTAGCCTATGAAATGACAATGGAAGCGTGATGATGGTTTCCAGGCTGAATTATAGACGGGTGGGTGACACCTGTACCCTTCTGCAATATTCTTGTGAAAATTCAGCAAGTTGTGTAGATTTCAGTGTGATTTTCGGTGCCTGCATTATACTTCCACAAAAAATGTAAAAATAAGAGGTGGTCCTGAGTAAAGTTTGCCCTCCCTTTACCCTTTAGTTCTAAAAAGTCTGCCATGTGTAGCTCCATTCACCAGAGGTCTTATTTTTGTCCATGGGATAATGAACAGAATGCCTTCTCCCCTGGTCCAAGGAACAAAGGAGGAAGAAGATCAGAGACTCAGGCATTCAGGATTCATTGAAGGAGTGTCTTTCAGGAAAAGCTAGTGAAGGAGGGAGGGAGCGAAGCATAGCAGGGGAGAGAGAGGAGCTGGGCAAGACTGTCATCTCTGGTGAGGTCCAGTCTTGGCCTGATCTACGGTGGGGAATGGAGGAAGCACTAGAGCATAAACAGAACTGCAGTTATCTCCTCCCACCCTGATGGGAAAGATACGGCCTTGTATACCCCTTCATCACTTAGTCATCACCTATGGGCCCCTCAACCTGGAGGGCAGTGCAAGTTTTCCTGACAAGGCTGTTTTCCATCAACTGAGGGAAATATTTTGGAGAAGCAGCCTCCTCTAGGAACCAGGATATCTCAAGTCAGTCGTCATGATGGAAATAACAGTGAACCAAGCCACTACTTCCTGGAGCCGTATTTTTACTTCTTAGGGATACAGCATGTATCACAGCATTAGTCTAAAAAGCCTACTGCTTCCTGCAACGGGTTCATCCACATCGGGTGTCACGTTCAAGCTGGTCGTCGGCTGCTTCGTTACAAGGTTTTCCCACTATTCTATGAGGTTGCCAACTTCCAAATGGTGTGGTAAAGGGTAAAATTAGTGATCCCATGATCATGTGCCCACTGCCACACCTCTTTTGCCATAAAATGAGTCTTTGGTCTAAACAGATGTTATGTGTGATCCCATGTCAGTAAATCAGACATTCTTGAGTTCTTAGATAGTGTAATGGCCAAGGTCTTACGGGTGGAAGAGGCCAATCCATATCCAGAATACATATCGATCTCAGTGAGCACTAGTTACTGCTCTATCTAGAATGGGAGGGGACCTACATAATAGAACTGCCACAGCGAATTTCTGCTCACCCCAGGAGCTCAGCTTCACTGAGCTAACAGCTGACTTTCAGCAACAGCGGTAGCTAAATCAGCCTTGGCGAGAAAAACTCTCTACCTTAGGGCCCATGCGTAGCCTCTACCTCTGCCTCCGTGATTGCTGAGCCCATGATTCATGAGCCCATTGCTCACACACTGGGGAAGCCAAGGGCAGACTGACGCCGACTGGCCAAGTCATCCTATCTGCTTGGTTTTCTAGTACTTCTTGGTGTGTGCTTAAATACAAACATCTTCACACTTTATGAATGTATACATTCGCCCGCATACCTTATACCCAGAACTCTTTGTCCCCCCTTTTCTATGCCTCTTAAAAACCAGCCGAGTCACCTGCCACCTCCCCACGCTCCATGTATATTCTTATCTCAAGCCACTTCTCTTCTTCCACGAAGCGAATGAACAGACGTGATACTGGTGCAAAGCTCTGTCCACTGAAGGCTTTCCCTCACCAACGTCTTTTGAGGCCACAGGAAGGCTATACTGTGACAATGATCCATTTTCAACTGTGTCAGTATACATAGCTAACCTATCTGTGAGTCAAGCTCAGATTTTCTCCTCCATAGCGGGTCCCCTCTGTGTCAATAGGTGTGAGCTGGGGGAAAGACATCAGTGCAAAGTAGTAGGTAACACGGAGGTCTGAGCCACCAGCTTTTTTGTATCATATTTGCTCAAGCTCCATCTAGGATGTAATCATGGGCTTGTCTGACCCCATATCTTGGTAGCGCTGATAGAACCCAGCTTATGATAGGCAGTTTGGCATGCACTCAATTGATATTTATTCCATGATTAGATGGTCTGTCTCTACCAGTGCTCAATACACATGTCAAGGCATAGTTATCAAACGGTGTACAGCACTCTGTTGCAGACAGCATGGCCCTGCTCCAGAAACCCAGAAGTCTGTGTAGGAATTCTCTTTTGAGGGCTTACTAGAGCCTCTACGCAGCATCCCTTTCTGCCCAGATTCCTCTAGGACGTGCAGTCTGCTGGATCATATAGTCCAGACAGCAGGACTGCTTTTACTCCAAGGACTTCGCTTGCTCTGGAGCCAGTGCAACACCAGCAGCCTTCATGTCATTCAACAAGTAAGTCGGACATGTTCTCAAGTATAGAATGTACTGCCTCTAAAAACCAAAAAGGTCCAGCAGTAGTTATGTCTCTTTCTTAATAGTAGTGGGTGCAAGGTACTCACTTGTCCCTTTGTTTCTTACTAAGAGCAAGGTAGTTGTTCTTTACTTTGGAGGGTCTATCTTGGAACACCCCAGACCGCAGGACACCTATCACCTTCGTTGATATGGCAGGTCCCTGAATCTTTTGAGAGATTTGCTTCCTACTCCACAGCATTTATCTTACTAAGGCATATAGAGCACTTGCCATAGAGGATCGATGGTCTTTAGAATGCCCAGCAAACCCAGATCCTTTCAGACTATATTACAACAGACTGCAGGAGAATCAACATATCTCTCAGACTAGATCATGACTATATACTGTCGTCCACCCCATATGAATGCTATCTGCTCTGGGTCTCCTTCCTGATGGAAAAGAATGCATTGACTAAATCAATAGTTGCACACTCCACACCTGAGGCTGTGATGATCGGCTCTAGCAAAGACGGCATATTTTACAGAGCAGTAGTAATCGAAGCCACTAACCTGGTTATGTTTGCAGTAGTCCATTGTCATATGCCCTGATCCATCTGGTTTTGCAAAACCGGACTGGAGATTACGACGAAAGCTACTACCTTTGCCTCATTTAATCATTTAGTGCTGCACACATCTCTGTCGTTCTCTCCAGGATGCAATACTGCTCTTGATTTACTACTACGGTATGGAAAGGGACTTCCACTTGACTTTTCCTATTATAATAGCTCTTTTCCACACATCAAAGAACCAACATAAATATTCTGCCAACCTAAGTATTTACCAAATATATATTCAGGAATTTGGGAAATGACAACCTATTGGTCTGCAGACTCAGTAGACCCGCCAGCCAAAGCACCATGGCCAAGACTCCCATAAATCCCTCCTGTAACAGGGAAGTGGCAGTGGTGCTTTGAGTCCCCAGGAATCCACATAAACTCAGACCTATAACCAACAGCCTTTGAACAAGGTGGGTATAACCTGTTTCTAGCCATATGTTCCTCTAGGGAAGAACTGGAAAATCACTATTCTATACACTGTAGTGTATACCCTATACACTCCCCTCACTGTCACAGAATCGGTTCTTACTAAGACTTGACTGCGTTTCTGAGAATCAGCTCAGATTTGAAACTTGGGCAATAGATCATGAGTTTCAACTGAGACCTTGGCTTTCTGTTCTCTTCCTTCTTATTCTCATGATGCCATATTTACCAACTAAGAAATAACCTATAATGGATGCTGGATGTTGGAGATAAAGGATGAAAAAGATACAACCTCTTACATCCTGGAATTTTAATGCTCCACCTTCTCTTGATCAAAAACAAACAAAAACAAAAACAAAAACACAATATGAAGAGAATGTTGTAGATTCTTAGCAGCTAACATATTTGAAAGTAAAAGACAACAGTAATATGGTTACTATCAAGGAATCACCATGTGTTCTAAGTATGTCATTTGATTTGATTTATCATTTGATTTAATCCTCACAACCCTAGGAAAGGTTTCCTCATTTTGAGGTTGGGGAAACTCATGCTTACCCAAGTCACTGAGGCTCAATCTGTCTCCCTAATGCTGTTTATGGCCAAATGAATGAGAGAGCAAAAGCCAAAAACAAAAAGGACTTAAGCTGTTTGGAGTTTTGTCCAGTAGAAGCCAAATCCTCCAGAACTCTTAATTCACAAACAGAGAGTACCCATCTCGACAACTTTGTTCTCTTATGATTCAAGCTCAACTAGGAATGACAGGGAGTTTAAAACTCAGGAGATTGAGTTACTGAAATTGACCTTTATCCATCCGAAGCAGCTGCTATGTCCTGAACCCTGAGGAGAAAACCACCATCCTGCACTGAAGAGCTCACAGGCCTGCTGAGATGAACTGGTGCTGGACAGGCAGTGACCCACACAGAAGGCTCAATGGCCTGGCCGGACAGAGGTTCTCAAATTGCAGGTCTCAACCCAATAGTGAATCATGATGACACTTTAACATTTAAACACTTCAGTAGGTTTTGACTAGCATTTTAGAAAATGAAATAGAACATAATTAAAGAGAATATTATTGAATATAAAATACAGACTGCATCCCTAGTAGGAAGAATTGTTTTCATGAAATTTCATTACCTCAGATGAAGTAAACTATATTTCTTACTGACAGTCAAAAAATTTGAAAGAAGACTGTGTAGAACATATATAAAAATATTTTAACAAACAACTAAAACAAGTCAGCCTCAATCCAAGAGACAAAGGAGGCACTGAGTCAGCATAACATAAAGAGAAAAATGAGTGACTAAAACAGAAGTATTTCCTTGGCTATATCTGCAACTGACATATTTACAAATGTCTCTATATCCTAGGGGGTTATATTAATGAAATATAACGTAGGTAACAGAAACAACAGCAAAAAGAGTTTAACACTTTTAGACTTTCCATGATTGCGATCGTCTCTTAGGGTCGTCAGACAGACACAGGCGTTTGTGAGTGTCCAGGGTCACCTTACGTTACAAACTGCCACTTACATACGCTGAGCACTCACTGCTCCGTGAAGTGGGGCTTTGGTACACAGGCCTGAGCAGGAGAGCCACACGTTAACCACGAGGGCAGAGGTGGCTGGCGCGGGCTTGAGATACTTGCCAATGCTACTTAAAGAAGCCCACTTGAGATAACAAATGTCATTTTTCTTTCCCTCTTGACACCATTTTGGTTTGCTTCTTATGTCAGCCAACTAGAAATCCAGGATATCTTTCTTAGCAAACCACTCTATAACATTAAGCTTCCTGACTTGGGAATTAGTCCACTACGGGTCAAAAAAATGTATAATTAGAAAGGAGGAAATGTGTAGGTTTTCAAGCACGTTTCACTCAGGAAGAGCTCTATATGAGTCATGCTTCATGTTGAGACAGCACTTTCATTCCCAAAGGATTCTGAGAGCTTCCCCCTGCCTTATCACTGCTTCCCATATGGGAAACACCAGCAAAGGTCCTTATTATGGACTCTCCCCGGGGGCCCCAAGCCCTAAAACAGGGCTGGGTTGTGTGCAGCCTGGAGAAGGAGGATATTCATGCTTCTAATCACCCCTAAGATGCTGCAGTTCCAAAGTCACAAAGCATGTCTATAGCAGGCAGTTTTATGCTTGATTCATAAACCAAAACTGAGTTGCTGGAATGTCAGGAACTCGAGTCACTGAGCAAAATCAGAAACTGTCAGAACTCATTCACAAAGGGGGCATTTGAAAACAGTTCAGTGGTTCTACTCATAATTTGCCTGTGCTGTGTCCTTGCCCAGAAGTTTCTTCCCTCCCACTCTGCACTAGTCTGGCTTCTTCTCATCCTCAGGCCTCAGCACAAATGTCACCTTGTCATAAAGCCCCTCCCTGACCACCCTGCCTGAACCAGGTCACTCAATCAATGCTCTCTCAATGCATCCTGTTCTTTTCCTTCACGGCACTGATCGAGATGAATAATTATATGCTGATTGGTATGTTCGCTTGTTTAATATCTGCTTCCTGATAGCCTGTGAGTTTACCCTGGGCACCCACCACACTACCCACAGTATCTGGCACAGAGAGGATAGTGAATGTTTGTTGAAGGAATGAATGAGTTCTCTTTATGAAACTGAAATTTTGTTACATGTTACTCACCATTAAGTAGTTGATTTGCTATTAAATAATCGTCATCTTTATTAGCAAAAAATTGTGTTTATGTACACCCATGTTCACGGCAGCATTATTCTCAGTAGCCAAAAGGTAGAAGCAACCCGAGTGTCCATCCGTAGACAGATGAATGGAAAAACAAAATGTGCTGTATACATACCACAGACATTCTGACACGTGATACAACATGTATGAACCTTGAAGATGTTTTGTTAAGTAAAATAAGTCAATCACAAAGGGACAAATACAGCAGCTGTATACATACCACAGACATTCTGACACGTGATAGATACAACATGTATGAACCTTGAAGACGTTTTGTTAAGTAAAATAAGTCGATCACAAAGGGACAAATACGGCGTTTTTCCACTTAATACGAGCCCCCTAGAGCAGCCGAAGTCATAGAGACAGAAAGTGAAACAGTGGTCACCAGGGACTACAAGGAGAGAGGAACAGGGATGTAGCACTTGCTAAGTCCAGAGTTTCAGTCTGAGAAAAGGAAAAAGTTCTGAAGACAGGGCGGTGATGGCTGCAGAAGCATTCACACCGACGAGCCGCACGCTTGACAACGGGTAGCGTGGCACATTTTAAGTGATGCGTATTACGCACCAATTTTTATAAATGCGAAAACATTGTGTTTATTCCTACAGAAATGCATGCTTTTGGTGTTACGGCCGTATGTGAGGCGCGTTTTGTATAATTGTCAACATATAAATACTGACAATGTTGCTTGCACGGTGAATGGAAGTTTTGTGTTCTGGCTGGGCTCTTGGGGGAGCTTTCATCTCTCCCCGGTTCTAGCTGGAGAGCCCAGAGAGGAGCCCTGGGAAAGACACATGGCAGGTGTCTAGAAATACTCATCGAATGGATGGCTGCAGGTCCGGCGGGATGCGGGGGTCTACAGACAGGTGGGCGGATTCATAAAAGTATGTCCACGAAAAAAAAAGGGGTTGAAATGTGAGTGATGGAAACTAGAATTTATATCCTAGGTTTTGGTAGTTAGGATGCCTTATTTCCTCAAATCGCTCTATTCCCTTTTCTAGTGGAAGGTATTTAAATGATGAATCTTTTTAAATAATCAAATTCGAGGGGAATTTTAAATAAGAAAGGCAGAGTTTTAACATGTGTCGCACTATTTATTTCTGAAAGGAATGTTTTATTTCCAAAGAGTCAAAAAAATGAGAATTATAATCCTAACGACAAATGTTTATGAGTTAGCCGTTATTATTATTCACATTTTACAGGAAATTGGGGCAGAAAGAGATGATGGTGCTTAAAAGGACAAGGCTGGCAAATGACAGAGCAAGGGCACAAGCCAGATCCCACGTTGTTAGCCAGCAGGTTCCACCAGCTCCCTTAAAGAAAAAGAAGGAAAAGAGGAAGAGAAGAGAGGAGAAAGGGAAGGGAAAGTAAAGAACTTTCTAGTTCAGCATCTTAAAATCCAAAAGTCCAGCCACATTTCACTATTTGGTCCATTTTAATGCTCACATTTCAATACCAACAACTCAGAGCGGCTTCTGTGTCTTCCTCCGGGCCCAGTCGGAGTCTTGCCAAATGAAGTCCCCTCCGGTTCCCCAGGTGACCCGCCGCCCCTCTGCAGCCTCCCCGAGAGCTTGGCCAGAAGTCCCACAACACACACTGTCTCGCTCACTCTTCCTGTGACAGAGGATAACTTCCCTCAACACTTCACAGTTTCCAGAAGTCCGCATTGTTCTCGAATCCGCATTTTGGAGTTCTGAAAGACCTCATTTCCTCTAGCTATTCTTGCCCCTTCCTCAGAGGCGGGGGCGCAAAGTCCACGCTTCCATTCTCCCGTGTGCCAGCTCGCCATGTCATAAGGGACCTCCCACGGTCGACTTAAAGTGGTAAGACACCGACACCCTCAATCCAGAAGCTTCGCCACTCCCGGCACATGACCTAGGGGGCCGGGGCGGGGCGCGGGGGAGGTAGCGGGAATGACAATGACACGGGGAGCACCAGGGAGGAGCTACACAAACCAAAGGCCGTGGCCACTGAGTCTGGGCAAAACCGACTTCCTCGTGAAAATCAACTCATCAGGTGCACCCGAAAGCGGCACTGATTTAGAATTTATTCTAACAAATACGTTTTCATTATGGATGTCCAATTAAGCCAGGTTATTACATAACGATTGCATTTATAAACCGTGATTTTTTTAAAGAAAAAGGGGAGGAGCTGAGGGGATGGCGAGTGTTTGCCCTCCGCTCTCCTGGAGGGGTAATCCACCGTCTCGCGGGGCGTGGGGGCCCGCTCTTTGCTCTTTAACGAGTCTGAGGAAGCGTCCCTGTGCAGAGAGCTGGGGTTCGCGTAAACCCCTGCAGTTCTGTGCCTGCATTTAGATTACACGAGACAGACCTTCCTTTCGCCCCTCTCTGCATTCTGGCCTTTCCCTGGCGGTGCGGCCCAGCTCTCGGCGATGGCGATGGCGATGGCGATGGCGAGGCAGGTCGCACCCCCGGGTCAGGCACAGAGCCCGAGGCCACTGCACACCTCTTCTTCAGGATCAGATTCAAACCCACCTGTGAGGCTGAGAAATCTTAAAATTACTCTTTGGTGCCTTGCCCTTATTTTATCAGTCCTTTTTGTAAAGAATAAAACAAACAACAACAGCAACAAAAAAAACACATCAAACTGCAGACTGGAAAAAGCAGACAATGGAAGGAAACGATGGCGGCCTGCGGTTTCTGAGCAACCTGGGACAGTGCGGCCTCAGCGGAGAGGAATGTCAGGCCCTCCCCTCCCCCACCCACCCCAGCGCTGTGTCGAGGTCAGGGCAGAAAACCCCAAACTGCGCATCTCCTCCAAGGGAAAAAAAACAAGAGGCCGAGAATTTCAGATTTCTTCTTGCTCGAGGCAATTGGCGTCTCTATTTTCAACTCAGAAAATAAACAAATTTCGGGACATTCGAAAAGTCAGAAAATAGAATAATAAAATAATGTGTTAAAAATATACATTTTCACAAAAAGATATCTGTAACCCCGTGTTCGCTGCAGTATTATTGACCATAAGCAGGATATGGAAATAACCTAAGTGTCCAACAGATAAATGGATAAAAAAACTGTGAGAGATATATATATATATTTACACACACACACACAAAACAATATTATTCAGCCATAAGAAGAGAAGGAAATCTTGCCATCTGCAACAGTGTAGATGGACCTTGAGGGCATTATTCTAAGTGAAATAAGTCAGACAGAGAAAGAGAAATACCCTGCGATCTCATCTTAAAAAGAAAAAAAGCCGCTGATAGATTTACACACACACACACACACACACACACACAAAACAGAATATTATTTGGCCATAAGAAAAGAAGGAAATCTTGCCATCTGCGACAGTGTAGATGGACCTTGAGGGCATTATTCTAAGTGAAATAAGTCAGACAGAGAAAGAGAAATACCCTGCGATCTCATCTTAAAAAGAAAAAAAGCCGCTGATAGACACAGAGAACGGAGAGGTGCCTTTCGGAGCCACAGGTGGGGGATGGAGGGTAGGAAAGTGGGTGAAGGGGTCAAAGGACCAAACTTCCATTACAAAATAAACAAGTCATGAGGATGTAGCTTGCAGCATGGTGACTGTAGTTTATAATTCCATATCGTATTTTGAAAGTTGCTAAGAGAGCAGATGTTAAACGTTCTCATCCCCCAAAAAACCTGTAACTACGTGTGGTGATAGATGGCAATTAGAGTTACTACGGTGGTCATTTCACAATATATGTAAATATCAAATCATTATGTTGTACACCTGAAACTGATATAATGTTGTGTGTCGGTTTTACCTCGATAAAAAAAGGAAGAGAAAATATTGTTCAACTCGAAAATATGCATTTTCAAATAATATGCTCAATGCTTTTCTTCTGATATCTACTATCTAGTACTACTGCCTACTACAACCTACTATCTCAAACATCTGGAAAGTCAAGGAAAGTTGTGTATTTATTGTATGTTTAGCCGATGTATCCTGAATTTTGGGACCTCCTGCATTTATTTCTTTTTTCAAGTCCTCTGCTTCTTTTTTGCTACCACTGTATTGGTTTTCCCTCAGGAAACCACTGAATACAACTCTCCCAGAGAACAATTACAAGGAAAATACAGTCACACTTAAAGTTTTACTCAAAATTATACCTGACTTTGTTGGTAGCTCACTCAACAACGTAAGAGCAATCTTCAGAGAATTAGTAAAACTTCTTAACCAATGACTCTTGGGCGTCCCAAATGTGAAAAAGGTCACTCCTGGTTTCTCAGCTGAGTTTAGAACTGTTGGTTTGTGAGGCCTTGAGCTGTAGGCCCTAATTTGCTGTGACCCTGGCTCTAAACACTCCCCTTGAATTTGGGGATGACCCAGCCAGAGGAGCAGGCACAAGACAGCTTCTCCGCCTCGGGGACCCAGCCCTAGTCTCTAAGACGGCAGTCACTGTCAAGGCGTCACTCTTCGCTTCTGAGCTTAAACTGCAGTCTACCTTGCTTCTCGATATGAAAGTCACTTGTCTGCCACTTGGTTCATCTGGCAAGGTCAGTCTGCCCTGACTTGTAGCAGGAAATATGACTCTCTCTCACCAGCCTGAGTGAGCTCCTTGTGAGCAGTAACCAGGGGTACAGACCCCACTGGTAGCAGAAGTGACACCACCACTGAATGGTCTCACTGGATCTTTTCTGCAGGAAGCTCTCAGGCTATTCCAGACTAGAGCCAGGGGGAGGACACGAGCCCCTGGGGGGAAGGGTGCGAGGCTGAGCAGACCTACTCTCACCCCTGCCTGGGGAAGCGGCCCTCTCTGCTCCTTGTTCTTCCCCAGGCCCCTCCCACAGGTCCTCTGAGGTCTATCCTCTAGAAGCTCTTTCTCTTTTGGTCAAACCCAGGTCCCCATAGAAGGGAGAGAGGACAGGAGCTCTTACCCCCCACAGAGTCACACAGCCGCACAGTAACCCTCGGGCCGGACGACCGCTCCTCTCTGCTCGGGTTCTGCCCCGGCCCCCTCTCCACACTGTGACTTGCTCTGGGCAATGAGATGGTAGCAGACACAATGCAATCAAAGGTTTGGTGACTGGCTTCCGCTCTTGCATTTCTGCCATCGTTAGGAGGAGAATGAGCCAGGACTGGCCTGCTGTCCCAGAAAAAGGTTGAAAGACACCAGGGCCAGAACCGTTTCCAGCTGGAACTCAGGCCCTCAGACTTGTAAGAACTAAGAAAGAGCTGTTTTAAGCTCTTGAGTTTGGGGAAACCTTGCTAGAGAGTAGATCCAATAGATTTTCCCATTCGGCGGCTTTGACCGCTGTACAGCAACTTACGGATAGAAGAGGTTTGGGGCCCGAGGCACTGGAAGGAGAAATAAATAGGCATTCACCGATTCCGGGCCCTTCCTCTGTGATCTCCCCATCCTGCATCTCACGTGCCAGACCCGGTAAAGCCCGTGCTCGCGCACAGAGAGAAGCAACGCTCCGGCTGCCTTCGATGACCTGTTTTTCTTTCGAGCCTAGAAGCCTGCAATATACTCCTCACCGTCTGTAGATCTAATTAGTAATGGACACCTGTTGGCCATCAGCCGTTTGTCCAGCACCGTCCACTGCGGGGCTGCAGCACACGCCATAGGAGCTGCTTCGGAAAGAGACTCAGACACACAGAGGTCGTGGAAGATGCGGGAGCAAGACCTTCGTGACGCGGCAGCTCATTACCGAGTTGGCTTCTCCCCGCTCTCGCTTACACCGGGTCTGAGGAAGCACAGCACCCGGAGCTCGAATGATGAAGACCACCAAAGGGACTCAGCCGCCCTTCCTGTCCCCCAGGCCACAGTCTGTCCCCTCACGATGGAAGCGGGTCGATGGATGGCGTAGTTTTGTCCTTGACTCTCGCCACATGCGCTTCCCGGGCCCAGGCTCTGCTTTCTGTGCCAGAAAGCATTGCACAATCCGCTCCCCACACCCCAAGCTCTTTAACCCCCGTTGTCTCTGGACCTATGTGAAGATCAAGTGTCTTTGTCTGAAAACAAAAACCTTCCCCCACCCCATTGC
>NW_006443225.1:6684695-6723535 GCF_000325575.1 Pteropus alecto | reverse complement strand
GTAATGGACACCTGTTGGCCATCAGCCGTTTGTCCAGCACCGTCCACTGCGGGGCTGCAGCACACGCCATAGGAGCTGCTTCGGAAAGAGACTCTGGCACACAGAGGTCGTGGAAGATGCGGGAGCAAGACCTTCGTGACGCGGCAGCTCATTACCGAGTTGGCTTCTCCCCGCTCTCGCTTACACCGGGTCTGAGGAAGCACAGCACCCAGTGCTCAAATGATGAAGACCACCAAAGGGAGTAACGCTTTACCAAGCGACTCAGCCGCCCTTCCTGTCCCCCAGGCCACAGTCTGTCCCCTCACGATGGAAGCGGGTCGATGGATGGCGTAGTTTTGTCCTTGACTCTCGCCACATGCGCTTCCCGGGCCCAGGCTCTGCTTTCTGTGCCAGAAAGCATTGCACAATCCGCTCCCCACACCCCAAGCTCTTTAACCCCCGTTGTCTCTGGACCTATGTGAAGATCAAGTGTCTTTGTCTGAAAACCAAAACCTTCCACCACTCCATTGCCCCTGTATTTTACCTTATTTTCTTTCCTCGAACCCTTCTACCCAAATCCAGAAGACTCTGTGTTCAATAGCTCGTCTGTCATAAACTCTTAACTTTGCATCTTTCCCTTCATTTTCTCCTTTCACTTAGTACACATGCCAATTAGTGTTTTCTTGCTTCAACTGCATTTTGCTCCTCCTGAAGCCCCACCTGTCCTCCAAAGGAGTTCATCAGGAAAAGACACTAATCACCTTGTCCCCATTCTGTATCGAATTATTTATGCCACTCATGCTGCTATATTTCAAGTTCCTCAATGGCCGGGAACTTTGCAATTTGTTTGGCTTATTTCCTCTGCTGTGTGGTCCTGTGTTCATTTACTACTCCGAACAGAGAATAATGAGGGAGTAACAGTGGGAAACCCACAGGGATTAAATGATGATTTCCTTAAAAGGCGCAGAGGAAATTGAGACATGGTGAATTATTCTGGTGCTTTTTACTTTGACAGTGCCACAGAAGTCGTCCTTTAAGCATTTGCACTGTGTGAGTCCTGGCGTGGAGCTGGACACAGCGAGAAGTGGGGGGATCCTCGGGTGGGGTATGGTCCACTCCCTAGGGAGATGGCACCAGAAGCCATGCTACGGTCCCAGTAAATGCCAAGTGTGGTGTGGGTTCCCGATGATCAGGCGCCATGCCGGGCAGGAAGTCGAGGGATGCAAAGCGAGTTCGCACCATCTCTCTCCCCTCCTGTGCCCTTCCTGCCTCCAACCCACCCGTCCCAGGCCCTCTGCCTCCAGCCTGAGGGCTGGCTGCCCAAGTGCCCTGCTCTGGCGTTCCGTCCAATTCTGTTCTCTTCGTAGAACCTTTCTTTCCTTCATCTCACCAAAATTCCTTTCTCTAGACTAATAGCTACAATTTACTGCGTCGCTCAGAACTTCAGAGACTTGGAGTTAACATATTCTGGAGCTTAAATAAAGAATCTCATGTAATCCTAGGAGTCCTGCAATGAAGTGAGTGTCACTATTATCTTCCTTTTACAAATGAGCAAACTGAAGCCCAAAGAGTTCAGAACTTGCCTTGGGGCCCCAACGCCTCTCCTATCTTTAAGTCAAATTGCTGGACTTCGCCCAGCATTAACTAGACACTACATTCTTAGGAGGATGAACGTAAAATGTGCAAAGTGCACCTAGTGTGAAGAGGCACAGTCACCTTTATTGCTCCATCACCAAACGTAGCTGCCTCGGGAGCTCCCCATTTCCAGCGATGTTGAAGAATTTTGCCTTGCTAATTCATGATAATTTAGTCAATTCTACCTTTTATTTTCAGTCCCTTTTAGGTAAATATTCAGTCAATTCACACTTTTCTCCCCATGCCTTCTCGTTTCCTTCACCCCAAGGGGGATCTGTGTTCCATGGAGAGGAACATTTCTTCTATAAGACCCAAATTATTTCTGAACCAAATGCTTTAAAATCATGGTCCTTTACCAGGAAGTGTCCCAGTGTGGATGGAGACAGATGTGTGAGTCCCGTGTGGTCTGCACAGGGCTGCCCTGCCCAGGCTCGCACAGGAGATCTGCCAGCAAACGGGCAGCCCACAGGCGGGGCCAGAGGTGTAGGGAGGACTGCCCTCCCAGGAAACCGTCATGAATTCACAAACAGCTCACAGGAGGTACACGGGCACACCGGCCGAGCCAAGTGGGAACTAAAACCACCCTAGACCTTGTTTTACACCCTATATTAGTCAAGGGAACAAATAAGCACCCGCTTTTTTGTGGCTTAACACAATCAGAATTTATTTCTCACCCAGATAACAGCCTGACACAAGGGCTCCCTGTTGGCGGCCCTCTTTCATCTCACGGCTGCATCATCTCCTGGCAGAGAGGGCGAAACACAGTGGCAAAGGCATATCTGATTCTTAAAAACCTCAGCCCAGCAGTGACACGTTTCACTTCCACTCATGTTCCAGTGGCTGCTCTCTCTGCCCCGCCTCCCTCTGTCCCTTCTTCACGGCTGACCCAGTTTCCTGGTGTGGCTGCAGGGGCTTCTCAGGAAACCAGACGTTCACAAGAGACCACACCCTCACCGGCGCCAGGTGGAACCTCACCACTGCCTGAGAGCCTGGCGCCGAGAGTCAAACGTTGGTGACAAATAAACCCTGGTTAAAGTCCCAACCCACCTCCTGATATGCTAGGTAACCTTGAGCAAAGAACTTAACTCGTGACTCAGAGTGTCATATCAAGATACACATAAAGCATTTCACATTTGGCATATGTTAAGAACTTAATAAACAGTAGCTATATGTTCTTGGTAGAAGCCTAGTCAGATTGCCTAAGCCAGAGTAAAATCCCCAGACCCCATGACATTTGCTCGTGGTGGCCACTGGAACCGTCTGCATGGCCCTCATTAGAATGGGGGAGAAGAGTGGGTATCCTGTCTCTTCATCCTCCTCTGAGCTGACACGGCCAAAGAAGCAGTTGAAGCGGAAACAGACACAAGAATGGAAGGGCCATGGCAGGGGAGAGAGCAGGGAATAACAGGGAGGAGCAGTGAGCAGCCAGAGGCAAAGGGGAGGGCTGGAGGGGCAGGTGGGGTTGGCTCCGAGTCTGAGTGAGAAGCGAGGTCATCAGGGAGGACAGGAGAAGCCCGTGGTCACACCTAGGCTCCCTGCAGTCCAGTCCCTGTCCACTTCTCAGCCAACGTGCCTGTGAGTTTTGGAGACTGTCCTATCCAAACCAGGTTGGGTCATAATTCACCAAGTACGTGCTGATAATGTTGTTCCGCACTTGTGAGTTTACATGTGTCCTTCAGAAAAGACATGTTGGCATCCTAACCCCTGACACCTGTACAAATGACCTGGTATGAAAATAGGGTCTTTCCAGGTATAAGTTTAAGATGAAGTCACAGTGGAGTAGGGCGGTTCCTTAGTGCAATATGGCGGGTGTCCTTATAACAAGGGACACAGAGACAGGCACCGACTGAGAGGAAAATGCCATGTGTAGACAGAGGGAAGACAGCCCCGTGACCACAGAAGCAGACCTTGGAGCGCTGCTGCAGCAACCCCGGGACATCACAGAGATTCTCCCTCTGAGGCCCCAGGAAGGAACCACCCTGCCGACACCTTGATTCTGGCCTCCTGGCCCCAGAGCTGTAAGATAATAAATGCGGTTATTTTAAACCACCAGTTCGTGGTTTTTAGTTACAGCAGCCCTAGGAAACTGATAAAACACGCACTTAACGAATATTATGGAGCACCTGTCATCCCCCAGGTATTATGAACAAAAGAGACCTCTTGCCTTTGTAAAGCCTGCAGTCAGGTGGGAGAAGCAGACACTAATCAAACAGTTAATCCAAGAGGCCACCTCTCCCTCTACCCCAGTTGTGAGGGCAGAAATGGGGTCTCCGTCGCTTTTTATCCCTAGATCTTAGCCTAGTGCTTGAAATATAAAAGCTTAATTAAAGGCGGACCACGTGAGGCTGGGCGACCTTGAGAACGAGCCCTCAGTAGTGTCATATTCAAAGCAACCGCTGCCTCCAAACGCCTTGAACGGTGATGTAAGTCCGTCCTCAGCCCAGATTCCTTGCGGAAGGGGCCATGGGAGGATTATGTCATAAAGCACACAGTCCGCCTTCCTAAAAGTCCCCTGTAGGATTTCCCTCCGCACAAAGTTTCAGTCCTCGGTCCTGCTGCTCCCCGTTCCTCTCCCTCTCACTCCCTCTCCCTGGAGGCTTCTCAATTCTGGGTCTTTTCTCTTGAAAAGAAATGTGAGGTCTCTCGGCTCCTCACAAGGGTTCTGCTTGGATACTGGGAGAAGCTATCTGATATTTATTTTCCATTTTTGTTGTTGTTGTTCTTCTCTCGACCTCGTGAATTATCAAACACAGGAAAAAGTGCTCCAAGCGGCCCCAGGTCTTAGCTGTTTGCAAAGTAGAAGTGACTCTGAATTATTCCAGCAGACCTGGGAAGCCGGGGGCTCTCACTCCCAGGGCAGGAAATTGGCTCCTTCCATAAAGCATCTCTGATTCTTCAGATGCTCTCTGTTCTTATGGTTTCTCTCACGGGCCTCTGCTAACAGCAGACACCTCAGCACTTTCCTCCGTTTGGCTCCAGCTCACTGCCTGGTCAAGGTGCCTGATTGGGGACCAGAAAGAAGAAGCCTGGGCTGGGGATTTACAGGTGTGTGGTCTTGGGGAAGTCCCTCCACTTCTCAGTCTCGGCATGAGTTTATGCAAAATGAGAAGGTTCTACCAGATCCCCGTGGTAGCGCGAGCAAGCCTCGGAATGCAATAAACTTAGGCAGCAGGCAGGAAGGGTAAGAAAGGTCAACCAAAACACTAATTTGAACACATGCACCCCCATGTTCATTGCAGCGTTGTTTACAATAGCCAAGATACAGAAGCAACCTCGGTGTCCATCGATAGATACACAGGTAAAGAAGATGTAGTACATATATACACAATGGAATACTACTCGGCCATAAAAAAGAATGAAATGTTGCCATTTGCAACAACATGGATGGACTGAGAGGGTATTATGCTAAGCGAAACAAGTCAGACAGGGAAAGACAAATACCATATGATTTTACTTATTTGTA
The DNA here is from genome assembly GCF_000325575.1 of Pteropus alecto. NCBI lineage: Eukaryota > Metazoa > Chordata > Mammalia > Chiroptera > Pteropodidae > Pteropus > Pteropus alecto. The sequence goes on along the minus strand of NW_006443225.1, from coordinate 6,718,458 downwards.
CAACTAAAATAACAAAACAAATGAATAAACAAAACAGAAACAGACCCATAAATACAGAGAACAAACTGATGGTTGCTGGGGGGACTGGGAGGATAGGTAAAAAAAAAAAAAAAAAAGAGGGAGAGAGAGAAAAAAGAAAAAGATCAACTAAACCAAACCAAAGGAGAGATCTTCAGTTCCCCAAACTTTCCAAGCTTTTTGTTAACCAGGCTCTAGTGATTTGCATCAGCTCATCAGCATTTCTTTGGTACATCTGCTCAGGAGACTGTAGAGCAACCACACCCTTAGCAGAGTGAGTGACCTGGATACCACTCAGCACATCTGGCCCAGTAGACGCGAAATGATCAGCAGAGAAATCTCGAGCCCAGACATCGGGGAAAATCACACCGAAAGGCCAAGGAACCTCTAGAATTGTGCTTGACCTGAGCCGACACCTCAGCGGTGGCCAGAGATCTGTCCCTCTGAACACTCTAACGCCTGAAATTCTGAACCCCTTGTTGTTATGAGGTTATTGGGTAGTCACTGGAATTATCCCACTTCTAACGAACTCATCTGGTATGAATTTCGATGTCATATGTACAGTACTTTCATAAGAATTACCGAATGATTCAGCATTAATTAATCTATCTTTAAAGTGAAATGTTAACGATCAGTTCATATCACTTGGATCCTTAAGCCACTGGCAGAGTCTTTATTATAATTATTATTATTCATGAACCACATAAGGTATTTTCGAATATGTGCATTGTTTCTCCCAACATCCTCTTCGCCTATCTATACACCACTGCTGCCTTGCCAGATAGATTTGTCGAATCAATACCTCAGTGTCCTTATCTTGCAAGATGTCACCTTGTGTTTGCAGCTGTTAGCCCATCATTACAGGTAAAGATTTCTGAGCTGCTTCTGTAGCAATGAAATATTTTTACACCACATTCATCTCAAGGACCATCCAGATAGGAAAAACATCAGGATATTTTCTATTAAACCATGAACACATTCTCTTGATTGTGTAATACACCTTATCACAGAGTGGTCGATTCATCAATTAAAAAAAAAATCATACTTTTAAATGTAAACATTAGAATCAGAATGATATTTTTAAGTCATATGACTTCATATGAACATATTTAGTATATCACCTCAAATATCCCGATGAGGAGTGAAAAATGAAAAATGCAGATATTTTTCATATTCCAGACAGACACTGGATATTACAAATACACAGCCCATCAGTTCTCTGGGAGCAAGGAAGAACAGGGAGGGACAAAACATACCCATGCTAGAGAAAGGTATTTGGAAAAGAAACACAAAATGGTAAATCAAACAAAATGGTAAATCACTGTAGTGCTGACACTTCTTGAACTCGACCTTAAAGATCTCAACAGTAAAAGAGAGTTATTTTTCAACGGGTCAAACTATAAACTTAATTTATGTGGGGTCTTGAGATATAAACCCAAAGCGAAGGTGAGTACATACATAATTTTGAGTTAGACAACTCAATTTATTCATTTTGTTCATTCCACTCTAATTTTTGACATTTGATTAGTCCTCTCAGTATTTAATTCCCAAATCTCGAGAGCAAAGGCTTAATGTCTACCAAACTCTTTTTTATCCCATGGGTGTGTGTGCACGTGTGTGTGTGTGTGTGTGTGAGACAGCTTAACACAGGGTAGTGAACAGTTTATCATAAAGTACTAATGTGCATTCTCGTTGGCTTTGGGCAGAAAGACAGTGTGAGTCTCCTCGAGAGAGTGCTTGTGTTGCTCTTGGGCGTGACAGTATGACGTATACGATCTACCACGCTCATTTCCTTCATGCGTTGTTTGCCCAATCGGAACAGGCACGAGATGATGGTAATCTTATGAAAACTCAGCATGATTTGTTTATCACTGAAGGTTTATTTAACACTGTCACCATGACCTGTATCCATTAGTAACCTAAACAGATTCTCAAAGGAACACTAATAAAAGTACCTGATTTTTTTTAAATACTACTGAGCTTTAGTAAAAATCCTACGTAAAACGTGCTTCTTTGCTCTACTTCTCCAGGGCTTTCTCATCGCTTTTGAAATTCATTTTGAGTTTTTTCTACTTTTCCACATACACAAAAAAATATTGCAAGACTTCTTCAGTAAGCCAATGCAACATGGTGAGGTACACTAAAAAAATAAATAAATAGTAAGTAAATAAAAATAAATGCTCTACGACCTTTTTCGGTGAGATTGAAGTCTCAGAATTTGACTCAGTTTTGAAATGTTAGTTTGCTAATCACAGAAAGAAAAACCAAGTCCAGCTGAAAGTTGTAGCCGTTTCCTCGTATCTGCTAAACCAAACCCGACACACATACTGGAACAGCCGCTTTACTTACTGTGTCTCTAGATAGTGAATGAGCATGACCTCTGGGAAGTTACCACAAACACCGTACAGGATAAACCCAAAGCCGACGGCATCCAGAAAAGAATTCAGCATTCGACCAGGTGCTCCCTGGGAAAGCAGCTGCATGGATGAAAAGACGAATCAAGTGAGTCCTTAAAGAGCATCTCTGGATGAGGCCTCACCTTCCGCTGTGTGAGCAAAAAGCTCTCACCTGGGCCTTCCGCCTGACTGACATAGGCAGGGGCATCAGCCCTGGGGATTAAGTTTGCAGGTCCACAGAGCTTAACTCCGTTCAAAATCATGTGAAACATGGGCGAAAGAGACAGCTAAAGCACTATGTTTTTGGAGCGTTTAGTCTGTCAGCACAAAAGTGCTTTCTGTGTCCGGATATATGAAGCTAAATGAAAGACAGTCACATCTGTTATTAATCGTGGTCTGCATTCGGCAAGATGCTCCACAGACTTCAGTGCTACCTTATGGCTTACCCAGGATTCGGGGGTAGAGTCACGTGGGGCCAAGCTGAAGACCTCCGGGGGCTTCGTTTGGAACTGCATTGAGTGCCCACCCGAAAAAAGCTCACCAATTTTCCTGCCAGTGAAGACAAGCCTCAGGCTCTTCGAAGTAATGGAAGTCATTCTAGAATTCCACAACATGCAGATGGGCTGAATTAATTTCTCACCTTCTGTATGAGATTGCTAGGTTTGTTATAACAAAGCACCACAGACTGGGTGGCTTAAACCATAGAAATTGATTGTCTCACTGTTCTGGAGGCTGGAAGGCTGAGATCAGGGTGTCAGCAGAGTCAGTTCCCTCCAAGGACCTGCGAGAAGGACCTCTGTCCTTGGCGGGCGGATGGCTGTCTTCTCCCTGTGTCCTCATGCAGTCTTCTGTCTGTGCACATCTGAGTCCTAACTTCCTCTTCTCATAAGGACACCAGTCTTATTGAATCAGGGCCCACCCTGATGACCTCACTTAATTACTTCCGTCAAGACCCCATCTCCAAATGAGACCAAATTCTGGGGGACTGGGGTTAGGACTTCAGCACGTATATTTAGGGAGGAGGGCACACAATTCAGCCCATAACACCTTCCTATAGGAATTTTGGTGTTAGACAGCACAATCTTTTAGTCGCTTTGTTTCTGGTTTTCTCCATAAAAGAATAAGACAGATTAAGGATTGAGTTTGGGGAAACTACTTCATGCCTGTTTCTTTGCTGACACCTTTAAACTCAGCGGGGTGGGGGAATGACTGTATCAGACTGGAGCTAGAGAGCCAGAGAAGTAAGGGGGACAGAGCAGGACACGGGTGGGTAACTAGAGGACCTGACGCCTGGGTCAGCACGCTGGCTGGCCGGCGAAGCCTCGCTAAACAAGGGCAGAATGAGGAGCCTCACTAACGCACCTGCAGCGAAAGCGATCCTAATCCCAATAACGCTAGCGCAGGCGAAGCCTCGCTAAACAAGGGCAGAATGAGGAGCAGTGCCTCAGCAACGCACCTACCGCGAAGGCGATCCTAATCACAATAACGCTAGCGCGACATGGACCGCAAGCCCAGGGTAGGTAGAAGGCCTTGCCTTCGGCTAACACACGAAGGAAAGCGGATTCCGTCCTGATCGTTCACAGCCTGGCAAGAGCCTTCGGTTGTTCCTCACACGCCACTGAAGGGCGAGGAGGGTGGTCCTTTGGGAACTGGACTTTCTGCGTTAGATTTAGGCCCAGTAGCAAGACCGTCTAGCACCATTCGGTTTGCTTTTCTTGACCCAAATGAAGGCTATTACTTAGTTTTGACCCTTGCTTCGAAGATAAAATGGCCTTTAAAATCTCCAGAGATTTGTAACCTAACATGTGCCAGAGAACTATCAATTATGAGCTTTTGTTCCCAATCGGGCAATCTTTCCCTTACACCTTTTTCTGTACAAACATCTAAAGAAAATGCTTAGACAACAAGAGGGATGGTGCTGTAAGGGAGGAGGACCCGTTTCCTTTTAAGGAGGGGCAGGAGAGCTCCTTTTGAGGCTGAGAAAAGCACGTTAACCCTGAAGCCAGGGGCTCGGAGAAGTAAGCTGGATTTTGAAGAGATGGTCCTAGCATCTCATTTGAACTTATTAATAACAGAGTGGATTTACCGTCATCACCTTCCTGAGAAAGCACAGAGTAGACCACCCCAAACTCAGCAAAAAAGCCGAAAACATCATCTGCTGCTATGTCGAACCATTCGAGGGCCGGGGAGATGACCCACAAACTCGAAGGTACCCGTAGATACAGAATTATCCACTCTGAGCCCTCTGCTGGGGAGCCTAGAGGAGAAAAGGAACTTGGTGGATGCCTAGTTGGGACGCTTGAATTATAATATTCTTAAAAATGTGTGAAAGCATGTGCATGGCACATTTATACAGCTTCACTGAAGCAAAATAGATTAAACAAAGATGTCAGAGAAGTTTGGAATAAGGAATATTTTAACGCTACTTGGAAGGGATTTCCCTCCTAAAACTCACACAGCCATCATGTGATGGTTGTTTATTTGCTAAACTATCATTAAATCTTGTAAATTTAAACCAGCCCCTAAAACAAAAGATGGCTGGCAGTCACCCCTACCACTCTAAACTTCAACTCCCTTTCAGAAGTGTTAAAGGAAGAAGATTTCCCTAATACTTTTAAAACATAACCCATGGCAAAATTCAGCACTGTCGATATCTGCGGGACATTTTGGCAGCAAAAGTTTATTATCTCTGTCCTCTTCAAACATGTCAGAGCAGAGAAAGGCCTTCAGTGATAAAGAAATGGCTTCCCAGATATGTCCGGTGAACAGCAGTTTGATCAGATTACCTGGGCTTTAATTAATTATAAGAAAAGTAAAATCAACCAAGGGTTTGTGAAAATTAAAAAGAAAAGAAAAGAAAGAAAAAAAGAAGAACGGGAGCAGAGACCAGACCAAAACGTGTTCGCTTTGCAGCTGAAACAGAAAACACTCCTCCAGCCTCAGCAGCAAATCTTTCTGGGTCCTCCCTGCAACTTCAAGTTGTCCCGCGACGACAAAGCCCAAGGGAGCAGTTAGCACACTAGCTGAGAGCACCGTCCTGTCGATGATTTTTACGGAGACGTGGGATGTGGCCACACTGGCTTTCAACGCCGTTCCCCGGACTCCGGGGCGGGCGGCCGCGAGGTCTCTCGGCGGCTGTGCCCGAATCAGCCGGTAGATGGCGCAGCAAGCCGCCCACTCAGCCTAGCGAGCCCGAGCTCCTTCCTCCAGCGAGGCAGGCAAGGACTTTGATTCATAAAAAACATAAATTCTGCTTGATGAACAACAATAATAAAGGAAATTGACTACTGGGCACCATAGAGATGAATTTTTAAAGCCCCGAAATCAAGTTATTTGAGATTATTTAATTTAATTTACTAAATTTGAATAACTGTGAGATGTAATGATGCATGGCAGGGCATTTAGGTTTTATAGCCTCTAAATGCTTCTCTTTAGGGTGATTGCACGCAGTTGCACGGTCGCCAGAGAACTCTGTCCCCATCTCCAAGCTGTGTAAACAAATTGAGGAGAGAATAATTACACATTGGGAGAAAGGGAAGGAGAATCTATTAAGTGTAGAGAGAGCCTCAGCTACAAAATTTCCGCCTTTTACAGGTGATAAACTACCTCAAAAGTACTCAAAGACCAATGTTAATTAATATAAGCACAGCAGCGAAGCCTAAGCTAAGCGCTTTCCAGGTGCTTCTTGAAGTAGAATCCTCATCTCTTAGTAAAACAAATAAGATCTAGAACAAAATTCATATTCGCATCTGAATTCTTTACGTTCATGAATATGCATTTCTAATGGCCTCCGAACTGACAAATTAGCGCATTGCAACATCTAGAAATCCTCTTCATCCTTTGATCAATGAAAATTTTCTGCAAGCAGATGTGAAAAGACTTCTTATGAGAGTTCAGCCCCCGCATCCTCCTGTGGGGCGTCGCTCCAGGGCACACGTTCTGTGTTCGCACTGACATAGTGAGTGGCGCACACGTGTATTGAGTCCAATGTCTGCGTGTGCGCATACGTGGGTATACGCGCGCTCTGTGTGCGCATACGTGGGTATACGCGCGCTCTGTGTGCACCGCCCTGCTCCGTTGCTTTCCGCAGAAGTGAATTTGGCACCAGCTCTTTAGCATTCTGGAAGGGCCTTCATTAGCGCTGGGATGGTATCCAAAAAGAATCCAGAAAAATCAACACATGGCTGCTCTTGTTCTCACGATAAATGACAGCTTTGGTGGAAAACAACAACAGTCAAGCAGCAAAACAAAAACCAACACGCAACAAGAGTAGCAATAACATGAATAGGGGGAGTCAGACATCGCTAATTCAAAAATTTTTTTAAATTTTAATTTATTTATTTATTCCATTTTTACAACTCTCTTCCTTTCTCATTAAGCCTCCGGGTACTTTTGCACGATGAAAAATATAAAAAGTGAAAGTATATTAAGAACATCGGGGGAAAAACACGATAATCGTGCGGGCTCATGTCTCTTTATAGCCACAAATATGCTTATTATAGTCTTTAAAATGTGCACAACAGTATATGTGGCACATTTATGTAACTTTACTGTTATGTGATGGCATAAGCTGCCCATTAAACTACACCAGTCCCCAAACTGAAGGCTAGCCATCGAAACTGCCACGCCAATAATCCACAATTCTCTGGAACCAGAGTTCTGAAGAGATGAGCCTTTCTTGAAAAACAGTTTAGCTACCTGAAAATCTTGTCTCAAAACCATTACTAGTAGATGCCGTGGGAATGTATAGAAAAAGCAGTAATTTCTAGACTAGTCAAAACCCAATAGTATCCAATGGGTGTGTATGGGAATATACCCTCATACCATGTCTTCTAATAGATAATAAATATCTAATAGGTAGATAATAAATCACACTCTGAAATCACAGCTGTCAAAGCAACAGCGGAAAATTGAATTGTGCATGGCCCTTTAAGGCCAGTGGTTCTTCCCAGGAGACCAGCCATCAAGGGAGAAAACCCCATCGGGTCTCAAGAAAAGAGAAGATATTGTGCTATTCGCTTCTCTGTTAGCCCTTTGCCTTCTGTTTCCTCAGTTTCTCAGTTAGATTTTGTGAGTTGTTGGAGGGTCTTGAAATTTTTCAAAGAAAAGGGGGAAAAGAACGGGAAAGCAGTGAAATAGTAATTAAAAAAAAAAGAAAGAAAAGAACAAATGTATGGGAATCAGAACAGGAAAATAGAGAGTGTAGCATGAGCCAGAAGTGCCTTCATAAGGAGCCCTGTGTGATGCTTGTGGCGGGGTTCCTAAGAAGAAAACGGGCCAGGAGTCGGTGGCAAAAGGGGCATCTGAAAGAGCCAAATCTTAAACTTAAGACATTCTGGAAGTGTAGCTCTGGAGTAATTCAGAATACAAGAACAGCCTGAGAGTGTAGATCACAGCAGAGAGGAAGCAAAGCATCTCCAAAGTCTCCAAATTAATTTGTTCATTCCACAAATATTTATTAAGTGCCCCTGATGTGACAGGCACCGTGGTAAGCTCTAGGCACGCAAAAGCCAAACGGTATTTTTTCTCAACGCCTTTCTTACTTAGGAAACGACCGCCATTTTGCCTGACTTCAAACTCAGTGCACAGAATCCTCTAACTCAGGAGGTGGAGGTTAAAAACCTTGTGAGTCTGTGGACCCTGAAATTGAACCCAGAGCTGAGTATTCTTAGGGTGGTGCATGCCTGGCAGCACCTTACACTGCCTTGCCATCTCCCCTGATCACTGCACGTCCAACATGCAGCCTCTCACGGGCTCAGCAGTTATTCCAAACTGTAGCCTAAGTGTGTGTTGACAACGGTTCCTCCTTAGAAACAGCTCCATTTCACTCTATTGCTGATAGTTATTATGAATAAGCTAACACAATCTCACATTTGACAGAACAGTCTCACTCTCCGAGAAGGGCCAGAAAGACGATTGAAAGCTTTCCAAAAAGAGGAGAGATTCCAAGAAGAACTGAGGCTACCTCTCAACAGCCCGTTCAATAACCCTTCTCTCTTTCATCTCCCCCGAAGATGAGGATAGAAGCAGCCTGGAGTTTGGCAGGGAGAGCAGTGTCAACGCTCTCTATATTTACTTATTTATTGGCAGTTTGGAAGGCAGCCACCATTTATGGTCCTTCATTCCCAAATCGAGGCAGCCGTGATTCCTGCCAACAACACCTCCAAGCCACCTGACTGGCCTCTCTCTGCATAAGCCAGGAGGGAAATGCGTCCAGGACATTCATTGTTGGCCGCCATGTTTATAACACATGTGACACTGCCTATACCCTCAAAGACCCCGACCGGAGGAGAGAGTGGCTGCGAGCTCTCAGACATGGTTTAGCTCTCACAGAAGCAAGGTTTGGAATGGCAGAAACAGCTGTATCCATACCCAGCCACACAACTCCAGTGCGATCAAGCCCATATTGGCGTTCCATCTGAATGGTGCCACCGGAGAGGGCCCCACAATGTTTCATGCCCACGTGGATGATAACATGGTCAGGAAAACTGGCCTTCTGAGATAAGGCCAAATAAATTGGGATCTGTTTTAATGGAGCAAAATGAGAAAACTAGGATGAAAACGTCTTTAGACTAATCCTAAGAGAGTGAGATTGTCTTTGAATGGAAGTAAACAGCGGTTCTCAACTTCCAGGACATCTAGAACGAGAGAAATTGGAAAATTTTAGAGCCGGATAAATCTTAAGGGACTATCTAGTCTGACCTCTTCGCTTAACAGATGGTGAAGTTTTATGTTTGTTTGTTTTTTGTGTTTTGAAAGATTCTGGACTAGAAGTAGGATCCCTAAGTCTAAATGGAGTGCTAGATTCTCACAACTGGCTGACACCAGCCCCACCCAGAAGGATTCGTTTAAACATTATTAGAAGCAGGGACATGTCACCAAAGGCACTCAAGCCACAGGTCAAATTCTAGACCAAGATAAGCAAGTCTGTTCAGTCAGGAGCATAGCATACCCCTTGCCAGGAGCCAAGAGACCTGAAATCCTTATGATAAGATAAAACAACTCTTAGCCAACTGCCTATTGTACTGCTTCGGAAAGCAAACTGACTGTGGGAGCAGGGTACAGGCAAGTTTGACCCGTCCAAGGCATAGGAGAATATAATTCTATTAAGTGCTGGAGTGAGCCCAGTTATGAAAACCAGAGAGCCTTCTAGACAAGAAGTTCAGCTGTGGTTCCCCAGGTTGTCCACACTTATTGGCAATTTCATGGGAAGCTGGTCGTGGACATGCCACATAAGTCACTGAAGCTCAGTTGGCCTCCACCACGGCTGCAGCATGAAATTTCCCGTTTGCTCCACGACCTCCAAAGTCAGAGCAAAACTGCCACCAGCTGTGCTTTCAACATCCTCTCTCCATTGCAAGTGAAGAGCAAAACATCTTTGATATTAACGTGGGGGGGGGCGGGGGAGGGGATTAGGGAATCCCTCCTACACCGAGGGCTCACCAAAGTCCAAGACAACCTCACCGCCCGAGTTTACATCTGCTCCCAAAGTCGATGTCCTTGTGCTGTCCAATAGATGGAATAATGAGACTGGGCTGAAGGTCAAAAAAAAAAAAAAAACTGGATGTTTTATCTTTCTGATAAGAAAATGTACAATCAGGATAAAAATGTGTCCACACGGAAAATGTGGCCTGAGCATTTTCAGCAGTTTAAACATTCATCAGTGTGGCAGAAATGAGGTAAGTGAGATATTTTCAGTTCCTGAAGCACCTTGCTCTCCATTTCGGCCTGTGTCTTTGCACACACCCTTCTCTCTGCTGTTCCCCGATCCGTCTTCCATTTCTGCTTGGTCAACTCCTGTTCATCCTTCAAAACCCCAATGCAAATATCATCTTCCCAGTGAAATCTCCCCGTGTCCCCAAAACAGAACTAGACACTTCCTCCTCTGCGATTCTAGATATAAAATATTATATATTATACATATTTATTTAACACTGAGCACATTGAACTGTGAAAAACAGTAAGGAGGAGGGAAAATAACATGAGTTTTGGGGTCAGACATAAGAGACTCTATATCCCATCTCCTCCATTTACGAGCTTTGCGTCCTTGAGCAAATTACTCCATCTGCCTGATCCCTAATGCAATTCCATCTATCAAATGGGGGCGATAATGCCTACTTTAGAATATTCCCGTGAAGATGACATGAGATTGGCAAATGAAACTCCTAGCACTGGGCCTGACTCGTAGTCGGTACTCTATAAATTAGTCCCCTCGCCTTTCTCCTTCCTCCAAAGGCAGAAACGTGCTTTTCATCACTCTGTCCTCAATACTGAGCACAAAACCTTGAACACACTAAGGATGTAATATATACAATCATGCAGTGAATGTGTAACTAGGGACAGATAGAAGCCGGTTCTTAATCCTAGCGTGTCAGGCCTAGAAAGAGCCCTAACCAGGAAGGCCTTTGACCCAGTGGTCATTACGGAGAAGGTTCAGAGGCAGAGAGTAGTAGCCTGCGTGAGCCCCCTATTCTCCTGTTCCCAGACCACACTCCCTGCCAGCACAGGCTCGCCTGCTTCTAAGCACTGCAGACCTTTCCCGAGCGTGGCCCCTATGCCGCCAGACCCGGTGACCAGTACCAGCCTTGGTGGCTGCTTTAGTCTGAATCCCATCCAGCTCTTAGTGGTGAAGGGCCGACTCTCATCATCCCCGCTAATACGGCTTTATTCGAATGGGAAACGATGGACGATTAACAGGCTTGAGAAAACGTGTTGCGCTACATCGGAAAGGATGCGAGCGACAAAAACGGGCTGCTCTCGGGATAGGCCCGGGAATGGCAGATCCAGGACGCGCCGGCTTCTCGCAGCTCCGTGTCTGGCTGGGCGGTTTGATGGCGTTTAGCAGCCCTGCGCGAAGGTGCCCACGGCATACCGTAACTCTCACAAAACAGCGTTTTCATGTGCTAATGGCAACTGAATCAGAAACACATGGATTTAATTTCCTTCAAAATACCCACGGGTATAAAAATCAATGCAGGAAAGCCATTTGGCTAACTCTATTTGGGGCTTTTCTGAGCCCAAAAATTGTGTGAGAAAGGGTTGGGGATGGCTGCCGAGCCCCAAACCCCAGCAGGTTCAGCGCCCCCTCCCCCTCCCCCAGCACGGTCCTGGCGTAATGCGATGTGAAACCCCGGCTGTCTTTTTGGAGAGAGGCAGGTGCTTGCTGTGTGGCACCTTCACGGCTGCCATCTCCACAGATTTCCTGCTTTCTGCTATTAGTTCATTTGCTCAGCCTCTCCCACCACAGAGCCGTCAGGGAGATCTCATCTTGGCAGCGGATCGGGATCCCTGCCTGAGAGTTGATAGAGGTTGAGCTATTTGCAGAAATAATGCTTTCCAGACGTACTAAACAGTCCCCCTCTTTCCAGATGGAGCGGCATTAGCGTTGCTTCCAGCCATTCCCTCACCTTCTGCTCCACTTGTCAGTTCTCCCATATGCACCGCAAGCCTTCCGTATTCTGGGGAATCTCAGAAAACTGCTCAGACCCTCAGCGCCTCGCCACTTGCATGCACAATCGTGTGCACGCACTCCCGCGCGCACGCACACACATTTATACGGCCTCCACTCACGTATGCTCATACAGCTTTCTTCCCCCGCCTCCTGGGAGTCAACTTAGATTTTCCGAGAGAGCTAATCACTAAATGTGATAGTTTAGCAGCTCAGGGAATTAGACAGGCATGAATACAGGGGACATCAAAGAAGTCCCCTGGCTGTCTGCGGTGCATGTCTCCACCATCGGCAGTCATCGCCAGCAATGTTATTCATGTTGTAATTTACATCGCCTTTCGGTGGCCTCTAGTTTTCAGTGTCAGAGGGACATTAGTGAAGAGGTTACTCCCCGGCTGAAATAAACATCCTAAGAGGTGGATTACGCCTCTTTGCGTTATGGCCCGCATACGAGACACTTAGGATTGCGGGACCGCGTAATACCCCCTCCACGAGCTATTTCCTTACTGAGAAACGGTGCGGCTTGCTGTATCGTAGTAACTCTGGATGGTTTCGTGTGCCCAGGCCGGAAATCAGGCCCTTCGCCCAGATCATGCGCTGAGGTCCTCCCAGTTCCCTGCTCCGCTGCTCCCAGGGGTCCCGTTGTTCCTTCTGCCACTCGAGTCTTCCGCACAGCGGTGGGACAGAGCCCTGGGCCGCGCGGGTGGAAGTCCAGCATGGAAGCCATCCTCGCTTCTCCACGGACAAGGTCTCCCTTGTTTGCCATCCTGCTCCTTTTCTAATTCCTTCCTGAAGCCGAGCTCTCCTCCCGGGGAGAGGGGTTCGGGAAGGGGGGGTGTTGTACATGCATGCGGAGCCCCCCTCTCCATTGCTCTCATCTCTCAATTCCGCTGACTTTCGTCCCTGTGTTCAGGATGGACATGCTCTCCCAAAAATGCTGTTTCTGCGTTCCCAGAGAAGCTGCGGTTAGCGTCTCAGAAGAGCCTGACACAATAAAAACAAGATAAAACAGAAAACCCATTTTAAAAATACAAACCATTGGCTATAACCGATACCTTCTTCTTCGACTCGACTCTTCAATCGTTACTCAGAATCAGTATATCCTGTGTGACCTTGGGCAAGTTACTTAACCTCTCTGTGCCTCAGATGCCTCACCCTGAGGTGGGTGGGGCTGACACCGGTAAATATCTCATAGGTCTGTGATGCAGATTAAATAAGATAAGGCATGCAAAGTGCAGAGAACAAGCGTGGAGTGTAGTAAGTGGTCTCTAAGTAGAGGCTCATAAACAAACGCTGAATTTTCTTTCTACTTCCAGGTAACCCTTACTTCCTACTCGCTCCCAGGCCTCTGGGGACTGAAGAGACCTTGGCACTCAGCCCAGCAATTGCCACTGGTAGATTTGATCATTGCAACACTTCTGGGTCACCGTGTTCATCGATGTTCTGTCCTTGCTGTGTGTTGAGTCACTCGTGGTCGGGCTTGCCCCACGGCCCTCACTGGGGAGCTCCCTTTTCTTCCAGAAAGGCACACCTGCTCCTCTCAGGGAAGAGCTCCCTCCCTCTAGCCTACTTTCTGGATCCCTAAGTCTCTTGATCCTGCTAGAACGACAGCGATAAGATCATTTTGCAATGGTCCTACCTGACTGTGCTATGTCCTTCTAATCAGGAAAAAGAGGAGCTTAGCAATCAAATATTTGCTTCATTTGATCAGGTTTGTATCTCCTACTCAAAGCGTGGCAGATTCGCCACATTTCTTAAAATCTCCAAACTTTTTTCTGATTCAAAACACATAAAAGCAATAACAATTACGGCCATTTTTTTTTTAACATTTCGAAACACATTTTACTGCTTGATTGATGTGTCTGTACAGTTTAAAGTACAAATCAACTGTGCCATATTCATTTTCTTGAGGTCCACATTCTTGAATTCTGGAAGTCCCAGAGAGCAAAGCAGACCCTCCCTAATTCTTTCTGCTGCTGCTGTTGATAAAAGGAAATAAAATGTTATTAGTCACCACCCATCAACTCAGGCTTCTGATTACGTCGTGAGACTTGCTCATTAAAGCAGGTACGGGGTGCCGAGCAGAAAGGACGGGTTCCCATTGAGCCCGTGATGGGAGTAACAGGTTGATCAGTATGACACACCAGCTCCGCGAGGGGAATACCTCAAACAATTCCATCAACACTGATTTACTTTAACCAGGTGATATTTTAATGAGCCAACCCCAGTGCTCCCTGGATGACATGCCTTCTCAAACTAAGAGAGCACACCACCTTTAAAAGGGACAAAAAAAAAAAATCACTAAAAAAGCCAGATTTGACACTTGCAGATGAGTCTAATTCCCTTTGTCCTGTGGACATGCACTGTGTTGGGAGAGCTCCAAGTGCATCGAGCTGATTTTTGCTGTCATCAGGACTGACCCTCGCTCCCCCAGGAGGCCCGCGGCCTGTCTGCTACAATGACAGGGAAAGGAGCCAAGCTTCAACTTGGGGTCCTCAGATGTGTAGCACAACAGGCTACAACCGGCCCTGACGAGGGCAGCTGGATCACATGAATTTTTAAAGTAAAACAACTGATTTGGGGGGGTTGGGAGGAGATGGGTCTTACTTTTTCCCCCTGCAAAATCCCCATGGAAGAAATGCACGGACCCAGCATGTTGATTTTGGCATCGGCACACACAGTCCCTCTGTTCGAAGATGAGCTGACACGTGCAGATTTGCAGATCAGCCATTTCAAAAGGTTAATTAAATATTACCATTGTTTTCTAAGCTATTAATGTATGTTCTTTTATTTTGTCATGTGAACGGCTTCTCTCTACTCAAAAATCAGGGTTTCGATTAGCTTGCCAATCCCTTCCCCTTTTTAAAACCTGGAAAGAGAATGACCAAGGGGCAGAGAGAAAGATTGAGAGAGAGAGAGAGAGAGAGAGAGAGAGATTCCCAGGCCAGAGGCAAAATGCTTTGGAGCTGGAGAGAGACTGTGGCTGACACTGTCTGAAGTGGAGCCCCACAAACACATTCTCAGCTGCAGCTGGGGATGAGAATCATGTCATTCAAAGAAGGTTCTAGAAAGGGGTCTGGAAGGAACCCCTGCTCTTTCCATCTTTATTGATTTGCTGACACAGCTGACCTCAGGAAAGTTTCAAGCCTCGGCCTTCGGTCATTCTTGGGGAGGGGTCAGCCCGTGGGTCGGCCAAATGGCCAGTGAGGACTGAGGCAGAACCACATCCCGCTTTGCAATGTCTGTCTGTCCCCTGCCACCTCCAAATGGCACAGCTTTCTTCCCGCCTGGCGTGACCTGAGGTTGGCAGGACAAGGCCCTCAGTGCAAATGAGAGAGGGATTCCAAGATGGACGACAAGGGATAATAAGACAGAGGTCAGGGAGAGGACAAGGTTCCTCTCTGGCAGGAAGTGCCACCCTCTGTGACTGCAGTTTACAAGAATCCTGAGCCACGATGAGCACAGCGGTCTGCAGGAAATCTCTCCAGACAACCCATCTTGCCCAGCAAGCAGGACATGTTTTGTTTGCAAAGTAATAATGCCTCCCTGGATGTGGGGAGGAGGCAGCTAACCTTCAGCGTAATGAATGAAAACAAGGGAGCAGAAGGAAGACAGGTGATGATGGAGTGCCATGGGCAGGGTCGGGGCTGGCACAGATGGGAAGGGGAAGGGGGAGGGCCGGACCGAGTCTGGTCAAGGATAAAGTTGGAAGAGTATTTTTCATGCAGTCCTGTGCAAGTCACCTACCCCAAGTGTCTGCCCGCCCCGCCCACATACAGGCCCAGCGGTGTGACGGTGGATTCGCAGAGGCTGCACCATAGTACAATATGGTGCTTATAGGTGCAGCTCTCGGCTGAGTTTCCTTAATGTTTCTGGGTTTCTAATGTTACCATTTTTAAATGAAAATGCACAGACAAATCGCTATACTTTGGGGTTGTTAAAATGATTTTTAAATTTTTTAACGGTGCCCCGCATGTAGTAAGTGCTCTTGAAATGGGAGGAAGTTGTGGGGGAATCGGGTCAGCATGAGCAAGCGGAGGGGGAGGGGGAGTGTGTGAGGGTGGGAGCCCGGATGCCCTTCTGGAGCCCTCTGTGAGCAAGGTCGTCAGGGGTCTCTGGTCTAGCTTCCCCGGATGAGTTCGTTCTGATCTCCTGCGGTTCTGACACAATCTCGGTCCGATGCATGTGCTCCAATCCTCTCTCCCCTCGCGGGCGGGGTTGCCCCGCACACGGGTACCGCACCCAGAGTTGAGCCCTGCATGCGTGTGGGGGTCGGTGGTGATCCCTCAGGCAGGATGGAAGGCGCCCAAGGTAAATGCGTGTTTGTGCAGGTAGAAGCTGTGAAGCAGACAGGACAGGCACACGTGTCCCCAGCGAGCACGTCCCCAGCTGAGGTGCGGCCTCCAGAGGAAAGAGCTGGGTCTCCTGTAAGACCAGCGTCCCACAGACAGGTGTGGAAGGGACAACGATGTAACAGATACGGGGACCTGTTGGTTCCACCCAGGTACGCACTGGCACCCAGCGTGTGCCAGACCTTTAATGAAATGTCGGGATGCATTGGAGAAGTCCTCAACCAGGCCTTGCCCCCAGTGGAGCTTGTATCACGAGGGACCAGAGTCCGAAAGAGTTAACAGTGACAGCAGATCACGGAGCACTGTGCTGGGGAGTCCTGGGTACGATCAGGTGGTCAGGGTCACGAGAGTGAGCTGCAGGGAGCCCATTCCAGGCAGAGGAAAAGCTAGGCTAAGTCAGGCAGGTATGGTGGACACCCATAGGATTGTCCCCTCGGCACGGTAACCACCCCACCCCCACCCCCGGCAAGTGGGCAGCAGTAAGGCGGTGATTGAGTCCACTGGCCACAGGTGAGGGTGAACGGAACCCCAACTTCCTGTCAAACTTGGCAAATAAAAAATACAAGGTGTCCAGTTAAATTTGAATTTCACTACGGCCATGCTACTCTGAACAAACCGGATCCCGTCTGACCTCGGAAACTAAGCAGGGTGGGGCCTGGTTAGTACTTGGATGGGAGACCACCTAGGAAGACCAGGTGCTGTAGGCGTAAAAAGTGAAAAAATAAGGGATTGTAAACTGAAAGGTCCTTGCAATCTGTGAGGTCAACCAAGGGTTGCCTTGCCTAAAAAATGAAAAATAAATAAATAAAATTTGAATTTCAGATGACTGATTAATTTTTAATATAAGTATATCTCATGCAAATTTGGGGAGCTACTTATAACTAAAAATCACTTGCTTCACTGAAATTCTAACTGATCTGGACACCTCGTGTTTTATCTGACGACTCTACTCCTGACCCAAACTGGGCTGTCAGGAGAGTCCTTTCTGCAGGATGGAATTAAAAGAGAACCGAGTCTGCCTCTCTCCAGGGGCCGAAGGTGTGAGATGGTTTCTGCCACATGAAGAAGGCCAACCTCCCAAAGGAGAAGCAGACTTCTCGGAAGTCATCGAGAAGCAGAGACATGGAGCAAGAGTGCTGATGGCACCTGAGGCCACGGTCAAGTCTCTTCCCTGCCCCTCCTACAGCGCGGTTATTCTGCTGCTTGCGGATCCCTACTCCCTGCCCACCTCCGCCCTAGCCCCCAGCTCCTGTAGGCAGGGGTGAGAGCAGAGTCCTTTTAATGCATCAGCTCAGTGGTAATAAAGTCAACCAAATGCAACTTTAGCACAATAAGGCCAGGGTTACAATGTTGTACAGTACATGGTCAAAGCCATATTACAAGAGGAAATAAAATTTCATATATAGATTAGACTGGGTGTTTTTCAAAGAGAGATTAATCCTCAGAATGGGAAATTGTATTTGATTTCCAAATTTAGGGAGACTACAAGCCAGAGTTGAATCACATACCTTCTTCCCACTCTGTCCACAGAACCAAAAGTTTCCTGGCAAGCCAAGCGGAAAAACTCACTATTAGCTCATGGCCGCCTAAAGCGCTTAAAATTTGCACGACAGATTATTTAACACAAATAATAGACCCTGGGTTCATATCCCATAAAGAGGTGTTACAAACGCAGAAGAAAAACACTATCGGCACCTCCCCCCACAGATGGGCAAGAAGCTATCTGCAAAAATATATAAATTTCTAACAAATATATGAAAAAAAAATTCAACCTCACCGATAAGCAAATAAATATAAACAAAACATCCAAATGGCCTTTTAGACTGTTAAATTGGCAAATTAAGAAAATCAGTTCTACCGAATGCTGGCCAGGTTGCTGTAGAATGAGCCCTCTCTTGCGTTTACGGTATATCCTTCATATACAAAGAACTCCCACAAAATGATGAACGACAAAGAGTCAAGGAGAAAAACAGGCAAAGGGTTTGAACAGGCAATTCACAGAAGAGATGCAAGTGGTCACACCAGATCAGATATAGATCTCGATTTAGATCAGGATCTAGGTTGAAATAAGCATTCACCCTCACATTCAGAGAAGGTCAACACAAAGCAAAGAATTGATTCTTGGCCTATGATATCATATATACTATAACTTCTATTCTGGGGGAAGGGCTGAAGGAAATAGCTAGTCTCACACAAACTATCCGTAGATATAGATATTCCTACAGCATTTTGACGGGATAATTCAGCACTATCTATTAAAAGCACCTGAAATCTCTGACACCTTTTTTTCTTCTTTGAAGGTAGAAAACTATTATTTACCTTCCTCTTGGTAAAAGGACATTTTTAGCTCTTACTGTCTCAGGAAATAATCACTACTCCGTGGTCTCATCATCTCTAATTTAAAAAACGCATTTAAAAATTTTTCAAACAATGGGGTTATTTTCCCTGTGTTTTGGTCCATTTTGTCTCTATTCTGGGCAGTCTTTGATGAATCATCTCTCACATTTTATCATTCTATTCAGAGTGTGGTGGCCAATGTGCACACAATATTATTCTTTAAAAGCAAAGCTCAAATGCCAAGGACTGTAATAAAGTAATTACATTTTTAGCAGAGATGGGGAAGTAGTGGTTGTGGTCCAGTGAATCAGGACCTCCTGCAACCTGGAAACCCAAGTAGCCCTGCTCATATACAGCCCGTCCCTTCTCTCCCTTGGCCTGTTTCCCACTGCCTCTTCAGCCAAGCACCATATTCCCTCCTTGCAGATTTCCTTGGTTCCTGGGCAGGAGTCCCCATGCCTGGAATCTTGCCCCATCCCATCTCATCAAGCTGTCTCCTGCAATCATTCGACTAGCTCCTGAGTTCCCTCTTCCTGCACCAAGCCCTCCCCAGCTGAGAGCAAAGTGATTTTCCTCCAGCTTCCCACCTGTTCTGAGCCTCTGCCGCTCTCTCTCCCTCCATTGTTTGCACCAAACAGCAGTGGGCTCAATGACGTCCTGCCTACTAAATAAATGGCTGCAATGTCTCGTGTGTCCTTTCTATGCCTGTCATGGTGGCCGAGGCTGATGCGCTCCGCTTGGATCAGAGGGCGGGAAGCTGTGAGCGACTGTTTACATTCTCCGGAGATCACCTTGCAGAGCATTGCCAAGGACCAAAGTTCCCTGGCTTGGTAAACTAGGCTCGCATTTAGGGTCAAGTTTGCTCCCTGTGAGACTCACTTGAACCTTCTTGTGCCTGTCTCAAGTGTCCTTGGCATAGATATGCTGACTTGAACTGACAAGACCTCAAAATTAAACTAACAATACTGAGTTTAGTGGAACGGAGGACTGGCTCTCTTTACGTGGTCAAAAATACCATCAACGACTGAATCTGAATATTAGAATCCATCCTCCCACAATTAAATTTTCCTCTGCCACGATTCAGCATCACTTTAATTGAACTGTATGCCACAAAATTAGAAATCTGGTAGCTAGGGCTATAAAATACTTTTGTTAGTAAAATAGGTGGGAAGTTTTCTTTTAAATCTTTTTTTTCAGATTTTGTCTCTATCCACCATTAAAATTAATTTCACACCCATTCCCCACCACCACCCTCCATCCCGCCCCATGTGCCTTTGGGAAAGATGCTTGCTCTTACAGCCTTCTCCTAATGTCAAAACAAAAGCCCCCTTATGCTTCTTAGAATCTCCAGATCCTTCTGGGTAAAGGGAAAAACAAATGTGCTCGAATTAAGGCAGTCAGAGAAGTACCGAAGAGAGGCAGAACAGAACCAACCCTCCTCAACCTCCGTGAACTAGTAGCTCCGATATTAACAGACGACACGACACAGGAGGATGCCAGGAATCGCACGGTTTCCTCACTCACGCATCCTTATTTTTTTCCCTGAAGCGTTGTATGGATTTTTTGTAAGGTACAATCCGAATGATTCACAGTTTAGGGTAAGATACAAAGATATGTTCACAATATCTTTGAAAATTATATGTAGTCGTCAACAAGCAAAGGATTTTTTTTTTTTTCCTTCCCATCCTCTGTAAGGAACAAGAGAAACAGAAAAAGCTCAGGGTCCAAATCTCTGGGCCACGTGAGTAATGCTTTCTTGTTTTATATGATAGGCACTGGCAAAAAATACCCCAAGCAGGACAAACAATAATATATAATAAATTATAG
Source organism: Pteropus alecto (assembly GCF_000325575.1). Lineage (NCBI taxonomy): Eukaryota > Metazoa > Chordata > Mammalia > Chiroptera > Pteropodidae > Pteropus > Pteropus alecto. The sequence goes on along the minus strand of NW_006443225.1, from coordinate 6,698,080 downwards.
ATGCTAGAAAATTGAAGGACATTATGCTTCAGCATTTCCGCCTTCTAAATAACTAGTAGGGATGAGATGCCCTTTCTCATCTGTCTGCTTGCAGACCGTTTGCTCATTCACACCCACTGTGTCGTGGGTCACCTGCACGGGACCTCTGCAGACAGACGAGAAAAGCAGGTGAGTGGCCGCTGACGGCTGAACCCTGCCTCCCTCCTCCTCAGGCCATCTGACCTGGTCCACGGTCATCCTTGAGCGTGGAGAGAGATGAAGGATGATTCTCCTCTGGGTCGCAAGGAGGGGCCACAATGACCCGCAGGTCCCAGTCTTTGCAGAACCTTTGTCGGCCTCAAGGTCTCAGGTCCCTCCCACACCGAGCAGACAATCCCTTCCCCAAATCCAGAAGATCAGCAATAATTGATTTGGCTTCCGGCCCGTACCCTTCTGGTGCAAAAGCAACAGCACAGTTCACTGGCTCTTTCTGATTTCTCCCTGCCCTCCCTTAAAGAGAACCCTCGCGTCTGATTAAAATCGGTAATGCGCTGGTCCTGGAGTGAAGAGGTGCTATTTATTTCTGTCAAGTTCTGCTTGAAAGATTTGAGGCTTCCTCCTACCAGACATTTTACTAGTAAACAGAAAAGTTACCCATATTGTCATGCTTGCCCTGACCTGCAAGCTAGTGAACAATAAATCTTAATTACAGTTAAATGCCAAAATCTGCGAAGAATGAGGCAGCACTAGTCAACTGTGAATTGGTGGGACTGCTCACCTCAGCTGGGGTGCAGCTGCAGGAATACATAAATTAGTTTGTGATTTGTTTGTGCTGGAACAATCCGTGGAAGCTATTTCTAAAGAGCATTGCCAGTATCAGTGGACCATTCACCCGATTGCCATGTCCGATGCAGGTGGCATCTGGGAAGTTTTATTTTAAAGGACTTCTAGCATTATGCTTGGGTTAATAAGAAAGCGCTATTTCTAAATATCTCGGCAGTTTTCCAAAATAGCGCTCAGTCTCCTGACATCTGCTCCGTCCATACTTGTTACCTTGGGGTTTATTCTGGGAACCGCTGAATAACCTTTTTGTTAGCAAGCTCCTTTTTGCACCACGCAGGGCCACAGAGCGCGTGGCAGGCGTTCATGCAGGGGCTTTTTAAATTTTTTTTTTTTTTCTTCCTGCTGCTGTAAAGCTCACGAGCTCCTTGGTATTCAAGCGCTTGCTTGTCGTAATGCTAAATAAAGCCACCCTGTTGTCCCCTTGCCTGGGTCCTCTTGACGTATTGGCACCTATATGCAAGAATTGGAAAGGTGATTGCAGACATAACTCTGTTCAATGGCTTCAGGCTGTTCTATCAATTTTGAGACTGACAGGAGATCAGAGAGGGAACTCAGAAGAAAGAATGGAGTTTGGGTTGTTTGGTGTTCGGTCCCATGAATCAATCTGCAATCTGCTTATATTATTGTAGATGCAGATCCTGTTCTCACTGGGAGTCAATCCCCTGCTAGATGCACCTACCGGTAGTTTTCTAAATAAGAAGGCGGGCACCGGTGCCCAGGCCTCTGGCATCAGCAGAGGGTAATGGCGGGCTGGCAGTGAGGTGCTATTTCACAAACAACGAGCTGGATGTATAAGTGGGCAAGAGGGAAGCAGAAAAACTCTTTTGGTGGGGGTGGGAGGGAGGATTACAAAATAGGCAGAAATCGGTTCTTTCTGCTGTGTTTTTAAGAAAAAATGAAAGGGGAGCATTATTCGGTACTCGGTGGCGATGTCTTTTTCACGTGGGAGCCGGTGCAGGGAGACCTCCCGTCCTGCCCCAGGATGCCAGCTCCCCCAAGAGCGGCCCTCCCCACTGCCCCTGCCACCCGGGCTCTTCCCGGTTCTGGCAGGGCCCCATCCTGTCACCAGCGGTCCTGTTTCCTGTTTGTGTTGCTGCTTTGTTGCTTCCTGGCGGTCACCCCGGAGCCCGCCCTTCTCTGAGCCTCCACCCTGGGACTGGCTCTTTTCCCAGCTGTCTCTTGTGCTAGCAAATCTGTCTCTGTCTCGGTCTCAACCCCACGCTTTTTGAGGCTCTGTCCCGGTCCTGACGCCTTTGCCGCCAAACCCTCCGGGCGAGCGCCGGCCCCTCACACAGGCTCTGATTCCCCCGGACCTCTATGTGAAGGGCTAATTCAAAGCATTTTTGCATTTGCTGTCTCACCTGCTTTTTTGCACTCCTTCGAGGAGGGGGCAAGGGTTGTTTGCTGCTTTTATTGATTGAGAAAGAGACCCAAAGAGAGACCGAAGCATGGAAGTGGCCCTGGGGAGCAGCAGGCACCGAGGCGGCACACAAGGGCAGCCACTGTCACCGAGAACGCCCACCTTGTACCCTGCTCCCGCTGCTCTCCAAGCCTTTACATGCATTATTGCGTTTAATCTACACAAGCACTTTGTCAGGTAGGCGTTATTAGTGTTATTTTAAACCATGGAAACGGAGGTTCACAGAAGTTATCACCTTGCCCAGGGGCACGTAGCTGGCACATTTGTCTGAACTCTTCTCTCTGTGTGTGCCACCGAGCTTCCCCCAGTGACACCCCTACTTCACCCAGGTCTCTGTTCAAATTCCACCCCCACAGACGAAGCCATTTTAGATGGATTTGCTCTGTTACAAACAGCTCTCTGTCACTTTGTGTCCCCTCAACCATCATTATCTTTTTTAGAGCATTTATCACTACTAGATATTATACATATATATATTTACTTGTCTGGCAGTCGCTAGCACATATATGAGGTCAGGGTCTTGGTTGTTTTGCTCACGGCTCTACCTCCTGGCTCATGGCAGGCACTTCATAAATATCTGTTGCGGAAAAAGAGGAAGGAAGGAAAGGAGAGAGGGGGCTACATTTCTTTCCAGTTCGAAGTCGAAACAGTCACGTTTGGCCAGATTTCCAGAAAAGACACGTGACAATCGCACCTACACATGGAAAATTCAGTCACGAGGCGGCCTCCTTCAGGACTAAGCCACTGGTAATACAGGACTAAACCAGCAAATTCTGTGACTAAAAGACTAAGCCATTGCCAGGGAGCCCAGCAGTGGATGCCCGCACCCTGCAGATTGTGACCGAGAGCTGCTTCGCTAAGCTCCTTGAAACCCTCTTCCTGTGCACCACAAAATTATTGCTCAGACATCACCAACCCAACGAACCAACACTTGGTGGCTCCTGGAAGCAGAAGGTGCCAAACCAGTTGAGTTGACCCCTGTGTCACCTAGACAGAGCACGGCGACCCTACTGCCTTCCTACATTTTTTTTTAAGTCAAAGAATATAATTCCTATGTTTGCCTTGATCCTCAGAAGCAACCTCTTTCAGTGTTTAATACCCCTCAGGCTTAGAAGATCTAAGAGGAAACATTTGGGCCGGGACCCCACTGGAGATTTTTCTAGAATAAGCCCCAATAAAAATCCCATGAGTGCAACAGAACCTCTCAGAAACTGCTCTCTCTCTCTCTCGTTGGTCCTTGAACTTACTCCCTCAGAGCTGCAGAGAGCCAGCAAGGGAAGGAAGACAGCGTATTTACAAGTTCATTCTTGGCCTCTGCTTCTGGGCCCGGGAAACAGAAATATGCAGAAATTACCAGTCACTTTGCTTGTGTCTTTTCTTCTTTTTCCTTTTAGCGGGTAAACTTTAAATAGAGATGAACCCCAAAAGAAGACCCACCTTAAACTTAAGGCCTCCACTCTGCTCTCACCATGGCGGTCCACTCAAGGAAGCAACTCGAGGACACTTTATTGCGGGTGGAAGGTGGGGTGGGCTATAAACCAGTAAAATGTGAGGCGGTTTCCTGTCGGCTTCAGGGAGGTAAGCATCTTGATTAGACTGGAATATATGTTGAAGCGGATTCATTGGAGGTACCAATGTGCTCCGAAGGATAAAAGGCAAGGAGAAATCACAGTTGACAGAATCACAGTTGAGAAAATCAGGAAAGATTTCATGGAAGAAGTGGCTTCTGAGATCAATCTCGGAGGAACAGCAGAATTTTAAGAGGCAAAGGTGGCCTTAAGGGAACGCCCCAGGAGGAAGGGGCATTCCAGTGGAGAGCAGGAAGGTAAAGGGCTGGTGTGGGACAAAGGCAGGATGAGTTTGGCCGAGTATATGCCCAGGAATTACAAAAGGTAGGAGTACAGAGGAATCGGGGAGCAGAAAACCTTTCAAAGGTGTTTGCACTTAATTTAAAAAACAAAGGAGACTGTGTGGTCCCCCCAATGATGGGATACTGCTCTGCCTAAGAAGAACTGGGATTTTTAATTTAATTAGTGTAAATTCAGCTCTGAACATTGATATTTGATTCGGTCGTTGGAAAATTTTAAGGTATATTTGGACAACTGGTTCATGAATCCTCTCTTACAACTATAAATCTTATGAAAGCAAAGTCTACAGACTAAGTATATCTCATAAAATTTACTTCCAAATTCAGACGTGCCATAGCTGTAAAATACACTGGATTTTGAAGCTGAGTATGAAGAAAGAATATAAAATGTCGTATTCGTCATCCTGCTGTGGATTGCACTTTGTAATGACACTATCTTAGATTTCTTGGATTAATTTTAAAATGTTACAAAAAATAAAAACAAAAACGGCAAAGGGGAGCAACCGAAGGTCTTCGAGCTGGGCTGCCGCGGGATTAAAGATGTACTGAAATAATAATAGTAACAACAACGACGACAACAACAGCTTCAAGAACGTGTGTGAGGCAGCTTGCAAGGAGGAGAGTCTAAGGCAAGAAAGGTCATTGAAAGATTTTCTTTAATGGCTACATCCGAAATAACCCGACTGAGGCAGAGACTCGAAAACATGCTTTCACCCCCAAACATGGCTCAGAAATGGACTCCCCGTTCTTCGGATGTTCCCACTGGGCTAACACTAACCCTTAATCGCTCCCCAAATACTTCACATTCAGGAAAGTTCTGGGTTCTGTTAGGAGGGGTCAGTTACTGTGGAGGGTCAAAGGTTACCCTGAAGGGTCCTGGATCAAACCTGACCCCTGGTTTGAACTGGAGGAAAACCTGACAGAGTATGTGATTGCATCTTGGGCTGGAATTTACCATTGGAAATGCAGCCTTTGTCACTGGCATAAGAACTGTTTTGCATTTGATGACATTTTCAAAATGGTGTGAAAAAACCTTGACGTTTTTATTAGAAAATCTATAAAGCCCAAACAAATGGTTTCATGCTGCTTTGCCTCATTCTTCACAGGTTCATCGGCAATCCATCATCCCTCCCACTCCCCCCGGCCCTCCCACTCCCCTTGAACCCATCAGCAACAATATCTTGCCCACGAACAAAAGGACTACTCAGAGAAGCCCTTTCAACCTCAGTCATCATTTGCCTCTCAACTTTTACCCCTTAAATCAACTACAATCATTCCATTTTCACTGGCTCCTTTCCTGAAAGGCTAAACAATGTTGTCACCTCCTTCCAGAAACTCTTCCTTTACCTCTCATGACGCTGAATGACAGAAGCTTGACTGGCCTTCTCGATATTTAGAGATGGAACTATCTTTTTCTGTTCTCCCTTACATGCGATGAAACTTCCAGTTTGAACCAAATAATTGGGTTCAGAGCAAAGAAATCAAGGCTTCCTCTCCTGAAAAAGAATGATAAGTCCCTTTCTTGGATGGCTTTTTGAATAAAGATCTCCTCCGTCCCAAATAGCAAATAATGTGAGCGGCCTCACTTTCGGCTCTAGCCCATCCGAGCTTACTCCATCCAGCTCGGCGTGCGACTTCTACCCTAGCTTTCAGTCTCCCCAAAACAACTGCTGTCGGGCTTCCTCTCCCCCATCTCCACCCGGGGCCTCTTACCTGCTCACCCTTTTCCTGTCTTGGCTCCGCACTCATGGTGCAGTAGCTGGCACGTTAGGTTGTCGAGTATGGGTACTGTTGGTTGTTCAGTGGACCCGGTCACTCTGCATTTTCGAGTGAGTCCAATATCTCTGCCAACTCCATCACCGTTTGAATCTCTCTTCGTTTTCTGCCTCGCTCCCTCCTGCTTTCATGGATTGATCATCTTTTCCCTGTTTTATGCTCATCTATTTATTTATTTCTTCAACTGAATGTGTGAGGTAGTCCCAGTTGGGTGAGTCACGTGTTGCCCTGAGTTTTGGCATATGGGGTTTTCATGTTTTATTTCTCAAGTTATCTTTATGAAGTAGGGTGAGTGGAGACTCTCGTTGGCTCCATTTTAAAGATAATAAAATAGAGGCTCGAAGAGGGTTAATCTCTTTTGCGAGGAACCCTGGCTCATAAGGACAGAAGTGATGCCCAGGTCTTCAGCCTCCAAATCACGATGCCCTTCTAGCCTACCCCGTTTCACTTTCTCGTCCACTGCTGTGGGAGTGACGCTGGCACCTCACTGCAGGGACCATCGCCACCCCAAGGAAGCTCTGCAGCCCTCGCGTGAAACTTCAGTCGAGTATCCTGGTTTTACATGCAGCTATGAAATTAAGGTCAAATAAGTTCACCGAACAAGGTTGGTGGGTTCAGGCTTAAAGATGATACCAGGATAGACAGGAAGCGGAAGGTAGTGGGTGAGGGCTAGCTAGCCAGCCCTCCGAGCGTGACACTGCACCTCTCTTCTCCCTCTGCCTGTCCCCTCAAATTACTGCCGACAGCCCCGGCAGCCTTAGCAAAAGAGTAGGACCAGCCCCCTTCCTCATCACGCCATACATCCTCCCCCAAAGACACCCATCTAAGAGTTCACAGCATGGTTTCTTTCTCATGGGGGACAATGGGAAAATCACAAGCTCCTTTTTTCAAAAAATAAATAAAGATGATGCCTTCCTTCCAACTTATTCCTAATCTTCCCACCTTCCTCCCCGCGTATGCACATGCACGCACACACACGCGCACACACGTGCAAGCACATACACACACACACGCACACGCACAATCACACACATACCCAGAAGCAGCCCGCGGGCTAGTAAGAACGCCAAGAGTGCTGTGAGGTCCTCTCCAAGAACTCTGCATAAATATTCGAACGTCTTTTGACAACGACCACATGGCCATTTAAGGTGAGCTTGTACTGTTTAAAGGACAAAGCCTTAGTTTCTTCTCAGGTCAAGAAGGGAGAGCTTGTCTGCGGCAACCTCAGCTTTCGCTGGTGCCCAGCTTCCGCAGAAGGTGGAGAGGGTGCCTCGGCCTGGGCTGGGTACGGCCCATGGCTTCAGGAAGCCAGTCCCCTGTCAGTTAGGCAGCCAGACGCTTGTTCCCATAGCAACATGGGACCGCTGACCATGAATGGAGACTGTTTGTTTGTCCTGAGCACACACTCCAGACGCTGAGACCACATTGCACTGTAGACCTGTATTTTAGGCAAGGATGTCCCACGATTGCTTCTAGACGGTAATTCCCACAGCTCCCAGGGTTCCTAGCATGCCTGCCTGCTCTCCGAAAGCTCTCCGAGGGCTTCTCATCATTAGAATTCCCTGAGTTTTCACTCTGTCCTTGCGAGCCATCTGGGCTCCCTGCATTGCAGCTGCACTCCACCCTCCCCCTGCCATGCACACCTGAGCCTTTGACATCCCCCACCTGAAGCAAATCCAGCTATCAAGGAAATCCGAAATTGCAACCAGGAGTTTTTTTCTCAAAATCCAGAATTAATTTTTTTTCTTTTAAATCTCCATTGTTTTATTCTTGATTTTTTTTCTCAAATTCATTATTTATTGCTCTTGGAATATACATCGCTGTATACTGAAGAAAATAAAGTCTATGTCTATCGAATGGTTTTACCCAATTAGCTGAGCCACTTGCCTCAGAGGTGTGCCTCTTGGACGTTTATAACTGTCATTAACCAAAAGAGTAGAGGAGGTCGGAAGGTAGAGGCCTTCGAGAGTCAAAGGTTGAAGGCAACAGCCCAGGGGCTTCAAAGCCTCTGTCTGCTTCTCCCCAGAAGAAGGGACAGTGCCAACTCCAAGTCCTTGCTCGCAGTCATTAACCCTTGCCAGAGGGTCATTTTGAGTGACAGAGAGCCACCAGAGCACCACTCAGAGGAATACAGAACTGGCGATAAGGTTCGCAAGATGCAGGAGCCTGGACACGAGACGAGGGGACGGGCAGAAGGGAGGCCAGGGACAGCAGCTGGGCTGAAACTGGGGCAGAGACGGGCCTGGCGGCCGTTTCCAGGAGAGCTTTTTACTGTTCTTATCTTTGGAACCAAGGAGCTCTTTCTCCCGCGTTCTTCCTTGTTATGGTTGTCGTAACTGCTGCTTCTGCTTGCTTTTGTCTACTGAAGAAATACTGAAAAGCTATTTTGCAAGATCTCGCCAGCAAGCCAATGGCTCAGGACAGATGTGCCTTCACTCACGAGATGACACTGTGTCCTCGTGCTCCAGTGACACAGGCACGTGACCAGTAAAAGCAAAATCCAAACAACAGAGACGATACCCTAAAACTTCTAACAGTGTGTGTGGCCTGAGGAGTCTCACCAGGTCGATTTTCCATTCAATAGCATGACAATCAAAAAAAAAAAAAATCTTAGATGCCACTCGTTTGCCCCTTGCCAGGCATGGCACACTGGCTGAGTGAGCATGGGCCGTAAGGGAGGTGCTCTGTAAAACAGAAAACCGTAAAGCACGATGGCCAGCTCAGCCAAGTCAGAGCAACAGGTCCATCCCCTTCACCAACCATAGGTTGTCTTAGCAAAACACAGCGCAGCGACGCACGTCAACATATTTGCCTAGCACTTACCAAGTGCCTGCTCTAGGCCAAGTTTTAACCATTTCTCAGCCTTCTGTTATGGGCTGAACTGTGCACCCACTCTCCCAAATTTGTATGTCAAAGTCATAACCCTCAGGACCTCAGAATGTGACCGTATTTGGGGAGAGGGTCTTTAAAGAGGTGGTTAAGGTAAAATAAGGCTGTTCAGTGTGGGCCCTAATCGAATCTGACTGGTGTCCTTCCAGAAAAGGAGACTAGGACGCAGACCGAGGGTAAACCGTGTACAGGCGCAGGGAGCAGGCGGTCACCTACAGGCCAAGGAGAGAGGGCTCAGAGGAAGCCAGCCCTCAAATGCCTTGGTCTTGGACGCCAGCCTCCACGACTGCGAGAAAATAAATTTGTCGTTTCAGCCCCCAGCCCGGTGTTTCCAAGGGCAGCCTAGCAGTCTAGGGCGCCGGCCCAGCAGCCCGTATATTCAGTTTAGAGCGAGGACATAAAGGCTCAGTGACGGAAAGGAACGCGTCCAGAACCGAGATGACGAGGCGGCCGAGCGGGAAGGACACCCCCTCTCCTGGCTTGGACTCAGGGGCCCTGCAGAAACCGTGCATTTTCCCAGCCCCTAAAGACAGGAGAAGGACTGGACATAACGTCCCTTCCGCACAGATGAGCAGGCATTCTCTCAAACCTGACGCCCGGGGCAGCTCCAGAGAAGTTGCTGGTGGGAGGTGAGTGAAAGGCCTTGGTGAGGCGACCGTCTCCTGCCGTTTGGGAGCCGCCCCTCCCGCCGGGGAGGTGAGACAAGCGGAGGAAGCGAACATCGTGCCGCTTTGGGGGGCAGGTTTCCCTCTCGGGGTTTCACGCAGGTTACACCAGACAATCCTCACCGCAGCCCCATGCGCTCAGGAGAGTCCCATCTTAGAGATGAGAAGCCTGAGATGCAGCGGTGAAGAAACGGGCTCAAGGTCACCAGCCAGCAAGAGGCAGAGCAGGACGAGGGTCCAGGTTGGCACAAGGGCCCAGCCGCTGCCCGCTGCACAAAACCGCTTCTAGAAAGTAAGGTCGTGGAGCAGAATTCCATGCTTGGAACTTTATAGAAAACAAGCAAAGCCCATTCCAAGCTGACACTATGTAAACTGAATGGGAAAAGAGTCTTTAGTTAGGGGAGACGTCGTAAATCTCTTTTCATAGTTCCAGAAGGTCAACGAGGGGCTAAAGACCGAATAGTGCTGGGGGCTCCCCCATCCCCCCACCATTCAGTGGGGCTGTAGTTATTTTTACGTGAAATTTAATAGAAATGGCATAAAGAACAAACTGAAGAACGAAGAAAGCCCCACAGCTTTCCAGATGTTAGCAGTCTTGCTTATCCCCTCATGACACCCTGATGAGGTAGACAAGGTGTTTTCGTAAAGCTCCCCCACCCTTCCTTCTCCCCAAGAGTGAAAATGAAGTTCGATGAAGCGGACGTCGCGCTCACAATCCAGGCGGAGTCCGGGCCCCTCCATGCGGCGTCGGGGACCTTCCACGACCTTCCACGACCTTCCCTAGAACCGCACGCCCCGCCTCCCTCCAGGTCGCGGGCGCCGTTTCTGCAAAACGCTTCCGGCGTCTACCTGCTGGTCGTCACCTGTGTCACAGCAGCATCTTTCTCTTCTCCTTAGTCCGTCTGCTTCATCGGCTTCATCTGCGGCTAACGAGATCTTCGGTCCTTCTGAATCTGCAGACTTTTCGAATCCTCACAAAGCTGTGGGGTTTTCTCAGAAAAAGAAAACACGCACGTCAAGGGCTCCGTGGAAGTTTCCATGCAGTTGCCAGAGATTCGCAGACCTGCAGAAACGCGGACAGACAGCTGAATAGCCACCCGTTTCCTTCTCCTCCAGTAAACGCGAGGTCTTTTCTCTTCACCCTTTTCACCCCACCACTTTCTTCGCTCCGGCACCGACCCTTGCCCTCCACCCCGGATTGGAGGAGAAGGTCCCCGCCTCCGCGTCCGCGGCCGCCCTTCTGTTCCCTGCTCGCCGTGGGGTCTGTGCCTGTGCGTCTGTGCCGCTTCCTGTCTGATCCTTCCTTCGCTTCTCGTGGAAACGCGATGGACGCCTGCATTCTGTGCATCACACACGTGCAGACTGATCCCATCTTTACGTTCTTCTTCGCTTCAGGTTAAACGTCTGCTAAAAGCGAGGCTTGCATAGGCAAGGAAACGAGGAAACGAGACGTAGACGTAGTTGTGCCCGCGTAGAATTTACAGATGAGTAAAAAGATAAAATCAGACAACTACTTACGAATTTGGCAGTTACCTTACCCAAATAGAGAAGCATGGGGTTCTTTGGGAGCATTTAGCAGAGGGACCTGATGCGAGTTGCTGAAGAGGCGGCCCTGAGAAGTGGCGTCTCCAGAGAAACCTGAAGAGTGACCTGGGGTCGGGCAGGCCAGGCGAGAAGCAGAGCGAAGAGCTCGTTGGCTTCCTGCAGTGGACAGAGCGAGCTCGGCTGGGCTGAGAGCCTGCAGGACCCAGAACGACAGGCGCGGGCTGAGAGGACACAGAAGCCAGACCGTGCCCGTCTTGAAAAGCCACCAAAAGGACTGTGCCTTACGTGACAAGAATAACAGGACCGATAAAAGTGTTAGGGGAGAGACATGCTCTGATGTGGGAGTGGGGGTGGGGGCTGAGAGATTACTTTTTATTTTAAATCGTTGGGTATGCAATACACTTAAATGTTTTCAAAAACCATAAAGTACGAAAACATATTCAGTAAAAGGTCTTTCGTGGCCCCCCGTTTGACCCTCTCTTAAATTGATATCAATTTTTTCTACTTTCTTATGTGTCCCTCCTGACGTTTTTTATATTTATACAAGCAAATAAGACTAGAGATTCTTTTTTCTCGTTACAGGTTCAAAAAGGAGCACACCATGCGCAGCGTTCTGTACCTTGACTTTTTTGGATAGCTTTTGACTGTTTCGCATATTGTCGATTTAGCTCTTGGTATTAGTATGAGTCCTAGTGTTCGTATTAGAGTTAGTTACCTTTTCACAAGCATAGGTCTCTCCTTCCCTTCCAGGTGGTGAGCTTCTGAGGGGCAGAAGCTGTGTTTTCTTCAGTTCTGCATGAGGTAAGTGTGTTCAGTAAAAAATATGTTGCGTTGAAGTGGGTGATGAAAAAGCGTATTTCTTGAATGCATCAGTTGCTATTAAAAAGAACAAATGCTTCATCCGCCTGGTCTCTTGAAGTTTTTACTTTTAATTATGCCACTTTTCCAGGAGACAGAAAAAAAAAAGAGTAGATAGAATATGTCATGAACCCCCATGTACCCATCCCCCGGCTTCAACCGTTATCAACATTTGGGCCATCTTGATTCTCATCTGTCCCCACAATCTATCCACTTTGGGGAAGTAGTGGGCTCTGGTATTTTAAAACAAATGTAAGAATGCCATTTCCTCTGTAAATACCCCAGAAATCACCTCTAACCGAGAAAGCTTTTGCTTTTAAACATAAACAGCGGCCAACGAAATTTCCAGCGGGTCTTTAGTATCGTCTTGTATCCACGCCACAGTCAGATTTCCCTGATTTTCTCACGAGTATCTGCATCCAGTCGCTCGTTGGCATCAGGAACCACACACAGCCCACAGATAATATTTGGTCATTGTGTTTCTAGTGCTTTCAGCCTTTCCATTCCATCACGGTCTCCCCTGTCTTCCTCCCTCTCTTTTATACCTTCGATTTGTTAGAGAAACCAGGTCATTTGTCCTGCACAGTGTCCCACATTCTGCATTTGACCGTTTCTTCGCAGTGTCGTATAACGTGTCTTCCATCCCCCACGTTTCCTGGAAACTGGCAACATTTGTGTTTTGAAAACTTCGTCGGAGCGGCTGCGTGGAGGGCTGAGCGAAGGGCGGGGGGTGTGGACCACCAGAGGCACGTTAGTCACCCAGGCAGGCGAGCACAGCTCCCTACACTGCGGCCAGGACACGGAGCTTCGGGCCCGAGAGAAACAGGCCGATTGGAGAAATACTTAGCAGACGGGATCGGCCAGACTTGTTGGCCGATTGGAAGGGTGTGTGCTTCTCAAGGCTCTGTTAAGAATCTGGGCCTCTGCATGAGACAAACCAAAAAGGCTGCTTTTTCCTGGAAAAACATTTACATGTTTACTGACATTCTCCTCACAGTTATCATTTATGACAAGTTTTAAGACCATACAAAGTTGTAGTATTATTGTTGGTGTTAAATTTTATTGCCATGGCTTTAAAATGTAAACAAAAAGAATTCCTTAAGTAGTTGGAAATTGTAATGACACTCTTGGGAACAGATTTTACTGCTATGGATACTGTAAAGTGCAAAGATAATAAATTTAAATTGCAGTATTAGTATTGGGAATATATTTTATTGCTTTGGCTAGAACACAAAGAAGCAGGATTCATAACTCTTTTCATTTTCCCAGCAGCAGGTTTATACGCAATGACGTTGGGTCTGGTGTGTAGGAAGGACCAAAGGTCACTGGCATCACAGCTCCTGGGACAAGGTGAGGAACCTAGGCCGATAGGAGAAGGTATAGGGTGGCTTGATTCCTACAGGTCGGCAGAGAGCTGGAGAAAAGCAGGCCCAGCGAGGAAAAGGAGGTGCAGGTGGTCACACGGCATTAAGGGAGGGTCATCTGGGAGGAATCGCATGCACCTCCACTGCAGTGAGACGTCTCCGCACCCCCCCCCTGCCCC
>NW_006443225.1:6680917-6684334 GCF_000325575.1 Pteropus alecto | reverse complement strand
GCTTGTCGTGATAATCATGACCACAGTTTGTGGAGCATTGATAATGTTCCAGGGACTGCTAAGCACCTTACATCGGGATCTCATTTGACCCTCGCAACTTCTCTATGTTGGAGGGATTTCTCTTTTTAGTAAATGAGGAAACTGAATTCAGAGGTTCAACATTAAAAGACATAATGGACTTAAGAAAATCACCAGGCACAAGCAGGAAATAAATCTTAGATCCTTTCCTGCTCTTCAATACTCACTGTTGCCATTTCTTCCTTCCTTCCTTTCTTCCTTCCTTCCCTACGTCTTCAAATAAACCCTTTGGCATGAAACACAAGAGCACTGCAATGTCCCCAGACTCATCCGTCACCACAACTCCAAATAACAGCAGCTCTCGTTAACAAAGTAGCGCAGTTCTTAAATTATCATCTTCTCTTGTTATTCCTCTTAGCTAGAATGTAACCCTTTTTCCTTTCATTGTCTAACTTCCATTTTCCTTCAAGATTTATTTCAGACATCCTCTCCACTGGGACAGCTACTTTAAAGCTATGTACTTCCAAACACCATGAGCATGCAAGTGTGCACACGTGCACACGCACGCACACACACACGCAGACAGCTGGGTCTGTGGCTCCCCTCCTGGCTCTTTCTGTACCCTGGGCATCTCCCTATCACAGTGCTTATCATACTATACTGTAACCCTCTGCCTTGTCTTAGAAACCTTTTAGACTGTAACTTGCCTGAGGGCGGGGACTGTCTTTTGTACATGAACTCCCAGAACCCAGTACCTGAATCCTGGCACACAGTGGGTGCTCAGTGGCAATTTGTTGAATGAACCCACGAGCAAACAAATAGTATAAAATACAATAGATGCAACAGTAATTATTAGAACAATAGCTATTTGAATCTCAAAGAAATATCAGGTCATGCTTTCATTCAGCCTGAGGAATCACATACTATTTTCAACAATCTACAATTACACACCCGTTCTCATTCTCACACTCAACAAAATGTTACTTAAAAACTCACAGCAGAGTACAATCGATGGAGAGTAAGCAGCTTCTTTCAGGGCACTTTAGCAAGTACGTAGAAAAGAGTCCCCTAGCCGTACACAAGTAAATATTGGGAGTCACGTTTACCATGTGATAGCCAACTTGGAATGTTTCAAGTAGTTCAAGAAATTAGAAGGTTTAGTACTTTTGAATCTTCTAATGCCAGAGTCAGGCTCACTTCTGTGAGCTTCTTGTTTGGGGGAAAACTCCTAAATTCTCGAGTCATGTGAACCCCTTGTCTTTGCAGTTGGTGCCCAGTGAGGTCAGAGTATGGAATTGGTGACTATGGAAAGTGAGAGAAGCCGACAGGACCCAGGCTTCTAACTGCGGTGGGCTCCCCTTCTATTTCTATAGAAAAGGCCATCCCATCAGCAAAAATAAGTTCAAGATTCTTCTGCTTTGTTTTCCTTTCTTCTTCCTTTGAGATAATCTCAAGGTTTTGTTTCTTAGAGAGAACAGGCCTGTGGCTGGGCCTTAGATTGTTTGAGAAGTTAAATATTTTCTTGGTAGAAACAGCATGTTTATACTCGGTTCACCCACTGGCCTGCTCTCGAGACAGCTGTGCCCCCTCGCGGGGTGGGGGCGCTTACAATCTCTGGATCAGCCATCATGTTGCAAGTCACTTCCGGCAGCTGGACAACCTTTACGCTTGCACACGTGGCTGGGTATTCATGATGGCTCCATCAAACGGAGATGAGTGTATTTCATAATGTCTGTTTTTATTACATTAGGCTGGAAAGATGAAATCAAAAGGACTGCTTTCAACAAAAATGTCCTGTGTCGACAGTTCAATACTCTTTGTAGAGGCCCTGGCGACTGCCCTCATTGTATGCGGGATAAAGGCTAACCATGCAGCTACCTGCTAGTTTGACAAGGCTGTTCTCTGGCCAGCAGGTTGCTCAGGCTTTTTTTTTCTTTCTTTTTTTTTTTTTTCACAGCAGCCCTCTAATTCCACCAAACCCACTGGATTAACAAAAACCTGAAGGTAAAATAGTACAAAATGATAACCCTGCATGAGCTACTATTATACTGTGCAACCTACAATTACACCAGTTCAATCTAAATGCCCCCAAACATTATTTCATTAATGCAAGCCATTTCGGCACTGGTAAATATTTTCTCTTCTTGGGTTTTCTGTTATTATGAGTTTTCAGCCGAGAATTATAAAGCAGGCAAAGGCCATGTGAACGATGTAGTGTGGTGCCAATTGCACAGACGAGGTGACAGGAAAGTGAGGGGCTGGGGCAAGAATAGGGGTGGGAGAGAAAAAGGGGAAACACAAGCAGAAGAAGAGAGAGAAAGAGATCAAAGAAAGGGGAGCAGCGCTGATGAAGGGGAAGCTCTCTGGGTAGCGGATCGAGCGGGGCCGGCTGCTCTCACGCCCGGGGGCGGCACCGCTTAGTTATCTCTCATCTCCGAAGAGCCCAGCCACGCTGAGCTGAGCGAGGACACCGGGCATGCGCAGGACCGGGGCCTCGTGCCGCTTTAAGGGCCGATGCTCCAGATGTCCTCGGGCCTCTAAGTCAAACCCTTTAAAGGGGTTTCCTCCTGTGGCAGGATCCTTGGACGAATACAGATGCACAGTGTGTAGTTAATTTACTTTGTAAGGGAAAAAATTGTCCTGACGTTCTTAGGGGGTCTAACATCTTCCTTCTGTTAAAATAGCTTGCCGGGGTTGAGAAAGGATCTGGGAGAGCATTCTGGGGCTCGGACGCAGAAGAACACGTGTGTTCCCGGGCAGCACTGTGTTGGGAAGGAGAGCAGCAGGTCACTTACACAATATGCCTCAGTCCTTGGTTCATTCTGAGGCAGGATGGTGGAAAGTTTAGGGGAGAGAAGGACCTTGATTCCAGTGGCAGCTTGGCCACTTACTAGCTCTAACCTAGAGCATAAGTTATTGAATTTCTGCAAGTCACCACTTTCTTGTGTATGAGAAAGAAATAAAAATAGCACCGA
Organism: Pteropus alecto; assembly: GCF_000325575.1. Lineage (NCBI taxonomy): Eukaryota > Metazoa > Chordata > Mammalia > Chiroptera > Pteropodidae > Pteropus > Pteropus alecto. The sequence goes on along the minus strand of NW_006443225.1, from coordinate 6,681,341 downwards.
CCTCAGAGAGTTTCTGCGAGAACTAAATGTGATGATGCAGGTCAAGTGCTTAGGACTTTGCTGGGCACCTATCTGCCCACAAATGAAGGTTAGATACTGTTATTTGAAGCACAATTTTTAAAATGCTATGAAGAGAACTAGACCTCACAGGACCGTGGTCCATGAGAATGAGGGAAAGGGCTGTGACTTTAGGGTCATAATCCTCATTAGCTAATCCTGGGATGCTTCACAGTTGTGGATAATATCTTTCTAGAATCAGGTCCCAGAGAAATGGGAGATTCGCTCGGCAACCCTGTGCCTCCCTGCTGGTCAGGATGGACGTTTGCACTAGTGAGGGAGGCAACAGGTACCCAGTTGGGGGGGCGGCGGGTCAGACGCAGGAGGGGACAATGGCAGGAAGTCCGGTTGAGCTTCGTGCCCACCT
>NW_006443225.1:6675388-6680906 GCF_000325575.1 Pteropus alecto | reverse complement strand
CTGAATGACGACGGTCTCCTCCTGAGAAAGGTCCTGTTCTAACCTCAGGGGCAGCTGTGCCAGGAAGGAGAAGAGCACCTGCCCAAACGTCCTGCAGGCAGAGTGTAAGGAGGGGCTGGGGGTCTTCAGTTATTGTGAGGGCTGAGCTGACCAGCCAATGGAGCTTATGAGTATTGCGCTAGCCTGGATTTCACTCTGTTTGTATAATTCCATAAGAACAGACAACAGAAAAGGTGCCAATTAGCTCTTCAAAGGCACGTGGACACCCCTGTTCCAGCAGCATTCATACAGTACAAACACTTGACTCCCCGCTTCCTTCTCCCTGGGAAACTCACTCAGCATCCAGTCCCTGCCTAGGCACCTCCCCACATCCCTCTTTTCGATGGAGACACTGGTTCTTGCTGACGAGCCATCTAGGACCACGAATCTCCAGCACATTTTTGTGGCAGCAGAGGCTTTCGCAAATGCTGGCCCTTGGTCTCTGCCCTCCCTGGCTGCAGAGGAGGGAAACCAGCTGCATCTCAGGAAAACAATTCCACTCAACAAACAACGCGGTGCCCCGACCACTCATAATGAGGTCAGGTTCAAATGTTGGCACACACGCAAAATATTAATTAAAATATCGTGCATGATAAATAATATTGGGATCCAAAGCACAGGCATCCTCTAAAATTGGTAATTATGTGGACGCCTGCTAACACAACACACTCAGAATCTCAGTGTTGCTTATATGACAAAATTAGTCTCTGGAGGTGACCTTGAGAGGTCATCTTATGTGAGCTTCCTCCTGCTTACTAACTGAAAAATGTCTAAACAACCCCAAGGAAGAGTATCTGTCCTAATGTTCAAGCTCTAAGGAAAGAAATTCCTTGAGACCTCAGTTATTCAATTCATAATAAATATTTGAGGACCAGCGAGTGCGAGGCTCTCTGCTTAGCACTGGGGTCCGAGTGGACCTGCGGGAACCACGGTTCACATTTTCGAGCAGTAACCGGTTATTGTTAACATCTGTCCCAGATAGAAAGTCCTTCTATATGCCTCACTTAAGTCTTTCATGCTGCTGTTAAAAATCCATTGGCACTTGATTCGTCCCTGACTGAGGAACACACAGGATTCCAATCCTTGCGCTTGTAGGGCCTTTATTAGGTACCAGGGGCTGGGGTTAAATGCGCCCCCCATTTCCAATGGGTAAGTGTCCCCAGCACTACCACTTACTACTGAGGTTTTGACCTGAGGTTCCCCACCAACTCCAACACCGCGAAGCGACTGTGCACCATCTCCTTTGTCTGGGCCTTCATCATTATTGCTAAACTTGACGTTTATTGCCCTGGTTAGTACAGAAACCTAACTGGGAAAGGAAAAGACCTTATTATCTTGATTCCAAAACCATTTTCTACTTGTGGCTCGGTCAACATTTCGGCATCTCGTTAAATGTATTTCATTTCATTCCCTCGACAATAACCCACGTATCACCCCAGTGACCACAACTTCGGTGTCCCAGCCCCTAAATTCTATTAGTGTTCAGAAAGCCTCACGGTTGCAACATAATGTTCAATCAGTGCAGAGAAATTAATTAAATTAAAATTATTTTTATTGTGATTTAATTAGCTTGATTTAATTACTTTGTTCATTGACTGAGCATTCTGCTGTTACGGCCAGATCCTCACTCTCATTCGTGGCATGAATGTCCCCACAGAGTTACACATTTTCTCTGTTCAGCCCTCGGAGCCGGCTGGGGGAGTTCGCCAGAAACTCGCGATTTATCACAATCAGCATCATCGCAAATTATAAGAAGCATCTAGCAACACGATAACTTCTAAATGAAGTGTCCAAAAGCAGGTCACACCACCAGTCCCGGCTGTTAATCCATCATACTTCACTGTCAGCCTGACACCCTGTCCAATTTGCCATGCCTGCTCTATCACCGGGCCGCACCCGGGAGCTGCTGCCGCTCAGAGTGCCCAGCTGAGGGGTCCGGCTCCTACGCCGGCCGCCATCCTTACGAAGCCTGCCCAGCCCTCCTCGGCCTCTCTGCAGCTCGCACTCACTGGCGCTCCCGCTGCCTGCCCGTCTGAGCCAGCGGTCCTGCACCGGAGGTTCGCAATCCAGCATTTCCTTCGATTGTCAGTGAAGGCAACACAGCACGGAGCATTGGCAGTCCTGGTACCTGGTCACCGGAGAACATCGAATATTTCCATGGTTACGTTACAGCTGCTGTACAGACCTTGCAATGCTCTATTTTCATCACTACTTCAAATCGATAGTGCGTACTAGACCCCTCGCTGATCACACATGATCTCGACCTGCTCCGCCCCAGGCCCGCTGCACAGTGTAGTTCAGCTCCAACTCAGCAACCTTCAAGCTGGTGTCTTCCGAAAATACAACCAGCTCTAACTTGCCTATGTTTGCAATGGGTCGTCTTGGTGAACGTGCTCCAAGCTGTTCAAAGTTGTTTTCTAATGTTCCAACAACCGTATTTCAATATATTTGCCTTCCTGCGTGATCTTAAGTATTATTTTATCTTATGATTCGAAACCATTTTTCTGAGAAGAGATCCATAGGCTTTGCGAGGCTGCTCTAACAATAGAGGCATAAGCTTTTTTTCCCCTGTCCTAGTGCCCTGTGACTGCTGTAACAAGTTACCACAACGTTGGTGGCTTCGAACGATAGCAAACTCTTTCTTCATGGTTCTGGAGGCCTGAAGTTCAACATCAGCCGTCCCAGAAAGAAATCAAGGTGTTATCGGGCCACACTCCCCCTGGAAGTCCTAGGAGAATCGTTCTCCGCCTCTCCCGGCTTCCGGTGGCGGCCCGCATTCTTTGGCTTGCGGCCGCATCACCCTAATCTCTGCCTCCGTGTTCACACTGCCTCCCCTCAACGTGTGTGTGTGTCATCTCCCTGTGTCTCTCTCTTCTGAGAACACTTTTCATGTATTTCGGGCTCTTCTGGATAATCCAGGATAAAACTCCATCTCAGGATCCTTAACTTAATCACATCTTCAAATGTTTTTTCCAAATGAGGTCATATTTACAGGTTTCAAGGATTAGGGCCTGATATTTTGGGAGCCACCATTCAGCCCACTATAGTCGCTATGCTTAATTCTTTATTGCCTGTACAATTCTGGTATTGAGTCTGACGACATAAGGAACATAAAGTGATTTCAAGAATGTGACAATACTGGTACCAAATTATAATAGATGTCCCTGCCAAAGCCCATTAAAAGTCATTAAGAGTTAATGTGATGGTTCAAGAGAAAGCAAGGCCTCTAAAAAATTAAGTTTTCACCACGTACCCGGGAGAGGAAACAGGCCTGTTTCTCCACCTCCAGATGAAGAAAGTGCAAGTTTTGCAAACCTCGCCAGCATTACATGCATGGTCGCTGGGCCCTGCAGATCTCGTAGGGCTCAGGTCGGCAGTTCTGCTTCTCCCTCCTCCACCTCTCACCCTGTCCCCAGGGTGCTGTATGCAAGTGATCTGCAAAGTGTTGAATGAGGAACTTATGCCACTGACCAGAAGTGAAAAAGGGCAGGGACTGTGTGTTTTTCAATTAAAAAGAACAACAGGAAGTAACTGTTAAGTTCAACATGAGATATTGAAGCTACTACCGTTGAGAACAAAATCTCTCGTCAGGTGTGCCAGACTAGAGTTTATAACCAAAAGGAGTTCCATAAGTGCCCCTTCTGGGACCGTGAAAAGCATACATGGGCTGATCCAGCGCGCAGGCGGCCTGACATCCCGACGTCATCCTCTGATCTACAAACCAGACCTGGCTTCCTGCCCCAGCCATTCCTCTTCTCGTGTGATTTCACCCACAGAGCCTGGTCTTTCTAAGTGCCAGTTTCCTCACCTGGAGTGGGTGTGCCATGTGGGCTCCTTAAAGGCAAGACACACTGTTATTTTTCTGTGTGAAGTTTTGAGCTCATTGCCTGGCATACAGAGGACCCTCACTATATATTCATTCACTTAAACCAAATGTCTGCCTTACCTGCCTCACAGACTCAAAGCTATGCCAGACATGGCGTGCTGCCTCTGAAGATGACTCCGAAACTCTACAGACAGAAGGCACCGGTATTGCTGCAGACACTCTGCAAGTTCCCTTTCAGCCACATGATACTTTCACCCCTTTTAAAATTAGCCTCAGAGAGTGCACATCTGTACTGGAAATGGGTAGAAAGAGGTCTTGTTAATCACGCTCCTCCATTCAGAAGGTGTGCCCTGCCGAGGGGAACCGTGTGCAAACCTCGATGCTCATAGTCAGTTTTATGCATTTGTGTCTTCAGTCATATTAAAAAAAAAAAAGAAAGAAAGAAAAAAAGAATTTGCAAGTAAAAAAAAAAAAAAAAGAAAGAAAGAAAAAAAAGAATTTGTAAGCCATACCAAAAGAGAAATGATCCTGGATTTTATATTTATCTATGTGAAAAGATAAAGAACCTTTACCAGTGTTTTTTATTTTTTCTTATGGCTTCAATTTACAGTCTACTGTCATTTTCATTTCGGCCTAAAAGACTCCCTTTAACGTTTATTGTAGAGCAGGTGAACTAGTGATGAACTCCCTCAGCTATTGTCTTAGTTTTTCTCCTCCATTCTTGAAAGATTATTTTACCACACATAAAATTTTAGGTTGATGGTTGTTTTTGTTTTTTTCCAGGACTTTCTGTCATCCTACTGCCTTCCAGCCTCCATGGTTTCTGAGGATAAATCAGCTGTTATTCTTATTGAAGATCCCTTGAACACGATGAGTCACTTCTCTCTTGCTGCTTTCAAAATTCTGTTTATCTTTGGGTTTCAATGACTTGAGTACCAAGGGCCTTGGTGTAGATCTCTTTGAGTTTATCCTGTATGGAGTTCATGGAGCTTCGTGGACGTGTATATTCATTTGCTTCTTCAAATTTGAGGAGGTTTTGGCCATTATTTATTCCATTTCTTTTTTCTCCTTTCTCTTTCTCTTCTAGGAATCCTATAATGCGTATGTTCGTATATTTAATGAGACCCCATGCATCTCTCATGACTTGTTCATTTTCCTTCATTCCATGTTCTTTCACCCCTTAGACTGGATAATTTCGTGGTCTTATCTTCAAGTTTATTGATCTTTTCTTTTGCCAGCTCACATCAGCTGTTTGACCCTTCTAGTGAGTTTTTCATTTCAGTTATTGTACTTTTCACCTCCAGAATTTATGTTTGGTTTCTTTATATAATTTCTGTCTCTTTGTTCATAGTCTCATCTTGTTCATACATTATTTTCTTGATTTCCTTTAGTTTTTTTGTCCATGGTTTGTTTTAGCTCATTAAACATAGGCAAGACAGCAGATTTGACATCTTTGACTAATAATTCCAATATCTGCGATTCCTCAGGGATGATTTCTGTCAAATTATTTTTTTTTCCCTGTGAATGGGCCATTCTCTAATGGGCATATTTTCCTGACTTTTTTGGGGGGGGCGGTATATTTTGTGGTGTTGTTGTTAAGAACTGGACATTTCGAGTATTATGTCATGCCAGCTCTAGAGATCATTGTTCCAC
>NW_006443225.1:6668067-6675344 GCF_000325575.1 Pteropus alecto | reverse complement strand
GCCAATCATCCGTAACTTTTCCAAATTATTCTGTAACATGTGTAAATTTTGCTTTGTATGGTCCTGATGCTTCTGTTTTGTTATATCTGCAGTCAGCCAGTGACCTCATAAAGATTTCCTTAAATGTTTGGCTCTCAAAAGAGGTGAAAGGGAGGGGAAAAAAAGTAGGTCCTGTCACTTTAAATCCCTTCGGAAGCCACATCAGCCATGAATGGGCTGACATTCCTGCCAGCTCATTGACTTGGTGGAGGGGTAGATTCCTGGAGCTTCCTACTCTGCCATATCCTTGTGATGTCACCCAGGAGTGATTGGTTTTAATTTAGAAACAAGACAAAGAAAATAATTAATTCAAAGTTCAAAGTACATGTTTTTCCCAAACATGAAAGAACATTTTATCAATGTGGGTCTTGATTTTCTCATGGTCGCTCAAGAGAGATTTAACAGCCCAGTGATTTTTGTCCACCATCTTTAAGTCACATATATTCTAAAACTCGCTTTAGGAGGCAGACAAAGTACAAAATATGCCAGAAATATGATCTGGAAAAACCTTAGCCCTAGAAGAATCTAGCAGAAGTTTCAGAATTGAGATACCAAAGTGACGCTGCTAAACGAGATGCATCTTCCAGGGTGTGCAGAGAGAAAACTAGTTCTCAGGATCAAGGAATGTTCAATTAAAGGAAACGTCGAGTCTGAGGGCAAAGAAGTCTCTGACCTCCCGTACTTATTGTATGTACCCTTCACTTAGCACTCGGTTGCCTGGTGGCTTGTGGATCATCATCTTGTGGTTTTGTTTTGTCATTTAACTTGCATATCATTTAACTTCTACTGAGAGATGTGTTCATTGGATCGGCATAATTAGATCTCTTTCGAGAGTAAGAATATTCCTTAAACATTATAATTAAGCTGAAAGAAGAGGAGAAAGAAGAGGGTGTTGGGAAGGGTGTGTTAAGCTTCCTAGCACTGCCACAACAAATAACCACAAACTTCATGGCTCAAAACAACAAAAATGGATTCTCTCACAATTCCGGAAAGTGGAAGTCCAAAATCAAGGTGTCAGAAGGGCCCTGCTCCCTGCGAAAGCTCTGAATCCATCCTTGCCTCTTCTAGGTTCTGTTGGCTCCAGGTGTTTCTTGTCATGATAGCGTAATTCCCATCTCTGCCTCTGTCTTCACATAGCCTTCTCTCCTCTGTGTCTGTGTGTCTATCTCTTTATTCTAGTCTCTTATAAAGTTACTGGTTCTTGAATTTAGGTCCTACCCTAAATCCAGAATAATCTCGTCTCAAGATCCTTAACTTAATTGCATCTGCAAAACTTTACTTCCAAATGAAGTCACATTCGCAGATGCCAAGGTGTGGTGTCAACGTAAGAATGTTCAAACCTGTAGAAAATTTTTATAAGAGCTTATGTGAGCCAAATTGATGACATATGCCAGGAGCAGGAACTCAAATACTCCAGGTAATAACAGTTTTGCTGCTTCTTTCATGCCTTTGAAATTAAGGAGGGGCCATAAGGAAGAGTACATGGACATGGGGAAAAGCAAGGTGAGGATTGGATTACCTGATAGTTAACAAGATTATGTGTTTTCTTGAGGGTAGTTATAGCTTATTTCAAAAGTGTGTTAACCTAGATGCACAGAAACAATGAACAAGTCTTGCCAAGTCAAAGGTAAACCTTTTACTAAAACTTCTGATGCCTGGGGAGTGACTACCCACCATGATCTGCCCAATTAGGAATTTATGATCAGATCAACCTGTGAGGTGACCTTCCATAGAACCCTTTTTTTTGTCTTCATTGGTATAATACGAACATGCTTGATTTTTACCCCTAGATCCTGGCACAAAGCTTCTAAAACCCTTGGGATTTCCCGAGTGATACAGTGTCTTCATTATTCATAATGAGCACTTTCAATCGTGAATGGCTTAGGACAGGGCCTCTTGATGGCCTCAGGGTAGGGCTGGTCACCAGAAAGACCAGTGGTTAGAACTTTCAGCCCTACTCATCAATCTCTGGTAAGGGGAGGGTAGGTAGGCTGGAAATTGATCTCTATAAAAACTCCAAAATAATAAAATTCAGAGAGCTTCCAGGTTGGTGAACACATCAAGGTGCTGGGAGGGCGGTGCTCCCACACGGGGCATGAAAGTGACATGTCTTGCCCCGCACCTTGCCCTATGCACCTCTTCCATCTGGCTGTTATAATAAACCAGTAAGCATAAGTAAACAGTTTTCCTGAGTTCTATGAGCCATTCTATTTGCTAAAGACTAACCGGAACTTTAAGCAAACAAAATCGGTCGGAAGGATCTATGGGAGGAGCTAGGGCTTATGGGCGTTCTCATACTCTATATAATTCTGAGAACCCTACAGGAAGCACTCTATACTCATAATAAAGCTCTATGTTTCTAACTTCCCCTTCCCTTAACTTCCTTTTCCCTTCCATAGATACACCTCCATCTCAGCATGGGGCCCAAAGCATGTATGTGGCTTTTCATGTCTGCGTGCACTGGGTTGCAACCTTTTCTTTTTTCCCAAATAAATCCATTTTGAAGAAAAAAAAAAAAAACACCTCATCGATATTATTTTTCAGTGGACATAGCCAATTATCAAACCTGAGGAAGGCGTCATGAGAACCCTCAATTTATACCTGGTCAGTCAGAAGTACGGGTGGCCTGAGACTTGCAACCGACATCTGAAGTGGGAGCACGCTTCGAGGACTGAGCCCTTAACCTGTGGGGTCTGCACGAACTCTGGGTAGTTAGTGTCAGAGTTGAACTGAATCGTTGGACACCTCATTTTGGTGTTGAAAAGTTAAAGATTTGGTTGATGTCAGAGAAAATGCCCCATGAAAGTGAGGATTTAAACATGCATTTTGGGAAAGTACATAAATCAACTCACTACTGAGGGGAAGAGAAAGAAGAAAGACCTGTGTTTTCTCACAAAATCTAATAGTGCTGAGCGCATATTAGTTAAATCTATGAAGATGTTATTTACCGAACCAGCCTAAGAAGGCAAAGTAGAGAAGTTAATGGGTGTCTCATGATAAACTTCTCTGCCTCTGGTTAGACATGAGGTCTTTACACAAATGTTCTAAAAAGATTGTAAGGCTTCCCCAGGACTTACTTCATCTGCCCATCAATCCTGAGTTTACACTGCAGGTAATCTTTTGGGAGAAGGTCAAGAAACATGGACAGCATTTAACGAGGGTGAAATCTGTGAGCTCACCACTGGCACCGTGACTGCTGCTAAAGCTAAGGAAGTATTCAGAGACCTAGGACCCAGATTTTGGCCCCTTTAAACTCCCTTCCTGGAATGTTCCCTGCAGTTTCTCACCATTAAAAATGAGTGATGTAGATTCACGCTAAGGTCAGACATTCAACAAAAGGGATATATACCATTGCTCTCAATCTTACGGATTTTTATTTTCTTTCATGGTATTTCTCTCCTTTTCCTAACATTACATTTTCTCTCTATCTTTACTTTTTTTTTTTTTTTAAATAATAACAAGCATTTGCTTTCACAGACATGCAGTTTTGTCTTATATCAGTGCCACAGGTAGGTACCACTATTGCTATTTTACAGAGAGTGAAATGGGGCCCCATAGAGGTAATATAAGGTTATGAGGACAATTGAACTGTGGAGCTGGGAATCGGACGCAGGCACTAAATCCCACGCTTTTTCCTCAACCCTGTGATGTCTTCCTTTCCTTTCCTGCTGTTTCCTTTTCCTCTTTCCCCCCGTTCCAGAGGCACTCACAGGCTTAGGACATGCTCCTGTGACTCTAAGAGCCACGGTTCTCAGCACTCTGAGTACCAAAACTGCCCAGGGCGCTTTTATGAAATCTGATGACTGGGCGCCATCCCAAGCCAATCAAATCATCACCTCTGGGGGTGCACTGGACAGAAGCATTTCGTCAGATCCCCAGGTGATTCTGATGTGCAGCTAGGATTGAGAACCAGTGCTATGATTTTTGTGCCTCTTATTTGTCCTGGAAAGAAAATATTCACTTTCTCAAGCTTAATCCAATCTTTGGAGCACATCTTAGTAAGCCTGCTTGATGAAAACCAAGGACAAAGTGACCAATGAGACTTACAGATGGCAATTCAAGCTGACAGGTGTAATGCCCTTCGCTTCCCAAGTCCCACTAAAAGGATCATAGAGTTATACCCGGCAGGGAGAAAAGTCTATAACATTCATGTTAAAAAAAAGGAAGAATGGTATCAACGGTCTAGAAACCTTGAGGAAATAGACATGATTCGGTGCAGGTGAAAACGGATGAGTCAAAGAACGAAGGAGAACTATTCAGCGCAGACAGAGAAAGGCTGTGTGGAAAACGTGGGGTGAAATTCCCCCCAAAGACCTGGGAAATTTTCTCACTTGAACTGGAAGAGAATGGGACTGTGGGACAGTTGGTGGGGAGCAAATCAGAGGAATATGGCGAATACAGCAGTGCCTCACATGCAGGCTGGCCGCCCCGGGGAGATCTGGGACCCCTTAACCCCCATGCCCCAGCGGCACCCCCACCGCAGAGTCTTCGGAGGAACGATTTTGAAAAAGTAGTGAACTCTTGAGGCAAAAATGCCTTCCCAGTAATTTTTTACCAACTTCCCCCTGCTGCTCTGGATCCCTTAAGCAAAGAAAATAGAACTACCAAATAAATAAAAACCTAAAATTCCCCCTTTGGGACTAAGACAACAGGAACCAACACAGGTCGGTGACAAAGCCAGCTCGACTTTCAAACTGGGTAAATATAGATCTCCTCTGAAGGAGAAAGCAAATCAAAACAAAATAAAAATTACAGAACCTACGAAAAGATTTAGTACATGAAAAAAAGAAAGCGTATTTGAAGACTCCGAGCAAAGGCTTATCTTTGAAATAAACTTATTCCAAAAAGCGGGGAATAAGGTTAAGACAAGTTTTAATTTAGATTTTCACCAATGTTGAAAGGCCGTTATGGAGAATATAAAGAGGAAACAATTTATAAATATTCCTATCTTGAAAATATTGTCACTGGAATTTTTGTTTTCAATCAACGTTAATATGGGCTGTGTGGCACATTAGAATTTCCAAAGATGGCAAATCTCTCAGCTTACACACTCATGTGCAATGTGACTTTCCTCTCCTACCAAGAGAAAGAGTTTGGTTCTTTATATTCTTGAATCTGGGCAGGAGTCTGGGGAGACTCTGTGACTTCTCTAGCAGAATATGCTGGAAGTGACACTGTGCTAGTTCCGGTCATAAGCTGACCTGGAGCCTTTGCTTCTTGCCCATAGGAAGTCAGCAGCTATGTAAAAGATGTGACTATGCTGAGATCAACATGCTATGGGAAGCCCAAGCCATACAGAGAGACCCTGAAGAGTGAGACGCCATTGGCGGGGGGAGAGGGGGCAGGGAACCATGACTTGGGAGGGAGAAGCCAGCATGGAAGTGGACCTTCCATCCCAGCTATGCCAGCTGAGGCTTGAGGCCGTGTGATCAGATAGACCATCCAGCCTAGCTACTAAATTCCTGACCCTAAATATTATGGGCAAAATACAATCGTTATTCCAAGCCACACAGTTTAGGGGTTAATGTGTTAAACAGAAATAGATAAACAGAGGCAGCCAAGAGCAGCCTGGGGAGCTTTACAGAAACCAGTGGAAATGTTGAAATCCCCAGCCTCCTTAACCACCTCAGCTCCCAGAATGCTGACAGCCAGGTTATTACCCTCCAGGCAGGAGACACACAGATTCTCCTCTGGGAATTCTGACCAGCTCTAGAGGAAAGACCTAAAGTACCTCACTTGGGAGCTCCCCACAGCCACCCTACAGAAAAGCTCCCTTTCATGAGGATCTCTCCTCCTATCCTAAACATGCACACAGCCTCAAACCAGCTTCTAGTCCCCTACCCTAAACATGTGTAAACAATCCAGGATTGCTAGACATCGGAGGAAGCCTCTAATGTAAAAGAGAGAGATCAAACACAGGACAAAAGGAGATATAGAGGAGATTATGAGAGGAAAAGGAAACTAAAAAGCAAAATGATCATTATTGCCCTTGGAGAAAAAGACACAGGAGAAGATATAGTACCAATAAAACAAGAACAGGATGCTATTAAAAAGAAAATTGGTCAAAGAACAAAAAAGAGCTTTTAGAAATTAAATATGTGATAGCATAAGTGAATAGCTCAGCAAAAGGGCTGGAAGATAAGTTGAGGAAACTTTTTAGAAAGGAGAGCAAAATACAGAGATGGAAAATAAAAGAAAAAAATCAGGAAATTAAAGGACCAGTACAGACCAACAATGATCTGTTTCATGCAAATAATAAAGAGTGCCAAAGAGAAAGAACACAGAAAATGGAAAGGAGGAAGTCACCGATAAAGTAATTCAAGGGGATTTCCCAGAATAGAGGAGCGTGACCCACACCAAGTCTCATCATCATGAAACCTTACAACATTTGAAAGAAAAGGAAGATTCTACAAGAAGAAAGAGAGAGAGAGAAGGAGAGGGAGAAAGACAGACAGACAGAGACAGAGACAGAGACAGAGACTGAGAGAAAGGTTACCTATAAATGGTATGAAATCAAATGACTTAGAACTTCTCAAGAGCAACACAGGGAGCTAAAAGACAATGCCTTCCAAATTCTGGAAACTTATATCCATCCTGGACTTACGTATCCAGACAAACTATGAGTCAAGGGCATGTGCAGAATGGATACATATTTCAGATATATGAAAAAAATTAATCTTCTACACACTTTTTCTTAGGAAACTATTGAAAAGTATGTTTCATAAAACAAAGGAATAGACCAAGAAAGAAGAAGACCCAGGAAATGGTCTTCGATACAGTTGAGCAATAGCCAGTCCAGACAAGAGCTTGTCAGGGAGTCCAGGACAGACTCCCCCAGAAGATGAAGAGACAGATGTCTGATGCGAATGCACATTTCAAGAGGAGATCCAGGATACTGGCATAAAAGTGGAAGTTGACAAATATAATAAAAATCAAATAAACAGACTAAACAACTATAATCTGGAGTAACGTTCTCCAACAGAAAGTGTGAACCCATATGTAATTTTATTTTTTATTATTTTTAAACTATTATATACTTTTTATTATTATTATTATTTTATTTTTTACACCTACAGCACCTGGACTTCCTAGGTGGTCTCCCATCCAGGTACCAACCAGGCCCAAACCTCCTTAGCTTCCAAGATCAGACAGATTGGGCTTGTTCAGGGTAGTATGGCCGTAGATTCATGTAGCCAAAATTTTAACAATGAAGAGTTCATATAGATATTGTCCTGATC
>NW_006443225.1:6666075-6667936 GCF_000325575.1 Pteropus alecto | reverse complement strand
AATATATAATTACTAATGACATTTCATATTTTTATATTAAATCTTTGAGATTCAGTGCGTATTTTGCATGTATAGCCCATCTCAATCTGCACACTAAAATTTCTCAGAAAAACTTGATTTTATCCGTATTTTGTTTTTATTAAATTTGCAGTTGAAAGGGTTATTCACATACCAAAGGTGTTCCAAACATACTTAAAATTTTCTAAAACCCATCAGTTTTTAAAGTAAGATGAAAAAATAATTAAAATTTAATAACCTTAAAAATTAATTCCTTAGTCACACTAGCCACATTTTAAGTATTCAACAGCCACATGTGCCTAGTGGCTACTGTATTGGACAACTAAGATCCAGAGAGATTAAAAAGTCATCTGGAAAGGAAAAAGTAATTAGAGTTACTACATGGCTCAGCTTCAAATAACATACTCTGAATATCTGTTTAATCGAAAGTATAATATAATTATAATCGGGAAGACAGAATGGTAAATGTTTATTGTGTCAAAGGAGGAAGAGGAAAGAAAGCTAAATCCTAAATGCCTGAAACTGAAAAATTAAAACGTAGCAATAGAACCCTATTAAATAGAAACAGAGAAGTAAATACAAAAGGAATCTGCCAACATTAGCTCCAAATGACTCTCTCTGAGTAAGAAGAAACGGAGGAGAAACGGCTTGGGACTCCCATTTTTCTTAAACCTCACACTATTGGCTAGACACTTTGATTTTGTATGATTTTGATTTTTAAAAAGATCTTGAAAAATGATCACTGGGAGGTTTGTCCACCAGTATGTGGAATGAGAATTTTCTGTGGAATATTGTCACTTGTGGAGTTGATAAAAATTGGAGGACTGTTACTTGAAAACGTGACCCCTTTGCATTGTCCTATGGAAACAGTCAAAGCTGGGAGACAGCCCCAAATATAAGAGTGAAAATAAAGTGAAAGGGAATGCAGGGTAGGAGGCTGGGGACAGGCTCTGTGGAGGTTGGGCACAATGGCTTCCTGAGGATCCGAAGGGCGCAGAGAACATAGGGGACGGGAAGCACAGCCCTCGGAAGATGAATGCCACACAGGTGACAGGGCAAGCGTGCACTGCATCTCACTTTCTCCGCACCTCGACCCTGCCCCCTTCTGTGGTCCCGCCACAGCCCCAAGACCTCCCCGCTGCTCCAGGACAAGCCCTCCCTCCCTGGAGACCCGGGGCAGGGCTTTGTCCTCCATGAAATTGTTCCCGACTACTACCGTCCTCACCGATTTTTATTTTTAATCTCATGCAACTCATGTGCTATGTCTCACACGTTTTGGGCCTTAATTATAAACTGTTTTGAATTGCATATTATTATTTCACATAGAATTTCCAAGCTGCATGATAAGATCAAGGATAATACTATATGCTTTTGCATGGCCTATCACAGCCAGCACAGCATTAAACCCATAGTATAAGTTTAAAGATGATTCACTGTTGATGGCGATATTATAGATGCATTTATACATTTCTATAGCACCTCTTATCACAGAAACCATGGTATTTTATAGGTAGGTAGATTAGTGAGATAAAATTTTTATATATGAGAATTCAGGTACAGATCTCAGTTCATTGTTAATTGTTCGTGGCACAATCTTATAATTGGACAGCACAAAACCTCTCTCTTCTCTAATTTTATTTGATTTTTCCCCTTTTTTCTTGATCCCCATGACTTGTCTCCTTCCTTCCCCACCCCCCGCCCCCAGATACCCGTCTAACGTATTAAGAATTTGCCGTTGGAAATATACGTATCTTAAAATAGAGTGTTGTCTGCATGTGCGTGATTAACTTTAAAATGGTGTCATGCTATGGATCTTATTCTATTTCTTACTTTCATTTAACAC
>NW_006443225.1:6647376-6666043 GCF_000325575.1 Pteropus alecto | reverse complement strand
GAATCGCTTCGCTTGCTGCATGACATTCCACCATAAGCTTCGATCACGTTCATCTATCCATTCCCCAAATGACAAACACCTATGTTGCATCCAGCTCCCAAAAAACTGCTGTGAAGAATATCCTTACACATTTGTTTCCTTATGAATGTATGTAAGAGTTTCTCTGACAATATATTGGGATTGCTGTGTCATGGATTATAAGAATATATCATCTGCCTAAGTACTTTTGAATCTCTCCCCAGAATGGCTACACCCATCTCACCTCTACCAGCTGTGGATGAGAATTCGCTGCTGTGTAATTTGCAAATAACTGTCAGATACAATGACAGAAATAGCTTAGGGAGCATAATTGAAAACCTCCAAAGGTAAGTCTTGCAATGATTCTTATCAACTCAGAAAAAGGAGAGGACAAAAAGACAGAGGTTGTTGCTTGTGGCTCCATTTACCTGGGCCACATCCGTTAAACGTAAGCTGTTTAAGAGATGCTGCTCACCCCATCTCTTCATTCCGTGCTTGTGATTCTTGGCTGTACGAGTTAGGGTACAACTTATTCAGATGGGTCTTTTAATTCATATCTGAAAAGAGTCTCTTTCTTGGGAAAAGAAAGAAAGAGGGAAAGATAAATAAGAAGGCATTCATTAAGAAAACCTGAATCCACACTTTCTTAAATGGTAAACACACACACACACACACACACACAAACACACACTAAAAGTAATATGGCTCTGAGGCTGACGTCTATTCCCTACCAACTGGGGAATTGCTGGAGCCCTTCGCCAGGTGTGGCTGAGTGAAATGTCTCTGTCTTTTCCTGCCTGCGTCCTCGTGTTTCATCACCCAGGGTCTGCATGATCCCAGCGGCACGGAGTCTCATGTTTACCCTCTTCCTACCCTCCGTCTGGGACTCCCCGGCTGTGGCTCCTCTGAGCACCCCTCTGCCATCATCTGTCATCTTCGGGTGTGTTCTGTGCCCACCACATGCCACATCTGAGCTCGAAGATCAGATGTGTCGGGCCACTTTGCCTCAGCGGCCGAAGCTCAAGAGTTGAGATGGCAAACCAGACGTGAGGAAAACCCAAGCACCTGAGAAAGGGCAGAGAGCCTGCCCCGCCTGGGCGCCCAGACCACCCCCACGTGCCCCTTGGCCTCCTTTCCCTGATCCCCACCATCTAGGGTCCACCTACGGATTGACAAACTCCTGTTGGCCACATCTGGTTTAAGAGAAAGAAACCAGGAGTTGGGAGACCTAACAGGCAGCACTTGGCACACACAATAGAAGCAGCTGCTGTTTATAACCCTTTTTAGGGTGGCCTCAAGCTGGACCTAACACTTCCCTTCCCTGGCTTTCCCCTGTGGGGCATTGTTTTACATGGAGCATCTGGAACCTCACAATCTTGCAGCTCAAAAAAAAAAAAAAAAAAAAAAAACCATGAATCTATGAAACTAAAACGAACTCTCTTTCCTGGGAAAACCTCCCAGCCACACTCCCGGTTTACCCATCATGGTAAGGCAGGTACATACAGCTCCTGAAACCTCACTTTCCCTATCCATTAAGTGGGAATATAAAGTTCAGCTGGTCAGCTAGCTATCCAGTCAAAATGCTGCCCCATGAAGCCTTTTTCTAAATACAGCCTGTGAGGTCTGAAACACTTGCAATGTCTCAACGAGGAAAAAACAGCACGAATTCAGGTTGTCAGTTCAAGACCAATATCACACTGCATAGGAGGCCAGTAGCAAGGACCTCCCCGGGCCCATCCCGCTAGGTGTTGTTATCTGTGGCTCCTCTGACCCCAGGGCCTCCCTTCCCTGGTCTTGTCCCCATAGAAACAAATGTGGAGCTGGCAGGCACCTCTGCGCACACCATCTGACTCCACCAGCGCCCGTCCAATACCCACTTCTGATTTCAGACGCCTGAGCTGGCTCCGCTGGGCAAGGTGGCGCCTAATTACCTCCCTTCTGTTTTTCCCTCCTCTCCTCTCTTGTCCTCTCCCCTCCCCACCCCCTCAGAGGACAGCCTTTCCAAGAAACAACACACACGCACACCTGGCACAGTGCGATAGGGAAGCTCACCATGGATACCGGGCCACCGTCCCCACCCCGGAGGCTGCTCCTGGGAATAAGTGACTATCTCTAGAATGCTACAAACTCCAGATGTGCACCGACTCGTGCCTTGAGACCTGGCTTCCTTGTCTCATTATGCCTATTTTTTCCCCAAGTTTCATATATGCGTATCGAGGCTTCAGAAGGGGGAAAAAATGGGAAATGGTAATCTTCCTTTTAATATGCTACCACATGCCAGCCCCGAACAGCTGTGCACACACAACACGTCGGACTGGACATGAAATATAGCCTGGGACCATGTTTTAAGCATTCATTCCCAGGGCTTACAAAACACATTGACTTAGAGGGAGGCCACACGGTCTTCCTCCTGCATAAAAAGGTGGCTTTGAAATAGGTACAGCCATCTGGAAACAGCCTCCTCTGCCATTGATATGTAAAGCGCACATATTACACCAGCTTGCTCGGGATTGTGCGGCAGGAGGCAGAAACAAAACCAGGCCTATGACTGTTTAAACGTACAGCTTCTGATTCTCCGTAGCTTACCTTGCTCTGAAAAACCACTTGCCCGCACACTAGGTGACTCTGGACAGGCCGGGGAGGCCATTTGTTCATGAGGACTTTCATTTGTGTGCAGTGGAGTGTCCTGGAGTCCAGATTTTGGGGGAAATTATTTGAACACTTGCCAGTGCTGCTGCACGCTTGCTAATAAGCAAGAATCGGTCGGGCGCGTGATTGGGAGTAAATAACAAACACCCCATCGAAATAATGACCTCTGCTCTTTTGCTCATTAGAGGCAACAATTTGCTTCCCTCCCCGGAAGACTTAGATCCCACCTTAAATAACTAGTTTTGTCAGGCATTTAAAGGAGAAGAGCAATGGGTCCTATATGGCTAATCGATCTCCATGCAGTCAGGAGGTGACCTCTCGTGCTATTAACACTGGCTCCCTAAAATAAGTGCCCCCCCCCACATACACACACACAAGACCTTCGTTATGCAGGCATTGCCTAAAAAATTCTTGATCTCTGAAGCTATTTAACTTTCATGTCATTTCTTCCATTTTTATTTCCCAGGCTTGTTTTTCACCTCTGTTTGTATTTTTTAAATGTACACATGATCTGGATAACACAAATTGGCTGCCTGGAAATTTAAAATGCCATCCCAAACCGGATGACCCTCCCTAAAGAAATCCCAGCAGGAAGGCAGAGCTCTGGAGTAACTGGAAGGGTTAAGCTGTTAAATGCACAAATAGCAGAGCTCCTATTACCGCGAGAGGAGATCACTCTAGGTCAGCCTGTCCTTTACATTGTGAAGAGCTTGAAAGGGCCTAATAAACCCAGCAGCCTATGGCAAAGGTAATTTATTTTATATTCCTAGTCATCACATGCAATATATTTTGGAGGGAGAGAACAAATATAATTCAAAGAAAGTGATAAACAATGGAAAACAAAAAAACAAGAAAACAGTATCTAGTAATGCTTTCACCCCCCAGTTAAGAAAACACGTGTCTTTCTCTGCTTTTGTGGTGCATTTCTCATCCTGTTTGTGCATCCACATCTACAAAGTGTCTAAGTGTGGCTGGGGTGGGGGTAGGGGCCAGAGGGGATAACGGTTCTGCCTAGCCTGGGGTCTGAGGTACTTCTTGGAGAGGACACAAATTTCATGAAATAAGCAGGTCCCAAGTGTGGATACACACGTTTCTGCACAGGCACCTCCCAGCTCCACCCCCAGAAGACACATCCACTTGACTTATGAATCAGCTCCTGGCTGGGAGCAATTACTAAGTGGACAGCTCTCCGGCTGATTCCCCAAGCCCACGTGGAGGACAGTTTCTCTGGGCTCCGTGTGAGAGGCTGGGCGGGTTCAGCTCCTGTTTCGCACTTGGCACATTTTACATGGATGAGGTCACTGGATTGCAGATGAGGTAACTGCAGCCTGCCCGTGAGCTAGGAGAGGTTACCATCTGACCGTTCATGTAAACACAGGGAAGTCCCGTGGGGCCTGCCGACAGCTGGGCTCTGCTGCTGGCGGTAGAGGGGTGAGAGCCCCAGGACTCCTCAAGCTTGTCCCTGCTCTTAAAGGAGCCAACGCTGCTTGAGGTCATGTCACACCCACCTCAAACAGTGGGCCGCCAGCCTTATGTCAGAGCAACATACTCGAAGGAGGAACACCGGCTGGTCCCGCGATAGGTTTGCATGGGGGCATAGATGAATAAACAACATTGCCCCTTAAAAGAGGACCTTCTCAAGGCAGAGTGACACTGTGGACTGGGGTGTACGATGCTCTGCAAGCCTGCCTCTAAACCTCTCTGCACTCAGCTGGTAGAAATGGTTCTAACCTTCAGACATTTAGACACATCTCTTAATAGTCTCTAAGTTAAAAACATGGCTGGAAATAAGCATTTGTAAAAACCAATAAAGAAATACATTTTTAAAGCTCTTCTGAGTTATAGAATGACAGAACGCATTTCCAGATGTGGAGCTGTCTGCTCAGGTGTGCCAGGGACCCCGCGATTCTCAAGATTAAAAAGTTCTTTCCAGGGTCATCAGACTGACTAAATTCTGCATCCATCTCATGCCTTCTTCATTTATTCCTTTTTCACTGAGCAACACCATGCACCAAGCGCTGCACTGAGCACTGGAAATGTGGGAAATAAGAGATTGGTCTCCGTAGTCGTGGAGCTCACAGACCAGCAGACAGTTAGTTACTGCTACTACACGAACGATAAAGGGGAATGCGTGCACAGAAGAGAAATGCAGGAGCCATGACAATGGAGGCCATCTCAAACCTCCCTGAGATCCTCATTAAGCTGAGACCAGAAGCATGAGAGTTACAATAAAAGTCATTAGCAAAGATGCACTGTGGCACGTCACATGTCTTAACACCTGTGAGGTATGTTTGCTGTGGTCCCCACTTTGCAGACGCTTACGCGGTTTAAGAAAAGTTAACTAACCTGCCCAAAGAAATGGTAGGATTGAGATTCGAACCCAGAGCCTGCATTCTATAATCACTCTGCCCCAGACTCAGTCAAAGGGACACCAAAACAAGCAGAGTTTCACAAACAAGTGTGAGGCCTGTGTCTTGCCAGCAACACAAGCAGCTGAGTGCACAGGAAGGGTGAGAAGACCCTGTAGAACAGAACTAGGTAATGGGGAAAACATTCTAAAAAGAGAAAGTAGCATATGTGCAGGCCTAAGTGTGTGTGTGTGTGCGCGCATGCATGCACACGTACATGAGAGAAAGAAAGAGGAACTTTACAAGCCATACTAAAGAATTTGAACTTTTTCCTAAGGGCTGTGGGAAGTCATTGGAGGACTTTAAGCACCTTAATGAGATGATCAGATTTGTTTGCTTGAAATGTCTCTCTGGCTGCTGTGTAGAAAATGGATTGAAGAGCAGTGAAGGGCGTGTTGGAATAATGCAAATGAGAAATAATGGCCGGGACTGAGAAGAAACAGCGGGCAGAGAACCAATGCAGGGAGCTGAGTTCTACACGGGAGACGAAATCAGCAGAGCTTGGCAACTGATTGGACGTGGGGTGGAGTGTGGGTGGGAGAAGGAAAGGAGGCGGAAGAGGGGGGAAGATGTTGTCTGGCAGAGCTGCAGGATGTGGAAGAAGATCAGGTTTAGAGATGCTCCGTAGGCACTTAGGCATGCAGATGTCAAGCTCAGGAACAAGGTCTGGTCCGAAGACAGAGATCTAAGACTCGTCAATACACACACGGCCATCAAAATTTGGGAGTTGCTGAGCACGACTGAGATGTCACTAATACCTCATTTCTTTCACGTGGGTCTGATACCTGTGGAAAGGCACATTCTCCTCCACTGGAGTATAAGCTACATGAGGACAGGGACTTTTTTTTTTGTCTTGTTCTCCACTTGCTCCCCGGTATATGATCTATGGAATGTAGGAAATGTTCCATAAATACTATGGAATAAAGCAACTAAAGAGTAACTCTGTCTAAAAAAGTTATAAAAATAAGACAAGCAGGGAGTTTTAAAAGCTTTCAGCCCACCAGAAAACTGAAAATGTAAATTCTTCCTCAAACCCTCACCCCTCAGACATGCTACGTAAGACAAGGAAATGGGCTGGCTGGAGTGCGTTGCCCTCCCAGCCTTCTGCAGCTGGTGTGCCTACTTCTAGAGCATCTGTCCTTCCTTACCTCTGGCTCTTTCTTGCTTTGTCAATATCAGTTGAATCTAAAACTTTAAACCCTAAAACAACATCTATAATGCTACTGTCACCGCATTAACATCGCCCACTGAGTAATATGATTGTACTCACAGGAAAACAAGTGCAGCCATCGGACTGTATCGCCCTAAACCTAAACTGCCCAGAGGAGAATGTTCCACACGTCAAGATCGAATGCACTCTCTTCTCTTAAATTACATCGGCTACTCTCAATCATGCCATGTTGCCGCTTATTCATATCCGAACTATACATTTCCTGTAAATTTTTAATTTTTCTCACAATGTCTATTGCCTTTCTTTTTTTCTGACGAACAGAAGACATATGAAAATCTTCCAGGAGCTTAATCATATAATGTGTGTAATAGAACCCCCTTTCTTATTGAAAACATTCTTTACTGGGCCCCTCTGCTTTCCTGGACTAATTTGGACCCATTGTTTTCTAAGGCTGCTGCACAGCTGTCATCCCTGAGTTCCTTTTCATTATACTCCTGACTTAGTTCGACCGTTTCTCAGATTCCCATTTTTTTCTTTTTCTTCAGGACCTTTTTGTTTCAATTTTGCTATTACTCTAACTCAGCCACTCTAGCATTCTCTCTGACCCTGGAAAATACCAAAAATACTCCTATTCCGCAGCCTCTGCACTGGCTCCCGCTCTATGTTTAAGCTCCACTTCCCTCCCCTGCCTCAGATCCTGACAGAGCTTGTTCTTTTATATCACTCAAGTCGGATTTAAATGTTTCCTCTTCATTAAATGCCCCTTCCCTACCATTCAATCAAAACAAACACACACACACACACACAATCTCCCAGTCACTCTGTTAAGACAATTCCATTTGTTTTCAACATAGCACTCTCATTTCCTGATTTTTCCTGGTTTTATCCACTTATTTGTTTTCTGTTCCACCCCATTAAAATGCCAGGTCTAAGAGAACAAGATTTATTTATTTATTTATTTATTTGTCTCTTACACCAATAAACCTCAACCCCTAGAGCAGGGAGAGGCATGTAGCAGAGGCTCAATAAACATGTCTGGAAGAAACTTCAGAAGGCTCCGTTCATACATAACACCTAAATTTCTCCTATTCCGTCCTCTGACATGACAGAAGAGAGGCCACAATCTTAGTATATCTCTTCTGAAATCTTACTAACCTGAGACTCTAAGCTCTCAGATGGAAGAGAAACTCTAAATGGGGACAACGAGATGCTAAAAGAGTAGGGGAGATGCTTAAGGAAAAGTAGATGGTTGCCACTTAGCTAAAGTACCGGGTTGTTGGGTTTTTGTTTGTTTGTTTGTTTGTTTGTTTTTTTAGCTAAGAGGCATGATAAACTTTTGTAAGCAAAAGGGGAGAGATAAATTTTGGGGTTTTGCTATTAGAAATACAAATGACTAGATATTTTGAAAACTCTTCCACTGCAAAACACTGAGATGCTGAATAAATTGCCATATTAAGTGAACTGATTAACTCTCAAGATAATACGGAAAATTCCTGGAAACATAAAGTATAATAAAACAAAATAAAATAAGCCATGAGCAGAAAAAAGTAAGAAAATTCAGGAGCTGGGGCTGCTCCCGAAATGAATACCAATACCAGGATTCTACAGCAGGGATTAGCAAGTCATAACATGCAGGCCAACCACCTGCTTTTGTAAATAAAGTTTTATTGGCACACAGCCACACCCATTTATTTATGTATAGTCTATGACTGGACTTTTATGCTGTAAGAGCAGAGTTGAGTAGTTGCAACAGAGACCACATGGCCAGCAAGCCTAAAATATTTATGCTGATCCTTTAGGAAACCCCTTAATAATTGTGTAGGTAAATGGGGTCTTTGGGATTTGTACAAAGTAGAAGGATGAACCTGGGACTCACATAAAGTTTGAACCTTCAAAGGGGCTCACACTCCAGGAAAAGGGTCCACTAGAAAACTATACATGCTGACAAAACAAGGCAGAGGGGAATCTATCTGTTTCTGCCACAGTTCCAAGTAGAAAATATTCTTAATGATTGTAGTAATAATAAAAATTTTAAGTAGTAATAATGGTCTCTCCTGGATATTTGTAACTGTAGCCCTGCTGTCACATGAGTCTCGGGTTCAGGTTTTCACTACCCACCTCATCTTGAAAACCCCAAACAAAGAAAATAAAGTAAAGTATTTCAGTTTGGTAACAATGGTGTACCTGGTGGAGAGAAGAAGGAAGTGCAAATCTTCTCCAGAGCAAAGCCTTATTAACCTAGTCACATGAGGATTCCCACCGTTTAAATTCAATTAAATGTAAGTTTAAAAACAGAGAAAAAATTTACTAAACCACAAGATAACCAACCACCATTAGTGAGAGTCCACGAAAACAACGAGCATGACTTAAACCACCAAGAACTTCAATAGAATAGAATTATTAAATATAGAACATAAAATAACTACGCACAAAATGTGGAAAGAGATAAAAGTTAGGAAAATGAACAAGGAGAAGAGCACTATCAACAGTGACCAAACAGATTTATCAAAGAAAAAAAGTAGAACTTGTAGAAATAAAAATAAAACTATATGTAATTAAAAACGTATAAATAGATATACACATGCATATATTAGATGATAGATAGAAAGAAGGTAGGTAGGTTGGTAGGTAGGTAGGTAGATGATGATGATAGATGACAGATGATTGATAGATAGTAGGTAGATGATGATGATGATAGATAGATAGATAGATAGATAGATAGGTGATAGATGATGATAGTTGATAGATGATAGATAGATGAAAGATATATAGAAGAAAGATAGATGATAGATGTGTGCGTATAGATAGAGAAATAAGTAGGTAAAACAGCAAAATAAACATGGATGAAGAGAGAGTTAGTGAACTGAAGCCAGATTTTAAGAAAATACTCAAAATGCAGCACAAGAAAGATAAGAAAATAGAAAACAGAAAAAGAAAAGAAGAATGACAGGGTCTAACATATATCCAAAGTTACACAAGAGAGAATAGAAAGAACGAGGACGAGAACTTCTTGGAAGAGAAGAGCTAAGAAAATGGCAGAACTAATGAAAGATATGAATCCTCAGAGACAGAAATACGATATATCTCAGGCAGGATAATTTTTTTTAAACGATCACGCACACACTAGGCACATCACCTGAAACTGTAAAACACCAAAGCTGAAGTGAAAATCTTGAAAGCAACAAGAAAAATGACAGATCATCTACCACAGAATGACTGTGGTCTGACATGGACTTCCAACAGAAACAATGAAGCCAAAGCCTACAGAACCATGTCTTCAAAGGCTGGAAGAAAATAACTGTCAATCTAGAATTGTGTTGTCAGAAATATTCTCTTTCAAGAATGATAAGAAAAACATTTTTGCCAAACAAAAACTCAGTTTACCTTTAACAGACTCTTAGCAAAGGAACTTCTAACGGATGAACATCCAAAAAAAAGGTAATGATCTAAAAAGATGCTCTGGAATAGAAGAAGAAACACTGAGCTGAAGTGCTCAGGAAAAGAGAAGATTTTTAGACAAGAGAAGAAAGGGAGACAAGAAAGCTGGGGGCGGGGAGAAGAAACACTTTGCAAGAGTCAAAAGAAATGTCTAACATGATGTTTTATTACGTTTTTGCAGTGTGGAATGTATTATAAATTCTTGAATTCCCACAATACCTTCAGTAAAGTATACGATTCTCTTGCGTATTTCATAAAGCTGAATCTATTTCTCCAGCTGGGATTAAGAGCCAGATACATGTCCAGCACGTATGTGAGACAAGAACAGAGCTAAGGTGTCCTGTGCGTTGCGTGTTGGTAGGGACCAGGGCGTGTGCTAGATGTGGTCCCTAGCTCTAGCGGTTGCAACCTAAGTACTTTCCGGGGGACTCTACAAGTATCGTTTCTGTAGAGCCCTATCATATCTTTTCTCTCCATACTACTCATCATAAGTACAAGGGATGGACTATGGTGTAAAAAAGGTACCTTTCTTATCTCAAATGGAAAGTTAGGGCCACATCCTCATTTCCACTAAGGTCAGGCATCAGGGGCGGTGATGGCAATTTCCAAATAACCTTAGGGGAAAAGAGAAATCAAGAAAAGAACATTTACTGGGAATGAACATATGACCAGGCTCTTTTCCTGTAGTAAGTCATTTTACCCTCACATGTAAGGGTATATGTGGCCTGTAAGATACACGTGGCCATTACATGGTGGGAAGGAGGCGTGGAGAAGAGGGCAGCCATAGTGAGACAGGCCCAAGAACTGGGAAATAAGTTGTTATCGAAGAATTACATTATAAAATCAACACATATGGGATGAGATCAATGATCTAAGAAGTTTTCTAATTAGAGGCGACCTGACTATTGCCTCAGTCAGGTGTCAGCAAACTGTAGCTTGCAGGCCAAATCCGGATTGATTTTTACATTTTTGTAGCTGAATGATTGAAAATAAAAAAGATAGAGAGAAAGAAAAATATTTTTGACAAGTGGAAATTATAAGAAACTCAAATTTCAGTACCCATAAAATTTTATTGGACTACAGCCACGCCCATTCATTCACATGAGTCTCTGGCGGTTTTTGCTCCACGGTGGCAAAGTTGAGTAGTTGCAATAGTGATAACAGGGTATGGGAGGAGTAAGGGCAAGGAAGGAGGCTGAGACTGTTATTTAAGAAGAGATAGTACCTGCATAGCAACCAGGGTCCCCCCAAACCCACATTTGATACATACACCCCAATACACCACCTTCTCTTGCTGCTTCTGCTCCTTCTTCTTTCCGCCCAAAGTATTTGCTATCAAATTCTTTGCAGAAAGTGTTTTGCCAACCCATGACCCAATTGATGGTATTAACATAGTTAAAAAACAAAAACGTAATAATCAGAAGGCTCAGTGGGTGTTTTAGAGGAAGAAAGTCAAGAAAATAAAAGCCACATGTACACACATGCATATTAATACTTAGGAGGTTAGCTTGGTGAAGGTCCAGGGTTAGCAAATCCTGGTAAAAAAATTGCAAAGCTGTAAAAAAGTTTCAAAATAAATACATACATACATACACACAGACAGACAGACAGACAGACAGACATCAAGCTAAAATAGTGTATCGATAGCTGGTATAGCACCATTTACTGAGCACATCTATGTGCCAGACACTGTACTTAGCAATTTACACACATAATTTAATACTCAAAAAAGACTATGAGTGAGGTAAGAGCTATTTTCCTTTTAGAGGTGAAAAAAATATGAGGTTCAGAGAAGTTAAGCGACTTATCCAAGGCTATACTGTGAGTAAATGGAAAAGCTTGAGTCTTAGACCATCTGACATTAAAGCTCCTAGCCACTAACCTGTGCCATCATTAATAATGTTCTACCCACTACGGAAATGGCAATACTGTCACCAGTGCATCTGCAGCTCCTGGCCCAAAGCCCACTCCATCTTAGGTGATCGGAATTGTTTGCTGAAATGTGAAAGACTCTACACTCACCCAGCAAGGCTTTCATTTCAGTTCGGCTTTCCCACGCCTACATAGATGAAGAAGTCAGGACTCCC
This sequence comes from Pteropus alecto, assembly GCF_000325575.1. Lineage (NCBI taxonomy): Eukaryota > Metazoa > Chordata > Mammalia > Chiroptera > Pteropodidae > Pteropus > Pteropus alecto. Next base: position 6,654,272 of record NW_006443225.1, on the reverse strand, counting down.
TCCTCTTGCCAGCTCATTCCACCTTATTATCAGGGAAAGTAAAAATGGAGTTTAACTCACACACGAACCGTTTATGAAGTTCATTAGTGCAAGTCAATCCCTGATCCACTCTTGGGGGATAACAAAATCAAGATTTTGAGCCTGCAAAGCTGTGGAGACCAAGCTCTGTTCACACATCAGAACCTGTGGACCTCTGGGGACCCGCCAGATGACAGGCTGTCTTGCTGTGCATTGCTATGAGCCCTCACCAGTGGGAGTAAGAAATAAAAGATGCCAAGTGCCAAGGCCACCTCGCTAGAAGGAGCAAAGCTGGGAGTCAAAACCAGATCTTTCTGATTCTAGATCCAGTGCTATCTCCTTCCACCATAACTTCTTTTTTGTATGACAAGATGTCCACAGTCTCCCATTTTCTTTAATTATTCAAGAAATCATGTTCGTTTTAGGAAAAAATTAACATAATACATTAGAGGGAAAAAATTACATATAATCCCTTTCCCAGAGATGATCTATTAATATTCTAGGTTATATTCTTCCAGATTTTTTCTTATGCATGTTTTAATCAAAATGCAATTATTCTGTCTTAAAATCTGCTTTGGTCTCTAATAGAATGTGAATATTATATGACAATCTAGATACACATATAATCATTTTTAATGTTATGTTTTATTGTATTGATATGCCATAATTTATTTAACCATAATTGTACGATCAGACACTGAGCTTATTCTGGTTTTTAGTTATAATCAAATGTGTCTGTCTTATTCTCAGTAATTTCCCTCAACTCCAGCCCTAATCCTCACTTGATCTCTGTCTCAAATGCTGTATTAAATCCCACAGTGTTAGCATTTGAGGAATGTTAATCACAGTTCTTTTCTCCATCTCTGAGTTGAGAATCAATTTAAAGTAGACACAATTGTTCAAAAAAGCAACTTTATTACTATAAAATCTGCATTGGATACCCCAGTTTAGCTATGGTCACGATTGGGTCTTCCTAATGGGAGACTAAGTTGAGACCTGAGGTCAACCCAAAGCACTGCCTCGAACCTTCTACAACACCGTAAACTTGCAACAAGCAGCAGGCCCCGATCAGCACCTGGGACAGGGAGAGGGGAGAACCCAGGATATTCGCAGGCCAGCAAATCTTTGAGGGAGAAGGGCTAGGACGTCATGCTTGCTTCTCACAACCTCTCCAATCAGATCAAAACATCCCCATACCTGGGCTGAGGAAAAGATGAGAAAGGCATGAAGAACAAGGCTGGGACGGCCACTCCAAAAGAAGCAGCATCTGCTCTCGATGACACGTGTAGGCCAGCACCTGCCTCTCTTGCTATGGCTGCCTCTGTGTCTTTCTCCTCCCTCCCTTTTCCAAGGTAGGGTCCCTCCTCATGGGTTTCCCGTATGTCAAATGCCTGTTAGAAGGCTGTGACCACAAAGCTTTGGCCACTGTCATAGGCCAAGCGTGGCTGCCACCAGCCCAACCGACTCAGACAAGGTGCAAGGGGCACTGGGTTTTGCCTTGACACCAGCCATTCTGTGTGACTATAAGAGCTGATGAACTCTAGGGAAGCTATTTCTTCTCTCCCTGAACTAAGGGACAGAGGTCCCTGCCTCTGTCCTTGCAAGGTGGGTACCAAAACATCCGGTTACCCCTGGGGCTCCCCAAGGATATACAGCTCCTATCACCACCTGCTCTGTCCAGGAGACCCCAAGTATGCTCACTTGGAATCTGTACTCTAGCCGCCCTGTATTCCTCAGACAGTGGGGTCAGTGAGTCTGAATCCTAGCTCTGCCTCTGGCCCGTGTGACCTTGGATAAGGCACCCGGCTGCTCCGAACCACGTTGCCCTCATCTGCAAAATGAGGACAGCGAGCCCCTTTCAGAGACAGTTAGGGTTGGCATGGCAGTCCGGCGCCCCCTCTGGCCTCCCGCACTCCCCACCCCGCTTACACGCAGCTGTCTCTCTGTCTGGGCCACTACCGTTCCTTACCTTGTTTGCTTCCCCGCACCCAAGCTTGCTCAGAAGTCACTCCCTGGCCCTGCTTACGTCTTTCATACCCTTATCTCAGTGCTTTGAAATTACTTCCACACCTGCCTGCCTCATCTATCCCAGGTGCTCCAGGGCGGGAGCTTGTTTCCTTGTTCCCCATCCCGGTGCTCAGTGCCTGGCACATGGACCGAAGTCTAAAGAGAGAAAGGTGAGGGGAACGGAACAGGAGACGGTGTTCCAATCACCGCGTTCCTGCGTCCTGGAAACCTTTGTACTTCATTCCTTGCGGTGCCTATAACTCTCGGAACACAAAACCTTTTCTCTTAGAGCGCCCTTCTCTCCCAGCCCTTTCCTGGAGCTGGGACACACGCCGGGGCAACTCGGCAGGAAGCTGCGTGCGCGCCCCGCGCCCAGGGTCGCTGAGAATCCGGAGCGGGAGAGTCGGCCTTGGAACTGGGGTCATGTGTGCGCACAGGCGGTGGCCTCTCCAACACAAACAACGCGGAGAGACAATACCCGTTTGTTCCAAAGACGGAGGAATTGCTAAGCAGTCGCTATTTCCCGGATGACCGAGTAGTTTTATCCTTTAAACACGGACAGGCTCAACAGGATTTCTTCCAACGTGCTTTTTCAAACTAAAGGTTCAGTGTTCCCTCTGACCAGTTCTTGATAGCGATATTGGAAACAGGGAGGCTGCGGAAGGATTTTTCAGTACAAACCCCCTAAGGCGTATGCAAATCAAAGCACCGAAAGCAGAAATGAGAGTGCACAGGGCAATGCCAGGTTTGGGGGAGACCTGTAGGTATAATTTCTACCTCTGGCCAGTCTCAATGTGCAAATGATTTCGCAGGTAGTATATAGGCAGGGTTTTTTTTGTTGTTTTTTTTTTAGCTTCGCTATCAGGCTAAGGAGAAAAAACACTGTGGCCTTTTATAAGGGAAAGCGTCTCGTCTCCCTAAGGAAATGATTGAAGGCCCCAATTGCTCAAGTCTTTCAAAAGAGACTGTACTGAGCTCTCCCGAAAACGCTGTAGGGAATAATTCTGCGTTAGCTGGGGAATTGGCTAGATGATCTAATAGGTCTTTGCCCTAGCTTTAATTTCTATGATTCATGTGTGACTTATTTAATTGTTATCAGCTATTGCAGATATATAAAAGAATGCTTTTATTCTAAAAAATCTAAATTCAAATCATCTTCAATATCACACCATGTTCCTACTCCCATCACCCATCAAAACACTGACATATTAACTTTTTGACCTGCCCTGATCCCTCCTGCTACCTCCCAAGATACAAAAAGTACAATTGCAGCACTTCTGGGTGTAATGGGGAGCCCCTACCCCCACAGAACATTGAAAACAGGTTAGGGAGCACTAAGGGTTAAGAGAAGTCCCCTTAGAATTCCAATCTGTCACAGGCTGCTAATTCGAAATCTGCCTGGGGCCTAGGTGTTAGCACAGCTAGGAAAACAACGCCTAACTGCCTGCCTCATCCTCAGCAGCAGTGAGCATTTATCATGGTCAGAAAACCACCTGTTACTTGGGAGTGATTCAAAAGAGTTCTGAGCCATAATTAAAGCAACAATGAAGAAAAAACATATTGAGAATCACTACCCAAACTCGAGGCAGATGTGTTATTTAACTGTGGGCTTGATCTGTGCTATTAATTTGGAATTAAAAATAACAGACAACGAAGCATCTACCAAACTAAGACCCCAACTGCCCCTTTCAAGTCTTTGACAGTTGTGGTTAGCAACCCTTTGCAAGCAGAGCTGACTGTTCTTGCAAACCTGAGTGGTGTCTGGCAGGTGGCAGCCAATCGGAATCAAATGAACCACTGGATCACTGTGACTCCCCATAAATGAATTTGAAGGCCAGGGTGAGCGGCAGAAGCCAGTCCGGTTTCCGTCCTCCCACTCGGCTGAGGGCTCTCTCACACCCTGGGGGGTGGGAGGGGGCGGGTTTTTAACCCTGCGGAAGCCAACGACAGATCTCTTACCCTAGAAGAATACACACACCTGACTACTCGGATCCCACCAGGAGATACTTCCGGCATTTCACTGGGAAACATCTGAAAACACATTCCTCCAGCTGTCAGCAGAATTGCAACTAAACACAGAAACTCACATGGAAGGGTCAGTGGCTGGGAGGGGTCGGTTTCTACTTGCAAGTTCGGTTTGGCAGCTCTCGATTTGTTTTTAAGGCTCTGATTGCTTCTCTTTAAGCTTCGGCGAAGATGTTCAGAGAGAAACATACTCTGGAGCAGGTGAAGGGAAGGGCAGTGGGGGTGTGAAGTGAGAGAGAAAGGTGCAAAGTACTTTTGTGGTACGTGGATGTTCACAACTCCATATTGAACATTGCTCTTAAAAGAACTCAGAATTTCGTTGACAGATCTATGCAAATTTATGAAAAGTGGAAAAAGACAAGCTAGCGTTCATTTCAAAAACTGAAGGCATCACTTTGATTTGCAATGATCTTTAATCTACCTCTTTTACCACAAAGAAACACTGCAAAGAAAGGAGCCACAAATGTCATGAAAGAAAGCCTGACGATGTTCTGTTGGCATATATTTTAATTCTTGAACAATTACCCTGCCATATACATTTATTCTTGAATTTTATATATTGACATATTAAATTTTAGAGCTGAAAGAGAAAATGACACATGTAAATACCTCCAAATGCAGAACTGACTTTAAAATGTAGTCTACTGATGTGTGTGTGTATGTGCACGCATGTGCAGAGCACCACAGTAAATCTGTGACAAGTGCAAAGTCATGCTAGTTTATTGCAGTTGACTTAATGTTACCCTGAAAGACTTTGAATATACACATTTATGCCCTGAAAAAGTTTTGAGCAGGTCTTTTCTGGGATAGACTATCATCTACTTAGGATAGGATCGCTAAACTAGCTAAAATAAGTTGTGTTAATGTGACTTCTTGGTTGACAGTGGCCTTTATGTGACTGCAATCATCTTATTGCCTTTCAATGGCTCCCCATTGCCTTTTGAGTTATTTAGAGATAGTCATTCAAAATTGCCTAAATATGGCCCCAAACACCTTTTCTGAATTTACCTTCCACGACTCTACAACTTCGTTCTGGCCACAGATGACTCCAGGATGCTCTACAAAGCTCACTCATCTTTTTTACCTCTATGTCTTTGCTCACTCTATTTTCTCCTCTTGAAGTGCCCTTCCCAACCCATCCCAGTGGAAATCTCATCCCGAAGGCCACTTCCTGGATGTCATGACCATGTCCTAGTCATCACTGTATCCCCAGCGTCTACCACGATGACTGGCAAAGCGCAGAGACTCAATATGCATTGAATGAATGGATTTTCATGTCCTTTTCAAAAATTCGTTTTTTAATTAAATCTTTTCCAATTCCTTTCTCTACTGGACCCCAGAGTATTATGGTGTTGGAATTCTTTTGTGGGCATTTCCATATTCAATCTGGTATTACGGTTACTGTCTACTCCTCACTCCAGCCCCTTCCACTAACCCATCCCCCATGGTAGTGTCTTCGTCTTGCTGTCTACTAAAGCTATTAATCCATATACCTTACATGTACCTTATGCTGAGGCAGTGTTTAATAACAGCAACGATACTATCTAACATTTGAACAATGCGAAAAATTCTACACATTCACATTCATTCTCTCATATCATCACTACGATAAGTATATAAAATAGAAATGGCCACCATCTGTTAGATAATAGAAATAGGTAAAGTTTACTGAGGGCTTACTTCTGGCCAAGCATGTTGATTACATGACCTTGTTTATCTTTCACAACCCTATGAGGACAGCCTTCTTTCTGTCCTCATTTTACAGAGAAAGGACCTGTGGCCTAGAATGACTAAGTAAAGGATCAAGGACACCCAGCTGGTAAGTGGCAGAGCAGGGAGTGTGAGCCCAGGTCGGTCTGACTGCAGCATCAGTGCACTTAGTCACTGCCCCCAACTGAAGCTTCGAGAGGCCGTCTGGAAATAGAGCTATAAACAGCAGAGCCAGGGCAAGAAGTCAGTTCTTTCTACTACACTCTACTACCTCTTCTGTCTTCTCTGGAAAGGACCTGAAAAAAAAAAAATGAATTTAGTTTAACATCCAAATCTCGATTAGTAGAATAGTGGGTAAGAGCACAGATTCCGGAACCTGACTTCTTGGGTTCAAAGTCCAGCGTATGTGGTAACACTCACCAGTGGGGTGGCATCAAGCAAGTGGGTTAATTTCTCTGTGCTTCCTATTCTCATCCGTACAACCAGGACAATCGTATCTACCACTTAAGGGTGCTGTGAGGACTAATGAGTTAATGTATGAACGCCATGAAGAACGGTGTGTGCTTTATGCATCCTTGGTAGCTGGCCTCATTTAGTAGGGTTCTGAAGTCCATCAAAAAGCCTTGGATTGGACTTCTGGGATCTCTGAATGCAAGGACCACCCCTAACAAGTCGAGGGGATGATTTTGCTCCACGCAGAACAGGCCCTCACATCTTAGTCCCAGTATAATGACTTGGCGGGCACCCTACCCTCTCCCCAGCCTCATGTATGTGCGAGAGAGCTGACTGGGGCTGAGGGTGGAGCCTCCCACTGTGGACACACAGGGCTCCCAGCCCACTCCCTCCCTGAATTCACTCCTGGCCCATTAGGGAAATACTAACGATCATACAGATGCTCACTTTGCCCTTATTTCACACATGGTCCTCCAGATGGGACTGACATTCTACACTATCCCATTTTCCATTTGTGTGCACTTAGCCCAACTAAAAGGCCACCAACAGTGCCCGTCTGCACACTCTCCCAAGCCCTCCTATCTGTCCATCTATTTCCAGCTCTCTGCTTCTCTTTCTTTGTTTCCTTCTGTTTATTTCTCTCTCTCCCTCTTCTCTCTAAGTCTCTCTCTACCCATCTCTCT
>NW_006443225.1:6642770-6647295 GCF_000325575.1 Pteropus alecto | reverse complement strand
ACATGCGTGCACACACACATACACGCACACACACATTACATGCTAATTGGGCTCCCAAGTGAGTCTGCCTCACCCCTACAGGCGAAAGTGAATAGAGATGGGCTAGAAAGGCCAGACTTCACACCTGTCAATTAAGCTCAATCACTTGTTGTGTGAAAATAGACCCAGTTCTCAGGAACAGCCAGACCTGGCTGGATTGGGCCCAGCCTCAGCTGTCTCTCCGAAGTGGACTCAGGGAACAAATGCTCCTTCTGTTCTCAGTGGATGAGAGTGTCTCCTGGAATGTCCTGGGAGCAGGTGTGGGCCCCTCCACAGGCTGGACAGACGGGCCTGTTCCCAGAGAGATTATAGAACTAAATGTACTGCAGTTGATCAGCTATTTTTACAAAATTCCGATTACACAGCAAAAGGACAAACATCGCATACCGAGGAAATAGGTGATGTCCTGGCACTGATGTCACTGGAGTATATCGGCAGCAAGGAAATGTCTTGAGACTAAACTGGCCATAATAGGAAAGAAATATTACCCGAAACAAAAGTGCCTCTATTAATATATTACTTTCGATTTAAAATGGGCTGCCAACTGGAACAGAGCCCATCAGGAGTAAAAGCTGGACGTTGCTACAAGGGGAGAGGGCGGATATTTTTAAGGTTAGGCTGAGGTCCAAGTCTTCCTCTACCATTGTATTCTCTTGACAATTATTTGAGGGCCTGCAGTATTGAAAGCATGGTGCTAGCCACAGAGGGTGTTCCCCAGCCTCCCAGAGCTTACAGTTTAGAGGACAATGAGGACAAGTGGACAAGAGACAGACACTCTGGGCGCTGACTGGGGAGGATATGGGAGGGACTAATTTGTCAAACAGCCAGGAAAAGCCTCCCAAAGGCAGTGACACAGAAGCTGAGTCTTGGCCAATGAGGAGGCCTACCAAGCCGAGGGAAGGAGAGAGGGCTCCAGGTAAAAGAGACGGGAAGGGCAAAGGCCAGAAGTGAGAGAAGTTGGAGAGGGGAGAGAAGCCCGATGCTCAAGGGTCCATCAAGGAGTCTGGGTCTCATCCTGAAGTCCGCGGAAAGCTATCACAGGATTTAAGGAAGGCACAACGTCGCCAGAACTGCATTTTAGAAATATCACTCTGGCGGAAAGAAAAGAATGGAAGCCAGCAAGAGGCCAGCGCCGCGAACAGTGGCCAGAGCGAGGGAATCAAGTAGCAGTCAGGAGGCAAATCAATCGGCTGTACGGTCGATTGTATGAGCGGCCAGTTAAGAAGTCAGGGTGACCTCTGGAGCTTTGGTTTGAAGGGTGGCACCATTTCCTGCCGCAGGGAAGATGGAAAAAGGAGAGAGTGGTCAGGAGGTGATGCGTCCCACCACGGGCATGGTGACGATGCTTCCTGACATCTGCGGCATTCAGACGCCAGGGTGACCTGTGACCCAATCTCCTGGTCTTCACACCCTTGTATAAACCCTTCCCCATGAGTGCAGGCAATACCTGTGACTTCCTTCTAACCAACAGAATGTAGCAAAGGGGAGGGCTGTCACCGTGGTTACATTACATTATAGAAGATTCTCTCTTAACCAACTGGAAACAGAGACTTTCTTGTAGGCTTGAGGAAGTGAGCAGTTACACTGGGAGAGACCGCATGGTAAGGAGCAGTGAGCAGCCTCCAGAACCTGAGGATGGCCTCCAGCCAACAGCCAGCAAAAAGGCGGGGCCTCGCGTCACACAGCCACACAGAAATTAATTATGCCAACAATCCGAGTGAGTTTGGAAATGGATTCTTACCCGAGTTAATCCTCCACAGAGGACAGCCCAACCAACACTTGGAGTTCAGCCTTGTAAGACCCTCAGCAGAGGAACCAGCTAAGCCACGCCTGGACTCCTGGCCATGAAAACCATGAGACGATAAACACGTATTGGTTTGAGACACCAGGCGTAGAGTAATTTGTTACGCAGCGATAGAAAAATAACATGGTACCTAATTGGAGAAAACAAACAAGCGGTTGGATATTTGGGTTTGGATCACAGACAGGTCAAGCCTGGAGATGTACGTTTGGCACTTATTAACATGCAGATAGTAGCCGAAACCGTGGGAGAGTGTGCAGTGACGAGGAGAAGGTCGAAGACTGAAACCTGAGGGTCCGCCAACATCTAGCTGATGAGCAGATGAGAAAGTCTCAAAGGATTCTGAAAAAGAGGGCCCAGCAAGGCAAGAGGAAAACAGAATAAGGTTGTATTAATTATAGGCAACGTTTATTAAGAACTTTCCACATGCCAGGTTCTAAGGAATTGATAAATATTAATTCAGTTAATCCTTACAACTCCTCTATGATGTATTATCATGTTAGTATTCTTATGTTACAGATGAGGTGGCTGAGGCACAGAGAGAATTAGTAACTTGCCCAAGGTCACACAGCTTGTAAAAGGCAGAGCAAGGATTCGAACTCCGATGACTGCCTCCGGAGTCTACCTTCTCACCCATTTATGCCAAACTGACTCGGATCCAAGGAATAGAAACCCAATGGAAACTGATTTAAACATGCGTGGGAAAGTTCACCATATCTAAAAAGATGAGGAGTAGAATGTATAACAATTTCAGGCACGGCTGGAGGGAGCTGAAGCAATGCCATCTTTCTCAGACACTTTCTCTCTTTCTCTCTGTCTATGTGCCACCCCTTCCTTCCTCTCTTCATCTCCCAGTTCAGTTTTCCATGTGTTGCCTTTATTCATACACACATTCTGTTGACATGATAGCAAAGTAGGTCCATTATCGTCATTATCGTCACAAGAGACTTCCTATCCCATCGCTTGCCAGCACTATACCAATTACGGGGTCCAGGTAGATTTGCTCTCCCTCCCTTACCCCCGATTTAGACTCAATTGAGAGATGGATGCGAGAGCCAGACAAATATTGTCTGCATGTCAGATTTAAGGGGTTTGGGGAGAATGCTAGAGTGGAGACCTGGCTTATGCATTTGGCAAAAACGGGCTTTCTAGAATTGCCCTAAGAAGAGAAGATATCCCCAGTCATAAGCAACACTGGACAGCTGGTGGTGGCCCAGCAGGGGCACAGCCTGGGAACACAGCCTGCCAGCTGAGCCTGCCGCCTGGTATCATAGTGCACCTTCCTATCAAAATGCACTCTCTCTGCAGGCAGGAGAAAAGGGGAGCGAATCACAGAGACCTCCTTCCAAACTCGCTCATCAGATGAGTCACCTCTCTACCTACCTCCTCTCCCTCCACCATCCCCGAAAGAATAATGAAGAAGAAAAAATAATCCCAGGTACGCATCTATTAGAATGGCTAAAACTTTAAAACTTGACAATACCAAGTGCTGATGAGGTCTTGAACCCACAAGAAGTCTCATCCATTGCTGACAGGAGTACAAAACAGCACAGCCACACTGGAAGCCAGTTTCCTATGAAGCCAAAAGGACTTTTGCCATAGGATGCAGTAACCCCACTCCTGAGTAATTTACCCAAGAAAAATGAAAATATACGTCTACGCAAAGGTTTGTATGTGAATGTTGGGAGAAGTTTCCTTCATAGTCTCCAAAAACTGGAAACCATCCAAATGTCCCACCATGATTGAACAAATGCAAGTGTCCACATAATGGGTGTTACTCAGCAATGAAAAAAGCACACACCACTGATACACAACATGGTCGAATCGCAAACTCATCACACCAACTGAAAGAAGCTAGTCTCAAAAGACCACATACGGTGTGATTCCCTTTATACGATATACTCTAGAAGTGAATAATTATAAGAACAAAATTAAGATCAGTAGTTGCCAGGTGTTGGGGACGGAGGGAGGGATTAAACACACAGGGGAACAGGGAACTGTTTCAGGCGATGGAAGTAGGTGACTTCTTGTTCATGAAGGTGGTTACGCGGCTATATACATTGCTAAAATTCCTAGAACTATGCATGTAAAAAAGCGAATATTCCTGTTTGTCAATTAAACATCAATAAACCCAAAACAAAACAAACAACAACAAAAAGAGGGACGTTATGCTAGTTCTCAAATTTTAACGTGCGTTAGAATCGCCTGGAGAGCTTATAAAACAGATTGCTGAGCCCCACCCCAAAGCTTCTGATTTGATGAGTCTGGGTGGGGCCTGAGAACCTGCATTTCTAACATATTTTCAAGGAATGCTGATACAAGGAACAGGAGACGAGTATAAACGGAGGAATTTATACAACCCATGCAGCGAGTGTGGAGTGCATATGTACTTACGTGGGGGTGGGATCCGAGAGGGGAGGCGTCGCCTATCTTTTTAATATGGGAGATACCTAAGTTAGGAAAGGAGTCAGTCAGTAAACAGCAGGGCGAAGATGTAGGAGAAAGCGGATGGTCACGGAGGGAGGGCTTTAAGAAGGCAGGCCAGGGTGGGACGCTGAGCAAGGATGGAGCCGCCAGCGGCTGAGGAGCACGGGGAGGCACGAGGAAGGAAGGTGGAGCCAGAGGGAGGAAGGTGGAGCCGGAGGGAGGAAGGTGGAGCCGGAGGGAGGAAGGGGGCCAGAGGGA
>NW_006443225.1:6606025-6642719 GCF_000325575.1 Pteropus alecto | reverse complement strand
CAGAGGGAGGAAGGTGGAGCCAGAGGGAGGAAGGTGGAGCCAGAGGGAGGAAGGTGGAGCCAGAGGGAGGAAGGTGGAGCCAGAAGTAGGAAGGCGGAGCCAGAGGTAGGCAGGTTTATAAGGTCAGTGGAAGGAAATGAGCGCGCTCCCATCTGATGGCTGCTATTTGGGGAAAAGGTAACAAGTCAATCGAGGGAGGCCCTAAAACACTGGGTTGGGAATTCAGTCTCCAAGGTCAGAGGTCAAACTTTCTGTATAACATTGAACAACTTACTCCAATGCTTAAGCAAAATCTAGAGTGGGAATAGTAACAGGACATTTCTCGGTGTAAAAGTGCTCAGAATTGTGTCTAAAATATAGCAAATGCTCAGTAAGTGTGTGCTTGCTGCGAGGGAAGAGTTTAAGTGAAGAGAGCATCTGAAGTAGAGACTGTTAACCACAGAACTGCTAATAGGTCACAGTTATTAAAGTTTAACTCTCTACCAAAAGAGGTAAAACCCTCGTTAATCCAGTCACCTGCCGTCCGGGCCATCTGCAGAATGTCATTAGTTGAACCTCTTCGACCTCAAACAGAAGTCAACCTTGTTTGTAAAACTCTGAGAGCCGTGCGCACGCTGGAGAGGGATCTGAAAGTCTCAGATTCTCCTCCCACCTAAGCCACCACTAGCTGTGGGAACGTGAGCATCTCATTGCCAAGGCCATTACCAAGGTCACTTCAAAAGTTCCATCAAGACCCAACAAGTTGGTGTTTCAGAGGCTCAGAAGTGAGTCACTCGCTTACAGTTGGCACCTTCAAATAGATCCATAGTGTAAGACACTCAGATAGCACAAGCAGGGTCACTGGACTAAGTTAACCTGGGGAGACCTAAGGTGACTCTTCTCACCTCAGACAACCAGCCACCAGGCGAGGCCATAAGTTAAGGACAATGCTTCCATTTCACATGATGAGTAAAAAAAGGGAGAGAGAGTGTTTCGTTTTTTTTGTCTTCCCCAAAGCTTTCCTTCTTCCATTCTGTGTGCCAGAGCTGAGCTTGCATTCCAAAGCAGCTTTTTCTCCTTGAATTCTTTGGGCATGAGTACGTAAGAGAGCTGTCCCAGGTGTGGGCTTCAGTTTAATCACAGGGAAAGCAGAACTGTTTCAGTTCCTTTGTTCCTTTTCCAAAAGGTGAGGCTTTTTTGAGCTTCGGTTTCGTTTTGTTTTTCTTTATGATCTTTTACTTAGGAACTCACCAAAAGGCACTTACCATATTTCATCAGGTCGAGGATGTTAACATCTGGAAAATGGGGTGCATCTCACAGTCCATGACACCTTAGCTTTGTGTGTTAGTTAAACTGCCCATCTGGCAACCAGTGTCTTTGTTCTGATGAACTATGGGGATTGCCCTTCGGTGACTGCCTCGGTGCTGGGGTGTTACTTACGTGTTTTCCATAGGTCTAACCGCAGCCTGGTGCACTTGGTAGGATGCCCCATCATTATGGTGGAACATGAGGATTAGACTGATGTAGTGACCTGCTCAAGGCCACGTGGTTAGTCAGTGTGAAATGCTTCCTGAAACATTTTAGCTGGATCTGAACCATCAAGCAACCATATCCATGAGCATTACAGAGGAGATAAACAAGGTTCACAGTAGGATTGTAGTTGAAACTGTATCGTAATGCATGGACATAGAAAGACAGCCATATACAGGGAAATTTAGAATCAGCTGTGGAAAGAAGCAACCAGAGAACTATTACCTTCCTTGGGCCTCGGTGTCCTTGTAAATATGGTCACAGTAATGACAATGGCTACCACCTCTTGAGGACGTGCCTATAACTGGATCTGTGCCAAACATCTTACCACATTGTCCTATTTACTTTTCCAACAGTCCCAAAAGGTAGATGTCATTGTCTTCACTAGAAACTGCTACTTAGAGTTTTTAAGTAACTCGCCCAAGATTACAGCTCCAGCAAGTATCAGAACTGGAATTCAGCTCTGCCTGGTTGGCTCCGGGGAGTGCTTAACCCCTGTGCCATTCGGCCTCATCTGTCAAAGGAAGCGAGTGACCGATGACCTCTAAAGTCCTGTCCCTGAAAGGCTATGGTCCTGCCGTCAAAAATAAGTGCACAGTCACACCACACTCAGTGACCACGCTCGATGAGGAGATGCTTTAAAGTGATTGGGGTTGGTGCTTCCTCAACAATTGCCGTATGATCCGGCAATTCCACTGCTAAGTATCCACACAAAAGGACTGAAAGCAGGGACCCAAACAGACATGTGTTACCTAATGTTCACAGCAGCATTGTTCACAACAGCCAAAGAGATGGAAACAACCCAAATGTCCATCGGCAGGGGAATGGATAAACAAAATGTGGTATATACATAAAATGGAATGTTATTCACCTCTAAAAAAGAATTAAATTATGATATATGCTAGAACATGGTTGCATCTTGAAGACGTTATGCTAAGTTTAAAAAGCCAGACGCAAAAGGACAAATACTGTATGATTCCACTGACGTGAAGTACCCAAAATAGGCAAATTTATATATATATATATAAAGTTGAATAAAGGCTACCAGGGGCTGGAGGGAGGAAAGAATGGGGAGTTATTGGTTAATGGGTACAGAAGACCTGTTTGGGATAATGGAAAGGTTCTGGAGGTGGATGGTGGTGACAGTTGGACAACATCGTGAATGTACTTAATGCCACCAAATTATACTTTAAAATGGTTAAAATCATAAGTTTTATGTCATGTATACTGTACCACAATTTTTTAGATTGCCAAAAATATATATTCGGGACCAATCATGCTTTGCTAGACCAAGAACAGGTGACACCCGTGTGAAGGTAAGAAGCGAGGAATCATGTTCCCAAAGTATGTCGTGGAGACCAGGCGAGGCCATGAGAGGGGACAGTTGCGTGTGCCAGGAAGAGGAAAGATGGAAAAGGCAGAGGACGTGAGTTCTGCTAGACAGTCCCGGGCACAGACCCAGAGTGTCTCAGAGCAGATGGCAAGTTTGGTCATGACAGCAAGAACAGGCAGAGGGATTCCAGGTCACTGAGAAGTAAACCGTCTATCTCAGGACTCTGGGGAATGACTTTAAAAACAAGACACTCTATCCCTTTCACATATCAAACAATACTGCATCCTTCCTCAAACCTGTAAATAAACATCTGTGCATCCTAATTTTCACTGCAATAAGGAAACAGTTGACTTATGAAGTCACGACTTGGCCTTCAGGGGACAGTCAAGTGATCACAGATGTTTATTCACATCAGATCCCAAATTTCTGGATTATACAGCATTGTGCTGCTCACGATAAATGTGTGCTGACGTGTGGTTCCTGCACTGTGGGGAGGATTTTCCAGGTGGCTCTGAGGAGCTCTGTCCCCTGCGGTGAGGCCAAGGAGCCAGCTCACAGCCTTTCTGGATGGCTCGCCTGCCTCCTGTTGAAACAAGCAACAGCCCATGCGATGCTTTCATGCCGTTTTTACAGAGAAAGGAATAAAGTACTGTGTTTAGAAGAATCAGGAAGGACTCTAGTATTCAACCTGTCCCAACTCTTGTTTGTGTGGGTGTCGTGGGCGGAGATGAGAAGAAGATGAGACAGTGCACGTCTCATCTGGGTATCGTGGGGGCTGCGGAAGAGTCTGCGCTGGTTTCGAGATTTATCAGAAAAACAAACAAAGGAAAGTATTCTCTGAAAATGCAGCAAAAGTCCCAACTCAGGATCAGAGGATGATCTCGCTTAGAACCTCCCGTCTATTTCCGTCAGCCTGCGTAAATCTAAGAACCAGCCCAGCTCCCTCTGGACAAACTTCACGTGCCCAGTGCGGGCAGAGTGCAGGGCTGGGGCCGAGCCGCGGTGCTGGCATTTTTCTCCATCTCTCTGTCTCAGCTTCCTTCCTCCAAAACGAAACAATTCAAATAGGTGGTTTTGAAGGGTCAAATACGTGCAGTGTCGCCATTCGTTTCATTTACGATTTTTCATGAAAAAGGTGATGTAACAATAGTAAATTTCACAAAATAGAAACATTTAATCTTCTCTGAGCCTACTATCCTAATTGAGGACAACTAGTTTCACATTTAAATGTTTTAAACCTTGCAGTGTCATTGGCTTAACGAAGCATAAACAGTTCTGGTTCTGAAGAATACTAAAATGTTTTAACCTTTTTTTTTTTCCCAGAAAAAAAAAATCTTATCTGTTTGATTTTTTTCTCATAGTTAAGCCCTTATACTTTCCAGACTCCAAGGCCCTCTTCATGACGTCGTGACGATTTGGGGTGAGTGTTATGGGCTTAACTGTGCGCTCACATTCACATGCTGAAATTCTAACTCCCAGTACCTGAGAAAGTGACCATATTTGAGGCAGGGTCTTTAAAGGAGGTGATTAAGTGAAAATGAGGCCATTAGGTTGGGATCTAATAGGACTGGTGCCTTTCTGAGCAGAGATTGGGCGCAGACATGCGCAGAGGGACACCACGTGAAGACACAGGGAGGAGGACCGCAAGCAAAGGAACCGACCCGCCAACACCTCGATCTCAGGCGACCAGCCTCCAGAATGGTGAGAACACAAATTTCTGTTGCTTAAGCCGCCCAGTCTGTGGTAATTTCTATGGGAGCCTCAACAGAGTAATATAATGAGATGTGACTGTCTTTCTTGGTAAACTATACTGATCACAGCGAATGGCCACTGATTGAAAGGCCCTCTACATACTACTACTCAGGAAAAACACGCCACACTCGCACACACGTGCGCACACACACACACGCTATTTTAATGGCTAAAGGTCTATTAAATTGTAACGTGAGTGTTTTGCAAACAATTTTTTTTTTTTGATCCTGTAACAGAACAGGGTCTTGCAAAGTAACCACATCCTCTCCCTCAGCTGCTTCTCCCTTCCTGCCAGCCTGTTATACTCACAGAGATGCTCTGAGAGCAAGCCCAGGACAAGAGGGTAAGTGGAATACCTCCCTCCAGCCCGGCCTGCCTCTTCAATCCTTTTGGAAGTGGTCTGCTTAACGGTCTATCCACTCTTCCAAAAAGGAGATGAGAATCATTCCCTCACACACCCCACATGCCCACAGAGTCTTCAGAGGGATTGGAAGCAAGAAGCATTCTCCAGGGATCAGACCTTCGATGGCTCTACCCTGACAAACACCAGCAGGCACAGTGACTTGCCAGCAGTAGCTAGAGCTGCCCCCAGTCACCTGTCTAAAGGAGAGGATGGCTTTCCGGCAGCACTGTTGTTTGCTTTTGGATCTAAAGCGCCAGCTTCCCCCATCCAGACCTGGGTGCAGGGGACTGGCAGCTACACAGACTCACGGACATTGTGACCAATACAGCTCAAACAACAGAACAGAGAGAGCCAGGCTGTGTTACTGCAGGCAGCAGCCTCTCAGCCCCTCAGTTTTGAGCAAGTGAGTATAACCAGGAAACAACAAGAATCGCAAAGGTAAATAATCCACCCTTTCGTCATTTTCTACAACATTCTGAAGAGACGGTGGAGGCTTAAAGGGACATAGCCAGCCCTGGACCGAAGTGCATAAAAAAGTTGCTGAAAACAGCTGCAGCCCAGCACCCAGGATGACGTCAAAGGGGTGGGAAGTAGGACGAAGCATCAGACATAAGGGCGTGCAGAAAAGGATGGCGCCCGGACATCCCCGAGGGTTTCTGGTCTATCGAACGACCAGGAGCGGCACCTAGGACAATCGCTAAAAGGCACAACAACTTTAATGAACATTGACAACCGACTCCTGCGGTTACAACTGAGTTTCAGCTTTTGCCTCAGCCACACGGTTCCTCCTCTTTCTCATGGGGAACTCTCCCATGACCAAACTTCACCTCCTGTCATTAAAGATCAGCGCCGGCATTATCACTTCCCTTGCATTGTCATCGAGGCCACAGAAATGTAAGAGAGAGAGTGACACTCACTAGCCCTGCCCGTGGCTGCTTCTTCCAACCTCCCCAGTGACATCATTTTTCACAGGGCTGGGGAGCGAGGAGGTGGGATTTCCACGGCTGCTCCAGGCCAGAGTCGACCTCAGGAAGCAGGTAACGGGAAAGAGCACCAAAGCGTCAGAGGAGCCTCAAGCTCGCTTTTCCTGTGCAGAATGGACGACGGTAACGCCTGCTCTTTCAGAAGGAGGCACTGACAAGCCAGAGGCAAGAGGCTGTGTCTCCGGGGGCACGCCTGCCTTCCACACATCACCCCACTTTCATACCCCCGTTCTCCTGAGCAAATGCCCTCCTTCAGGCCTTCGCTCGATGTCACCTGCTCCATGATGCCTCCCCTGGCACCACGTGGCCTCCCTTCCTGGCAGAAGCGGACAAACTGCTATCTCAGCTGGCAACGTGGGAGACGGAGACCAAACAAAATTAGACGGAACAAACAGTGCCGTTTGCCTTTTTTTGAAAAAAGCTAGAAAAGCAAAGGCAAGCTAAAGTAACCATGAGAAAGGAGGAAAGTGACAGCTAATTCCAGGCCATCAGAAGAAGAAAAAACATAGAAAGAGAAGGCAAATGAACAGAAGAACAGAGCTTGGGGTGGTGGAGCCCACCCCATCCCCGGGGCTTTCTTCAGCAGCAGATGGAGAAAGGAACAATTCAAAGAACTTTCTGGAGAGTGGAGAGAAGACAGAAAGCAACCAATAGGCAAGAGAGTGAACTTTTTAACAGCCTAAGAAAGGGTTGGGATGGACATAGGGCTGCAAGGGGGTGGGGTGAGAAAGTGCGTGTTGGGGTGGGGGGGACTTCTTTCAGTCACCTAAAGGAGTCAGGGCACTGGGTATAGGTGTCACACTGAGGACCAGTTGAGCAGAAGAGGGAACTCAGTGTCTCTGAACAAAAGCGACCCACCCAGCCAGACGATACAGGACGCACCACTGAAGGAAGGTGAAGCTGGGCTTCACTCACGGTCATTCCCAGAAGCTGGGGGCCGGAATCTCCCCCTTTCCAATACCAGAAAATATAAGATAGGGCAGGCAGTGCAGAGCAGCTTCCCATGGGGTGGGAACCCAGTAGACTTGCAGGAGGATGCCACAGATTCGAAATATCATTGTGAGCTTGTGCTGTCGTGCTGTCGAGGGTACCGCTCCACCCCTGAGGTTCGAAGCTCTGTCCTGGGGAAGGCGCCTTATTAGGAAAAGACTCGAGGGTAGAGTGTGGTCAAGGGAGTATGTGACGACAGATTGAGGATCATGACCTGAAGCTGAGAGATGGGGACCCCACACCAGGCCAGCTTGTTGAAAAATCCAGCAGCATCTGGGAAGCTGACAAGCTTTGCTGGCAAAGACCGCCGTTAGGTGGTCTCAAAACCAGGATGCAGGCGTAGCTTTTAGAGAGAGACGCTCTTGACTTGGCCACAGGGTGAAATGACCAGAGGGAAGAGGAACTTCCTAGGAAAAGCACATAAAGGCTTTTTCCTAGACCTTTCAGAGCGGTTAGTCCTCTCGGCTTAAGTAAGCACTGAATTAAGAATCATCCGTCCGGGTGAAATGACGAGATGTCTGGGATTTGTTTAAAAGTCTCCAGCAAATCCAAAAGTTGGGGGAGGAGGTAGAAGCACGATGGAGAAAATGTTAACTGCATACTGGGGGCGGCGAGGTTACACTTAGAGGGAATCTGTGGCATCAGTAGATCTCAGTGCCCTTCCCAGACCACCAGCGGCAGCACCTGGAAATTCTGCCAAGTTTGCGAATTCTCAGGCTGGGGTCAAGCGACCTCAGATCCAAATCAAAAACTCTGGGGATGGGGCCCAGTAATCTGTGTTTTAACAAACCCTCTAGTGACTTCTGCTCCGTGATTCTGATGCTTTCTCAAATTATACCATTTTCTATACCATTAGACCACTATACCATTTTCTCTCTCCTAGTGTTCTTGCGACTATTTCCATAATAAAGGCTTTTTAAAACCATCTCTATGGGCATTTCTGTTGTAGAGTTGTTTATTTCTTACATCACTTGTCTTCAATTGCTATTTAACTACTGTTTTGATCTTTTCCTGGAGCCAGAACAAAAAGCCAGGAAGCAGATGCGACTAGGACCGTCTCCCTCTCTCCCTCCGCTGTGTGCAAATGTAAACTTCCTGTAAGAGACGCCGCGGGGCTGTGGACGCCCCGCGCGCACCTGCACGACCGTGTCTGCGTGTCTGCGGGGCGGCCCTCGAGCAGCCCCCGGGCCAGGTGCAGGCCGCCTTTCCGAGAGGCCTTGCCGGGGTCACCGCGATGCTCTAGGCGCCAGCCCAGCCTCCAAGAGTCTGGGCCCTGACCGCCCTGTCGATGGGGGAGGGCGCTGGCGACAACTCGGGGCTCTCGAGAAACACCCGCCCCGCCCCCCGGGCTGACTGTCACAACGGCCGCTCACTCGGCGTGGGTTCCCAGGTCTTTTCTGTTCTCCTCCGCAGAAGTTCTTTAGAAAGAAGCCCGGGAGGGGAGTGAGGAGAGGTGGAGACGCGGGCGCAGGCGGCCCCCGCAGCGCCGTCCGCCCCTCCCCCATTCCGGCTCCGGGAGGGCGGGGCGCGGGCGGGGAAGGGTTAAGAAGCAGGGGGGCCACGTCCCCTCTCCCCGCGCGCCTGCCCCCCAGTGATGTAAAACAATCCCTTTGTTTCCTCTTTAAGACGTTAGCCTCAGGGGCCATTATAGGAAAGGAAGGTAGCCGGACTCTTTTATCTATGAGAATCCATTAAGCTTGGCCGCGGTCAGGGGGCCCCTAGTCTATGGGCTGCTGCACGAAGGGACCTGGGGGCCCCTCCCAAGGGAGGGCCCAGACGCACCTGTACCCCATTTCACTACCAGCCCCTGGGGAACTGGAATGGGGAGGGGCGAGGAGAGTATGAAGCCCCCAAACCAAACGAGTTAAGAAACAGAGCCACTGGGGGTGTCCTGCAAAGCACCCAGTTTCACACCTTCCTGCCCTTGGGGCATGTCTCCTTGCCCAAACCAGAAAGAAAAAAACTTTCATCGAAGGCAAGCGGGGAAATGAGCCTCCCCTTCGCCTTCCTCCCCTCTCCACGCAAGTCCGCACCGCTTTCCCCCGCGGGCTCGGTGCGGGCAGAGCGTGCATGGGCAGCTGAGCACGCGAGTCCAAGGGAGTGCGTGACACGTCTGCGCTGCAGTCGAGGGGGTTCACACGCGACAGCACGCGTTTTCCCCCTGGGGGACTAGAAGAGGATCCTTTACCTTTCTTAGGGAGCCGCGATGCAAAAATGCCATCTGGAAAGCCCTGGAAAAGGCACGAGAGTTTGCACGCGGCTCATCAGCAGATACTGGAACACCGATTAATTATTTATTTATATCTTGCCCCCAAGAACCAGGTGCCCCAGCTGCCCGCTTAGCCCGCGTGCTCTGTTAGCCGGCTTCGCAATCAAAACAGCAAGAGAGGGAACAATGACGGGCCCAAGGCCCAAGTGACCAGCCAGCGGCTTTGAATGACGGTCTGGGGGCCAAAGGCAGGAGGAGGGTCGGTGGCGGCAGCTTGGCAGGGCCCTAGGAAGGTCCAGTGTGATACTTCCTTGGAGTTTAGGGGGATGAATATTCCATTTTTCACATTGCCAACAATTCAGACCGAAGAGGAGCAAAGGTGGCAGGAAAAGCAAGAAAACAAAACAAAACAAAACGCTCTCTTTAAATTCTTTGTTGTATCCAAGCCAAAGGCAGAATGTCAAGTCCGTGAGTCTCCTGCTTGAACTCTCTGTGGAATGACCTTCTTTGGATCTTCTCCTCTTCCCCATGAATATAAATATTTTCTCCACTTGCCATATGTCACCCACGCACTTCCACAGACCCCACCGCCACTGCCCTGCTGGGCTCCTTGCAAAAGGAAAGTCTGCCCTCCTCTCCGCTGGGAGGGAGCTGTGCTGTTTAAGGGACAATGTCACTTTCCTCTTCGTCAAGATTCTTTGTCAATTG
This sequence comes from Pteropus alecto, assembly GCF_000325575.1. Taxonomy (NCBI): domain Eukaryota; kingdom Metazoa; phylum Chordata; class Mammalia; order Chiroptera; family Pteropodidae; genus Pteropus; species Pteropus alecto. Next base: position 6,632,832 of record NW_006443225.1, on the reverse strand, counting down.
CTGGGGAAATAATTGACCTCAAGCTACTTCAGTCACAACCAATAGAAAAATGGAATGGTGATGTGTCCAGCTGTTAAGGGGAGGCAGGCTCGCAGGCTGCAAGACAAAGGTGGCACAGGGAATAGAGCTGACGTGAAAAACATGTAAAGCTTCACGTTGGGATTCTTGAGAAATAGAGGAATTTCACTTAGAAATACAACGAAACAGAAAACTAGTATTCTGCTCACTTGCCACATCCTCAAGTTCACGGTCCTTAATGTATGCCTTTGGGTAGCTTAAAAGGAGAACCGAACACAGAAAACCTTAATACAGCTGCATGTTTTGGGTTCTCTGACCCTTGACTCCCAGTCGTGCTTTTTTCCAGCACCCTCCACTCAGCTGGCAGCCAGTGCGACTCAGTTCTGTCTGATTCAGGGGCCCAGGGAATGATTTGAGAGTTTGGTGAGTATTGTTTGGGGTTTTTGTTTGTTTGTTTGTAAGCTTTGGGAGAAAGTGGCAGGAGGGCCAGGGAGCCCCTCGGAGGAGGACTGAGAAGGGTTACCGTTCCTGGAAAGAAAGCCGAGAAGAAATTCATAAATTGTCTTTGCTCGCTTCCCTGGGAGAGATGCCGGTTAAGAGTGGTTTATTAAAACAAATCTCATATTTCAGACCACAAGATGTCCCATTTACGAAGCAGATCCTGTTCCAGGTTGGACCAATCAGGAAAAAAAAATCAATGAGGACATTTGATGCCATCAGTGTGGTAACGAGAGGGAACAATATCAAACAGCAGCTCAAGTTGGCTTCAAACATGAGCTCTGAGCCCAAACTGTGCGGTTGGTCTTGCAAAGAGGGGAAAAGAGGACTTTGGAGGAAAAATCTCCAGATGCTTACGAAAGCAGCCCGGCAGCTTTGGTGGTGCAAATTTTCTCCTCTTAACGTGCGACTCAACCGACATGGCAGACAGGTAAATGTGGACTAACAGCCACCATACAGAAGAACTAAGGTCCTGCCTTCTCCTGGCTTAGCATCGAAACTCAAAGGGAGAGGAGTAATATCAAGACAGCATAAACCCCTGTCACTCGGGCAAAAGAGGTCGCGAGAGCCCACACGTGACTTTCTCAGCAACCTGTGTCTTCTCCAAGGAGTTGCGAGGAGTGGTGGGTATGTGTGCAAGTCATCTTGAGAAGGAAGCACGTCAGTGGATACAAAACGCATCCTGGCAGTGCTAAGGTGGTAAAGCTCAACGTGAACTTTCAGCAACAGATATTTATTGTCTTTGGAGAAATTTCCTCAGTAGCATGATGCGTTTTTCTCATAGTGTTTTTGAAATTCGTGCCTGTGCTCTTAAGAATACCTCAGGTAAACAGGTTAATGGGCATCTTTCCTAATCTCTCCAACCTCTCACAAGTACTTTCTGGGATCTTCTCCCAGGTTCGTTCAAGTCATAGCACAATCAGTAGCTACTGCTTTACTTCTCTCAGAATTACTACGTCCAATCTGTGGGGCAGTGTTGGAAAGGAAGAAAGCTTGCTGAAGGAATTATCCGGGTTCCATCTTGTTTCATGTTAAGCTAGAGAGATTTTTGACATTCCATCCTCAAAAAGAGCTGAATCTGGACTAGTTTTGTTCTAGCTGGACCTAGAACTTTCATTCTGGAATCCAACAATTGTTCAATCATGAAATACTCTAGTTGTGCTTAAGCTCCCCCCACCAAGCTCACCTAATGATTCCGAGATGAAACCTTTGAGTCGGCTGTCTAGTAACGGCAATGGATTTGCACTGAATGCTCCATGGTCTCTCTCGACGTCCTCAGTGACCGCTGGCATTCATTTGCAAGGTGGGAAACCAAACCTGGGATAAAATCTGTGACGATAGTAGTTAGTAAGGCTAAATGGCTCACGTGAGGGTGAAACCTATGGCTTGGCCTCATTGGCCCTGCACGAAATCCAGCATAGCAAAGTACATTCGAATGGACATAGCTCTTGCCTGGAACATATTTGCAATTTGGTAGAAGTAAATTTGGTTCTAACTGAACATTGTCTCCTCTGTGAGATGTCCTGGACAAAACGGAGGAAATTAAAGTAAGATACCAATCCATATCCTAGATTAATAAACATGAAATACTTTTAAAGTATATGTATTTTTATTCTACAAATAATTTATGTTGAATCATTTTAAAACATTGCATTTTATTAAGTATAAACATTACTTAGGAAAAGAGCTGAAAATAAATACAGCAAATAGTTTATGTGTTTTTATTTAGATAACAGGATTAGGGGTAAATAATCTTTCCTCATTTTCATGTTCCAAAATGTTATCGAGTGATTACGACTACCTTTAATGGAATAAAATGTATGATCATTTTATAAACATTTGTGAGTACGCATAGATAAGGATCACTATTTTAAAAAAAACGTGACTTGAGTACAATTCCTGTTTTCTAGGAAAACGGAGACTTGAACAAGCCCAAAGGAGAAGTAAAAGGAGGAAAGGAGCGGTCGCCGAGTGGGTCCCCCCGCCGCGCTCACGGCCCGTCTCGCTGAATTCTCTCCCCGAGGACGTGCGCCGCGTCGCTGGTTTTACACAGTGGGGACATGAACTCTGAGACATGGAGACAGGCAGACTCACTTTTGTCTGTTCATGCTCTTTACTCCTGCTACATGGAACACGTAGAAACGGCGGAGTCAACATTCCATAGGTTAGACAAGTAAATAAATAGCGGGTCAGTATAGTGTCCGACTGAAAGTCTGTACTCGAGAGTACAACTGGCCTGACCACTCCCCTCACGCAAAATCACCCCCCACATATACACAGGTATGTACACACGTATACATATGTGCAGACACATACACATATACATACACACGGAGACATACATATGTACACACACACACACACACACATTATTGTCACTGCTTGGACCAAGGATGGTCACCTAACCCAAAGCTGCCATGCCAAACCTCGTGTCAGCCAGATCCTCTCTTCTCAAGAACGTGATCAAGAGATGTGGTTAAGTCCAGAATAAGGTTCTTAACCCAGACGCTAGGTCTGCTGGGAGGCAGTCAGCTCTAGGGAGAGCAAAGATGTGGAGGATGGAGGCCTCATGGCTGAGCAGAGACGATGGGTCTACACAGAGCAGAATGAGGCAGAGCGAAGGAGCGAGTGGCCACGCGTCCCCGTGTGGCCCAGAAGCCCTTCCCGTCCTGCGGTCTCCTTGTAAGCAACGCAGCCCGCGAGGCTGTCTGTTTCCTCACAAACACATTATTTGCGCTAGCTTGAGTGAATTGCTTTCCTTATAACTAAAAGATCTTAGGCTACAGCAGATAGAAGCACACGAATTATGTGAATGATTTTTCACGGCTCTCCTGGTTTTGCCGATGATGACCAGGGTCTCCAAGCTCACGACAACTTGGATGTGTCTCAGGAACCTCAAGCCTAATACGCATGAAAGCAAACTCATCCACTTGCCCCGTGTGTTCCCAAACTCAGCAAACGTCACTAATGTCCTCCATGTATCCATGCTGGAAACCTAGGAGCTATCTTTGACTTTTCTCTCTGCTTCACCTCCCATATCCAACCTAACACAAGCCTCTCAAACATGGCTCGAATCCACCCATCTCCCCGCCCCTCCACTGCCTCAGCCTCGGCCAGGCTCCTCCACCTCACACCTGTGAGATGCGGGAACCTCCTATCTGGTTTACCTGCCTTCGTCTTGCTCCTCTCCAATACCCTTCTAATACTCACGTCTGACCCTTACACACCTTCGTCTTGCTCCTCTCCAATACCCTTCTAATACTTACGTCTAATACCCTTCTAATACTTACCCTTCTAATACTGACCCTTACACGCACACACACACACACGCACACGCACACGCACACACACACACACACACGCACACACACACACTCCAGCATCTAAAATCCTCCCATGGCTTTCCTTTGCCTTTTAGGGTAAAGTCAAAACTCACGTGCACCGTCTAAATACCTTCCTCATTGTACCGTCTCCTGTCGTGACCCTCAGCATCCCACCCACAATCTGCCCAGGCCGAACCTCTTTCAGTTTCTCGAAAATGTCGTGTCTCTCCGCCTGAAGGACTTTTAGGCACCCCGTTCCCTTCTGCGTGGACCTCTTCCTCTACCTGGCTGACTCCTACCCTCCTCTTGTGTCTCAGCTTCCGTGCCCTCTGCAAGGCCTCACCTGACTCTCAGCTTAAGGTGAAGTGTCTGTCCCCAGTATGTGCTCCTGTGACCTTCCGGCTTCCGTGCCCTCTGCAAGGCCTCACCTGACTCTCGGCTTAAGGTGAAGTGTCCCCAGTATGTGCTCCTGTGACCTTCTATACCTGACCACCCACAACACATGCCGATCCTCGCGGTGGTTACTTGCTCGTGTTAACCGTTGCCCCTGCCTGCCTGCCACCTCCGTGCAGGCGTGTTCCCAATGCCAGGCCCACAGCACTGCTTAGGAAGTGCTGGAGGGACGGACGCATTCACACCTCCAGGCATTGTGCTCATGCTCGTAACACACAGGGCTATTTCAGGGAACCAGCCTTCTACTCGTTTTTGTTATAGCTTACACTTTTTGAGGATCTGGTACAAATCCTGCAAGGGATGCTGGGAGGCGAGGCCGGCAAGTAACATTCATAATAATAGTGACCGTTACTACTATCGGCACACCCGAAATTTCTCCTCTCTCTTTGCAGTAGGCCTGCAGCGGATCCTCTCACTCCTCTGATCACACTTCGGCTCTCCTGGCCCTTACGGTGAGTCCTTACCCAGGACCCTCCTGGACCTTCATGCAAATCAAATCTCACAGGCCTTTCCAGGAGTCCCTTTTCCTAACATCAGACTCAGGGTGGAGAGAAGCCAAAAAATCTCCACTGCGCACGTGCAGGAGCCTACGATTCAGATGAGGAGACCGAGTTTGCACACAATGAGGCCGAGATAAGAGACCAGACTGTTGACTCTCTCCCACAGGCTGCCTCGGGGGCCATCAGTCTATTGCAGGACAGATCAGAGAGGAGAAAGAAGGTGGAGCTTGAGGGCAGTTAGGCAGTGACTAGAACATCACAGGCATGAAGCGCTCAGGAGCTAGAGGCAAGCGACGGTCTCGGGAAGATAATAGTTATAAGAGGGAGATGCCGTGGATAAAGATGCTTCGGACCCAGAGTCTCAGAAGATGGAGACAGTGGTGGGGAGGAAGGGGATTCTGGGGAAGGTGGGACCAGAGCGGCTCTAGGGATACAGGCATGCGTTCGAAAGTTGGGCGAGGACCTTCTGATTTAGAGGAAAGAGGATAATGTGAATTTTTAGACACATTGGTTTTGTGATGACATGAGAAGTCCAAGTGGCATTAGAGCTGCAGGAAGTCAGCCGAAGAGAGGTGAGGCTGGCGATGACAATTTGCAGGGGACCCATGTAGAGCTGATAGTCACTGATGGATGAGGGTGATTCTACAAGGTGAGCCAAATACAGGGCCAACGGGAACTTTCCAGGTAGATGAAGAAGACCAGAGAAGCCTGGGAGAAGAACTTCAGGGCTATAGAGAAGGCCATGAGCAGAGGTCATCCAGACGTGCTGTGGGGTGACAAAAGCTAGGGCAGGGGAGAGTTTAAGAGCGGTCGGTTTGCGATATCCAGTGCTGATCATTTTATTTGAGCCCTTACGATGGGCCACACAGATTTCAAGGAACTCTTCATCCATGATCTCTTTGAATTCATCGACATCGTGAGAGAGGTGCTGTTATTATCCGCATTTGACAAATGAGCTGAGACTCTGAGAAATCAGAGAACTTATCGGGGCCATATGGCCAATAAAAGGCAGAATTGGATTCAAAGCCACCGTCTTGGAAGTCAAAGCTGGATCTCGGGCGATGACGGGAAAGATGGAGTGGGATATGTATCAGTCTGCTGAGACTCTAGGTAGCTTGACAAAACAAAACAGAAATCTCTATTCTGGGTGAGAGTTGAAGCTGGAGGAGATGAGAAGCCTGGATACGCTTCCGATCGAGTGAGGGAAGGGTGGGGAGAGGGTGTGGGAGCGGGAGCGCAGGCCTCGCCGCCATGTCCCTGTCCTGCTTCTGCTCAGCTGCTGCCTCCAGGGCGAGCAGGGGAGCCTTCCCCAGAGCCCTCTCCTCTGCCTGACTGGGAACCAGCCCCAAGGCTGCCGTTCTAGGTACTTTTCAGTGGCCAAGGAACCAGTCAGAGCTGACAGGGCAGCGGTGGAGAACAGCTCACCGGTGTTCCAGAGCCCCGGTGGTAAAACACCCACGACCCAGGAAGGGGCGGAGACCCTGAGAGGCATGAGGTGTGGGCAGCCCGGTCAGGTCAGGGACCCCGCGGAGGGACTTGCCTGAAGCCAACAGCTATGGGGGCCCCTGGGGAGGTGTGTGTATATATATTTTTTAAAAAGCCAGAAAAAGTCAATGGTAGGAGTATGCGAGTTTGCTTACAGGTAAAAACAATTCTCTTGCCCAAACGCAGGGACCTAGGGATGAAGTCAAAGGTGTCATCCCACCCCCACCCCACCTCTAGTTCCTGTTCTTCTGTCTCTCATTTAATATTCCTTTACTTCTACCCCCAAACTGTAAAACCCTTACCCGTTAAAATCTAGATTTAAGAAAACGAAAAGCAGGGCGAGTTGAGAGAGGGGTTCTTTTCCCAGGAAACGCAGAAGGGACTCGGTCCTTTTACGGGAGAGAACAATCGAATCTATCACCTCGCACCCTGGATGCTGTGACAGACCAGAGAGAGTGAGCGAGGGACGCCCGGGGCCTCCTGGAAGAAATTTGAAGCTGATCTGGGGCCTGGCTGTCAGGGTCCTGGGAGGCCTACAGGGAGAGCAAACGGAAGAGGAGGAAGAAAGGCCGCAGCAGGTCCGCGGGGCTGCGTCTGGTGGGCGCAGCTTCTCCCGAGGGGGGATATCGGTTCTGCCGGACGCATCACAGATCTCTCACCTTAGTGCTGTGTAACCCAAGCTTGTCCCCGCCGGTTGTCCAGTTTGACCAGGCACACACCTCTAGACCTTCCCCTCCCCCACCTCAGACACCTTTTTTTTTTTTTTTGCTCTAAAATAGCTGTGTCTTCTGCTTTCAATCAGTGTTGCTGGCTTTCGAGTCAAGGCAAAGAAGATTTGCACATAGAGGGGACAGTGTCTGACCCCTCAGCTGTCTCACTGCCGTGCGTGCAGAAGTGACTGGGGCAGATGCCGGTTGCAGGCCGGCTGTAAGTCAGGACGGCAACCCCTGGAATTGCACAAATCACCGACTCTGGTGAGCACAGAAGAATCCCGAAGTGAAGGAACCCCGAGGCTCCTCTGCATCCTTCTCCCCAGCCCCGTGACACACACCTGCTCCCGCCTCAGGCCTTCACAGGCCTCTCGGTCTGGACCGTTTCTCCCAAGTGGCGCCTTCCACGGCTGCCTTCCTTTGGTTTCTAGATCTCAGCTCAAACATCAGTTCCTCGGAGAGGCCTTCTCTCTGTCCTGTTTTATTATTTTCAAAGCACATATCCCTATCCAAAAGTTATTTTCAAAACTACCTATTAGCTCTCTCTCCCCAACTAGAATATAAACTCCACGAGCCCCTGGCCTTGGGGCGTCTCGCTCCCGCCTACGTCCTCAGCACCCAGGAAAGTACCTGGCTCTCACTGAGGCTGCTCAGAAAAAGGGTCACAAATCAAATTCATTTGAATTGAAGCTCAAGCCACAAAAAGGAACCAAAGGTTTAAAATTATTTATAAGCAATTAAAATGTAGTTACAAATCATTGTTTTTGCCCATCCCTCAAAATGATTGTCCACCTTCTCCCTCCTCGTTTGACTCTTCCCTTTCCTGTCACCAGATAGGACATTGGGAAGGTCGGCGATGGCTGTAAACTCCCAATGGTTAAAGGGAACCGATGACTTTAAAAAAGACGGTCATCTCTGAAGAGTGTATAAAACAGCCGTAAAGGAAAACCTCCGAAGGAGATAAAGGGCATCGGGAGTAGGGCGTCTCCCTTTTATGAACAGTTCCTAGGTGGCGGGGGTCTCCACCCCAGGAAAACAGGCCGGCAGGGAAACCTGGCCGTGACCTAGGTCAGCCCTCGCTGGCTCTCACCTCAGCCAGATGCTGGGAAAGATCAGAAGAATTCAAGCCCTACTTGCTGACTGGAAGAAAACAGAGAAAGAGAGGAAAAAAGACTGATTCTAATGTTGCTGCCCACCCCCCAGCTTTCTTCTCCCAAAGAGCCTTCTGTTCAGAGAAATTAAAGGACTCTGATAGCAGATCACAAATTCGGGACAGAAAAGCGCCACTATGCAGCCCGAGACCGTATTGTGGGCAACCAGACGTTGGACACTTTTTTTTGCCTATGAACTTTTGGAGACCATTCGAATAAAAGACTTTTTGTTCCTGGACAAACACTCACCAGCAAAGAAGCCTTTCGGAGGAGGGGAGATTTTGTTTTGCATTTCCTCTGTAAAAAGAGACAGAGAGAGAGACAGAGAGAGGCAGAGAGAGACCTGCTCTGCTTTTCAGATAAAAGAATCTAAACTAATTTGTTTACTATTGCTGGGGATTCATATTTAAAAGTTCCTGTGCCATTGTGGTAAAAAGAAATGCTATTTTTAAAAAGTAAAAACCCACACGAGCCTCCCTATGTAGGTTTTTTTCTTCCCTTCCTGTCTCCCCACTTTCATTTTGCAGATGGCCACGAACATACAAGCCAAGTCAAAACTCACCGGGTGACTTGGAGGTGCGTTCCTAACTCCCCGGGGCTCATGTCAGAAAAGGCCATACCTGAACTTGGAAAGCAGTCTCTAGTCAAAGTCAGTGAAATCCTATGCACCTCAAAAGTCACACCCCAGGTTTGCTCCTTTTCAGAAAACCGAACTCCTGGCGAATGTGAACACACGCCCTTAGGTTTCAGTCTCACGCCCTTCATGTTCCTTGTCTACATGGACGGCTTCTGGCTTCTGAAATCGAGCTAGCGAGATGTTGACTAATGTCCTTTTAAAAGAGGGTGTGCCATAACTGGGTCACTAACCGTGTGACTAATCACAGTTGCCTATAACCACAGCAACTGTGGCTTCAACCTGGCTTGGTCATTTGTAAACCACAAATGACCCAGGCATGTGCAGGGGCTGCTGGCTCTGGAGCGGCAGCTCTTCCCGGGCTGTTCCCTGCTCGGCTGTAGGTGGCATGGGAGCGGCCCTAGCTTGGGGCCCCGGGACACTTGCAGCCATTGGAGAGGATCTGCCCACTTCAGACCTCTTCTTAGTCAAGTCCCCGCTGGCTCCAGTCTCAGCCGGCATTTGCGACAGTTGCTTTTTGGTCTGAGTACAAGAGAGATGAACAGGGGCAGCTAGAATAAATAAGCTTCTTTTCAAGATAAAAGAACAAGAAAGGAAACCTCCCCCGACTTAGTTTGGGGTCCTTCGTAGTGCCTATCATTTATTATTGCACTAAAACTTGATAAAACCCACTAATCTCTACAGAAATTGAAGGAATTCTCAGGATAGGAGCGTCTTTCGCCAAAGGTTCCTTCAAGGTGTCCTTGCTCCTCGCTCCCTTTCCTGCCACCAAGTCATCGCAGGCCTGCGGTGCTAAAAGAAATCATTTAGGGCCAAGGGGTTCATTTAAAAGTGAGAAAAATGCTGGGGTAGGGTGGAGAGAGCGGGGAAGCTCAGGCCTCACTCCTTCTCAGCCCAACCCGGCACCCCGACTCCCTCGAAATAGAACTATTTTTTTCTAGGCGGAAGGTACCCAGGAGACCAAGCGCTCTCTCTTTCAGCCCCTCCTTTTACCTGTGCTCCCCACCCCTCAGCCTTGGCAATTCCTCAAGTAGAAACCAGTCTGTTTTTTTTTTTCTTATCCCATTAAGGTAACTAACTGCTGTTTGGGGGGAGGGGAAGAGGAGTCTTCTCCCAAAGGTCGGATGGAAGCAACAAATGGGAAGGAAACAGACGATGCTTGTGAAATCCCAAACCGGATTGGTAAGAACAACATCATAAATTATGGATCCTTCCAGCCGCCTCCGGCCTGTCACTGCGTGGTCTGTCTCCATGGACTTGCCCAGTGCCAGCGACACTGCTGTCCGGGAGCATGGGTCACCAGGGGCCTCCGAGGACCCCGCCTGCCCCCAGCACCCCGCAGGGCGGCCAGATCTCGGCCCCCGGGGCAGCTGGGAGCTCAAGCCGAGGGACGAGGGACGAGGGACGCTCAGGCCAGCTGCACGGATGGCACCACCCCCTCCCCGGGCTGTCCAGCACGGGCTCGCCATTGTTCCCAGGGACCTTGCAGGAGCACCCAGAAATGGCTTTGGCGCTCAGGTCCCAGCTGGGCCGGCCAGAGGACCCCAGGGGTGCGCGGGAAAGGTGCGGCCAGGCCTTGGACGGTGGCGTGGAGAGACCCCGAGCCGAGGGTGACATCTGCGCGAGGACGCAGGGGCGGGCGGGAAGTGGTGACACTCAGGACTCCCATCGGGACAGCCTTCCGCCTGTGCCAGATGCAAGCAGGAAGAAGTCAAGGTTAAATTCTGCGGCCGGGGGCTGCGGCGGGCTCACAAAGCCAAGGCCCCCCGCCTCGCCGTGGCGCCCAGCGCAGCCCGAAGGCCACGCAGCCCCAACTTGCCCTTTGTCTTCCTCCAGAGCAGATGTGCTGTGACTCCGGTATTATTCGTGCTGTCAAGATTAAAGGAGCCCCCACCCTGTTTAGAAACTGCAACTCTTGTCCCCCAACCCTCATCAGCCCTAGCTATTGTTTTGTTTTTGTTTTGTTTTTTTGGCAACAAGTCAACCACTCATAAGGTGGGCAAGCCCCTCGGTTCACATTTAAATTTGTTTGTGTGCCAAATTGGCCTGCTGTTCCACCTCTCAGCAACTGTAACCGGCACCACAGAAACAATGAATTACAGGAGATTAAAGTTACTGAAAACCCGCTCGTCATGCAGATGTTGTCTGCTGAAGGCTGCTCTGTGGACCAAAGTGTAAAGGGCCTTTGTGTGTGTGTGTGTGTGTGTGTGTATGAGAGGGAGGGAGAGGGATAGAGGGAGAGGGAGAGAGAGAGAGAGAGAGAGAGAGAGAGAGAGAGAGAGAGAGAGAGAGAGAGAGAGAGAGAGAGAGAGAGATTGAGAGAGAGATTTAGAGGAGAAAAGCCAATAGCCTCCCATTCGTTCTTTGGTAATTTGTCTTCAATATGCCTTTTAAAAAAGTGATGACGAAAGGTCAATTATTGGACTCAAAAATAATCAGCCTTATCAGGCCAGTGGTCCCCCCACAAATGAATGAGAGAGTTGGGGTTTCTCATGGGACAGAGAAAAGGGAACTCCCAATCAAGCTGAGCTGTGTGTGAGTCAGGCCCTGGAGAAAACTGTGGGCAGAGGAAGCATGGGGGGTGGTTTCCTGGATTTCTGTGGCAGGAAGAAACCACCAGTGGGAGGAAGGGCAGTGAGGGGAAGGGGTGCGGGAGGCGGGAGGGGAGAGGGCTGGGAGGTGAGGGGAGAACTCGAGGGTGAAGGGCGGGCTGGTGGGTAGGAAGGCTGGGACTGTCTTTGTTTGGTTTGTTCCACAGGGGCCGAGCCCCGTGAATGGCCTAAGTGCGCACAAGGCGGTCAGCTGCCCGCGAGGTAACAGCTGGCACCTGGGCACGAAAACGCAGTGTGCATTAGCGGCATCATTATTTAGCATTAAAGCATTATGAAGATAATTACTGCCAGTTAGAAAAGCAGAGGACAGAGGGGATTGAAACCCCAGACCCCTTGGCTTAGCAAACTCCCAGGCTACAAGTGTAATTTCCAGCAGCCTTTGGAGAGCCACCTCTCACAGAGCTGCCGGTCTGTGACTTTAGATTGGACAGCTGGAGCCAGTGCCCTGGGGCTCTTTTCCTGGTCTCATCCTGGCTCCAGGGTCAAATGAGGGTCAAAATATCAAAGGTCATCACACTAAAATTTTCTGATAACCGAAGCAGTTCTACCTGAAATGCCAGAAACTATCCTTTTTTATCTGGACTTAAAGGAGTCAAATAAAGAAGAACAGGTACTTTGGTCCTCACCAGTCGACAATTGTCAAGCTCTTTGCATGTGTTCATACACTAGGGAAGCATTTTAATGAATTCCTTCCCTCCATCTTCACAGCCTCAATAAGAGGACACAATCATTACAACCCCTTGACAGATGAGTAAACTGAGGCTTAGAGAGGTCCGGGAGAGCAACAGAATTTCTCAGCACTCTCCAGTTCTGCTCTACTGTCTGAAGGTCGAGGAACTATCAGGAGGCGCTGGAAACTAACCGGAGAGCAAGGGTAATGGAGAATATACACTCTGGTTTTCTATAGCCTATGAAGACCCTTTCCCAAAGCTCGAAATTCAGTACATTCTCTCTACAGACATCCTCGGTTGGGTCAGAAATCTCACAGAAGTAAGTGTTATGATTCCTGGAAAATTAAGTATTTTCAAGAAGTACCTTCTTTTATGGATTGGTATACTAATTTAAGTAGTGGAAAATGATTTACCAAATAGCTCATTAAAAAGTTGGCACTCGACACATGCAGTTAACTACATGGACAATAATATGGTGGTAAACAGTTTAGTAATCAAAATTGGGTCTACGTTGGAGTCTCGACCAGGCTGATAAACTTGTTTCCCAACTCCTGACTTAATTTGATTTTTACACTATAGTGACTGAAATCAGAGAAGACATTTAATTTCAGGTGTACGTGTTGAATTTATATCATCGGACGATGATGCCCGACTGAAGGATTATTGTTATTAATATTGATAATAATTATGAATAACAATCACTAACATGAACTCGGCAATTATTACGTATTGCGTGTTGCGCCAAACACTAAACCTTCATTACCTCATTTAATCCTCACATAGACAGCCCCGACTTCTACTCCTTCACTACCTCGTCCCCACTCAGTAGCTAGAGAGCTCTTTTTAAAATCTAAATGAAATCAAGTCCTGTTTTTGGTTAAAATCCTCCCATGGCTTCCCAAAACGCTCAGAAAAACTCCACCTGCTTCCTTTGACCTTCAAGCCAGCACCACCTAGACCAGCCTATTGCCTATTTATTCCAGCAGATCACGTCACTGTCCTCAAACCGTGAGTTGGGCGCTCCTGCTTCTTCAGCCTTCAAAGACATTCATACATCAGGGCCTTTGCACATGCTTCTCCCTCTGCCTGGAATATCTCGCCTTTGCCTGGCTAATTTTTTTTTTTTATCATTCTTTACTTTAAATATTTTCTGGTCATGGAGACCTTTCTTAAAGCCAATCAAATCACTCCAGCACTCTTTTGGTCACACTTAATATCAGGTAAAATACCTTATTTTTTGTTCAGTTGTTCGTTTCCCTCTCTGAGCCAAAAGGGCCACAGGGTGGGGACATACATTCGGCATTGCTCTCCAGTCCATCCTGGATGCCTGGGGCTTCTGGGACAGGCAACAGTATCTGTTAAATTAATAAACAGAGGAGCACTCTCAGAGGTAGATACTATTTTGACACCCAAAACAAAATGACAAACACACACGATCATGAAGAAACATTAAAATCAAATGGGAGTCTATAGAAAATGAACTTACCATGTGAAAAACTTAAATTTACATCAGGGTGATATTTCCAAATACTTCAGAGATTAATACATCAGCTTGCACATTTATTCCAGCCACACGAGTTAACATTAAGTATTCTGTGACTTCAGATGTAACGTTTCCTACTATTTCTGGCTTTTTAAAAAAAAAAAAGGTTTCTAAGTATTTGAGCATTTGAGCAATGCACAGGCAGATAGGCGTTCATTCCACCTAGTCATTTCTGCTCTTACCTAAGGAAACCAGCAGAACGTGGTTTTATTGCAGAATAGTAAGAGCCAAATGTAGCCACAAACCCAGTAACCTATTCTTCTAGTACTTCTAAATCTTTGAATCACTCACAAGCACCCTCATCAAGGGAAAAGCAGAATTTAAATGCAAGAGGAAGGCTGTTTTCATCCTTACTTTGATGGAGTCCCCTCAAAATCAAGGATTCACTGTTTCTCCAGATAGTCAACGGACAGCTTTTCTGCCTCGTGGGTCTTATCTCCGTGTAGCTTTCACGGCTTAGCTAAACCTGCAGATCCTGCCGAGGAAACGCAACAGGCTTCCAGTAAAGACCCGGATGCTGCAGATACAGTCGTTTCCCTTCATAGAATTAAGTTTTCTGTTTCTTTCTGGCAGGAACCATGATGCTCAGTAGGAAAATACAGGGATCTGATTCACGGAGGACAAAAACCCAACAACCTCAGGGGGAGGGGGAAATTTTCCTGAAATATATGCATTTCCCTGGTTTCACACGACACTGTGCATGGTTCATAATTCACGTACCACAGGAGGCTGAAAATTGTCATTTCCTGGCCCCTCCAGTGGTGGTTTTCCAGCGAGGAGAGCGTTCTGACTAACCAATGCTACTTTCTTTGACTCTGAGTCTTCCAACTAGTGACTTACACTCGTTGGGGGAGGGAAAAGGAGGGAACTGAAGACAAACAAACTAGAGTTGGTCATGTTATCACTCATCTCTGCCTGTTGTGAGTTTTAACAAGCAAAACCTACCCACACAGATCTGCATCGATATGACTTTTCAGAATGTTGCTTAGAGCATAAATGAGACATCATCACCCTTTCAATCAGAAGGGTTTTTTAATATAAATATTCAGACAGTAGTGAGATTTGTAGAACTCTGTAACATCCAAACTAGATTGTGAAAACATAGGCAAGAAAGAGTAAACATACTTGCAGTGTTTTCTAGTACACAGATATATTTCCACTGGTTAGCTCACTCTTTCGTGTGTGTGTGCGTGTGTGTGTGTGTGTGTGCGTGCGTGCGTGTTGGGGTGGAGTTTTCAAATCCTGAGACTTCTTTGCAACATGTATTCATTGTTATACTTAAATGGAGTTCAGCAGAGGTAGGCAAAGTGAACCTTCAGTTTGCTTTGATTTTATAGATACATCAATCATTTCTTTTCTTTTGCGTGGTTGTAAATTGTCTGAACATGGAGGCAAAATTAGGGCCCACTCAGCCCTTCAGAAAAGCCCCCGTGACATGGGGAAAACCTTAGTCTACTAGATAAGATCAGCTGTTCATAGGAACAATAGACTCTAAGGCAGAGGTCCCCAAACTTTTTGGCCCCAGGAACCAGTGCTCCTATGAGACTCTAACGCCTGATGATCTGAGGCGGAGCTGAGGCGGTGATGCCAGTGCTGGGGAGCGGCTGCGAATAGAGATGAAGCTTCTCTGGCTCACCCACTGCTCACCTCCTGCTGTGCGGCCCGGTTCCTAACAGGCCACAAACCAGTACTGGTCCACGAGCCAGGGGCTGGGGACCCCTGCTCTAAGGGATAGTCAGTGAATGCACGGCTTCCAGAAATTTAAGAACCGCAACCTGATAGTGACGAGCCTCTGTTCTCAAGAAGGTGATATGAAGTCACCAAATAGGAACTTGAGCCGATCCTATTGAGTGAATGAAATGAACCAGTCTCAAGGGAGACTCTGACAGGGTTGAAATGATCAGAATGGGCACTGAAAAGGGAGTTAGATCCAAGAGTTGCCTCTCTTTCTCCAGCATTGTCAAGGGGAGAGAGGAGGAGCAGAACTTGGCCAGTGAGTAATATTATTCCATCGTCTGGGATGTAGCTCCCTGCAATGGAAAAGGAGGCAGGAGGCTTCATGGACAGATACCAGTAGCCACCAGTACTGTGTACATTCTTGACCATTTGGTTGGTATACGTTGCATTAAACATGAATTAACTGGACTTACTGTTGACGTGTCAGTTTTTCAATTAGGGTTAGGAGGCAATTCCAAGCGAAGCACTTCCGGGGGCCCTCACTAATCCTTTTTTGTCCCGAAAAGCCCAAGAGCAGACTGAGGACTCGCCTCGGTACTGTCCCCTAGGAGACCAGCCCTCCCAGCCAGAGAGCCCCTAGGAGACATCACCAGCTTCCAACCGAAACAACAAACCGAAGCAAAACCCGGGAAAGTTGTGAGCCCATGAGAGAGAAAGAGCTGATTTTCTCACAGCACCTCATACCAGAGTTGCAACACCGACATCTGATTTTTTTTTTTTTACGATTCATAACTATTAGTCAGAAAGCAGTTATTTTTCAATATCGTCTTGAAAATAAACTCCCTAAAGTCAGGGTTTCTGAGGATTTTCTCTGAATACGTGTTTGAAGGAATACATGTAAGCAGGAATCCATGCTTGAAGAGAATGTTCTTGACTGGACATAAGTAAATCTAGTAGGGCAACAAGCGAGGAATATTTTCCAAGGAAATTCCACACTTACCGTTGGGAAGAGGTACGCTCAGCTTTGAGGGTCAGGCCTCTTAGAAAGTGAAAGAATGAGGGGACGAATGAATGAATTCAGTGCCACTCAGTGAGATAAGGAGGAGTAACTGGTCGCCCCTGTTTTCTGGGAAGTACTTGCTCGTTCCCAGGACTTTTGTCACCGCTGGAGGAAAGCCCGCCATGATGAGGTTATGTCAGCAGCCCAGAGACAATTAAGCCAGGTTTTCAGAGAACATCCTGGTCTGGGCTCCGGTGGCGATTGCCTCCAAGCATCGAGTTACTCAGGTGATCCTTCAATTTACCTGCAGGCATTAGAGGAGTAATGTAAAAATCTGGAAGAATTGAGCTCCTAAAGTGATAAGTAACACAACTCTGCGAGCCTATTAGAGGGGAAAATTGAAAAGGTTGCAGCCAATTATTAATAAGACAGCTGAACGTGAGCGGTCCGACTAGGACCGTAGGAAACAGATCGCCAAGATGAAAATGCTGGGAGCAGAAGCGGCCACCTGGCAGCTCCAGGGATGTGTCCAGCCAGGAGGGGATGGGTCCCCAGAGTCCACGGGGAATTTTTTTTTAAGTGAGCTAACATAAAATCAAGATTTTCTCTCTCTCTCTCTCTCTCTCTCTCTCTCTCTCTCTCTCTCTCTCTACATTTCTTTCTCTCTCTTCTCATTCTATTCTCCTATTTAGTCTCTCTCTCTCTCTCTCTCTCTCTCTCCATTTAAGAATATCTGGGTTTTTACCTTCTCTGTCTCACACATTTCCAAACAAAATTCCTTATTTTTACTTGGAGTCCACTTACTTGGGTCAGAAAGAACAGGATAAAGTGATTCGTCTCATCTAAATGACCCCAAAATTTTATTTTTAGGAAAAAAAAAGAAAGCACCACACTTCCGTGAAGACAGGGACAGGACTATGGTGAGACAGGCAGGAAGGAGCCCCAGGCACAAAAGTTAAGGAGGCACCGGCTCTCAGACTCCTTCAAGTTCAGGGTCAGCACCTGGGAGGGAGGCCCTCCTTAAATTCTGTGCTTGCCTCACCCAAGTTTTACCCCCTGGTAATCACAGTGGGGTGGGAAGAAGACAGAATGGTAGGTAAAATGAAGGCTCTTTTATTAAAATGAAATGCGGCTCCTCATTTCTATTACATTTTAGAACTCAAATAACAAAACTCTACATTTTAATCTCCCCCCCACCACTGCCTTGAAGTAGTCAGGCATCTGCCCCTTCACCTCATCAGAAACACACTCTTCTCTCGTACTGAAGTCTGTGGTTTCATAAGGCGGCTTCTTGATTCTGCTGAGACCCGTCAGCCCTGTTCTGCGCTCCCTGTGTGTGTGGAATAGCTGAGCGATGTCCTTTTTAATCTTTATTTTCCTAAAAACATCTGTGGTCACCTTTTAACCCTTATCAACCCCTTTTACCTTTCCTTATCACATCCATTTTCCTTTAGTCACTGAGACTATTGGTTTCTAGAGTTTCCATCGAGTCATACATCCAACATGGTGAATGAGTAAACCCAGTTTTTAAAAAAAGAAGAAAAATCATTGTCGCCACAAAGATTTTTCTTTCCCCAAATGTTGTTTTAGGTTTATATAGCATATACCAGTGACAATGGGGGCTGAGCCTTTGAGAAAAATACTGAATGTGTTCTTTAGGACTCAAAGCTCTGATGGCCATGCTCTCTGAGCAAAGCCAAAGAGTGTAGCTTCTGCATCGTCCCCTTGATTTATAACGCAATACAGAGCTTTATTATCTTGGTCGATTGTCCTGAGGAAAGGGGTCTGACCTGCAGGAAACAATCTGTAGGCTGGTCGGTGGTTATGAGGTGGCCTGACATGACCACACAGCTTAATATGAACACTGTACCAGATGTTGACAAAGTCAAACAGACAGACTTTCAGGGAACTGCAGTGTGAGACATTAAAAGAGAAACAACCGTGGAGTAAGCAGAAATGGAAAGAGGCCCAGAGAAGCAAGTAAACAAAAGGCATGAAGGCGTGGACGTTGGGAGGCAGTAAAAACCACGAGTTCAGAGCATCTCGGAGGTAGAGGGAAGGAGGATGCGAGAGAGGCTGGACGATAGTGATGGGAGAAATGCAGGCAGCAGAAGTGGCTGAGAGGGTGTGAGAGGCTGACGCGGGTTGTGTTTGCCTGCGAACATCCATTGTTCTTTCTTCAGGCAGCAGCAGCATGCGTTTCCTTGGAGCACGTCACCTCCCTGCTTTCAGTCACTTTGCTTTTGTAGGGGGTGGACTGAGCCTAGCTCTACCTCAAGCTCCAGCTCTGGGGCTGGCCAATTAGAGCATCGCATTCATCTGTCTACAGGGACCGGTGCAAGGATGGGCCTGTGACCCCAACCACGTGAGTGAGCACCGGTGGAACTGGCTTTCGGAACTGTTACCGTCACTCTCTGCAAAGAGAAGCGCTTTGGGCCGCACTTGGGAAGCTAACATTGCCAGGAGCCACCACGTGGAGAAAGTCAGCCCCGAAAGTCAAGTCAGCATCGAAGAGCAGAGTCGCAGCAGAGGGAGAACACCCGAGTCAAGCAAGCGAGGCCTTCTCTCGGCCTCTCTACTACAGGAGGCCTCATAACGGGGCGCCCGCAGAGCGAGTGTCGCCAGGCACTTGCCTCTGAGGACAAAGGCATAATTGGGTCCATCTTGGAAGGATCAGCCCTCATTATTTCTAGTATATACTACACAGAGCCAACACAATACTTGCTGAAAGAAAGAAGCTTGGACTATGGTTGCTTCGTAGCAGGTGATAGTTATTATCAGGACATGATACACTCATGATCATCCAGTGGAGTCCCATCTCAGACTCTCAGGACAAAGTCGTAAATTTTCAAAAAGTGCCCTCGAAAATCTCTTAGGAAGCTGTCACCTTGGAGAGAGTTTCTCCAGAGTCGAGTACATTTAGATTTCCCTCACTTTCAGACAAATCACCGTTTCCTCCGCAAAGTGCCAGCTACGGTTGTGGGTTTACGTTGGGTGACTGTAGAGAACCCAGCCCTTTAAATGGCAGTCGCAGAGCTCCGCATAGGAAGGTCTGTGGCGACCGACACCCACTGAGAGAATGACAGACTTCTGAACGCCATCTCAGCCCCCGAGGGGTGTCTCTCGTGGAGCGGCCGTGTGGATGTCGCCTGCGCTGTTACATTCTCATGCTGCGTCTCCATCTTTCTCTTTTTCGGCCCGAGTGCTCATGGCCACGCTCACTGAGGCAACGCACACGTGACGATCGCTCAGTACTAGTACCATCGATTCAGGCTAAGTTATCACTATCAAATCACATACTATGTGGTCAGCATCCGAATATCAGCTGCCAGGTAAACCCATCCAGAAAATACCTGGGCATCTGGATTGTCTTCTCCTCAGCACGTCAGGACAGCTAAAGGAGGAATTTTCGGAAAGTAAGCTCTGTGGTAATTCTAGAACCGTCCCTGGATCCTTCGACACGTAAGAGTTTAGCAACACAAGGTTTTGCCCAAGAAAACTAGTAGTTGATAAATAAACTAGCACATGTACCATTTCCTCCCTGACCACCGCTTGACCATACAAAATGAACATTTTTGTGGGAGCCCTGCCCAGGGGGACACAGCGTAGAAAAAATGCCCACTACGGAGACACACAGGAAGTTATCCTGTCCTCAGAGGCTACGTTCACCTGTAAGGAAGAAACTTGATTCAGTTAGTATCCTCTTGACACACCGAACCCAGATGGGGTAGAGACCCGATATGTTCTGACACAGAAAAATTGACACCAGAATAGGGATTGGGGATGGGGATGGGTCCTGAATAAGGAATGAAAGTCATCGAAGGCAAATATTCCGATCAACTTTCTGGAGCCGCACTCGCTACCTGGAAAAATTAGGGGGTGGGGCAGTAGGTGGAGCCGAGGAACATGCTTACAGATCAGAGATATTCTGCCAGAGGTATTAACTATTGGTTCTAGGTCTCTCTCTACAACTCCTTCCTCCAAAAGATAACAGACTAATAAATGAATATGAGTTTTAGGGTCCGAGTCAATAAATCTGGATTCGAATCTTGACTTTGTCAGCTGGTAGTTGTATGCCTTGGGACAAGTCATTTCTCTTTGCCTCAATTTCTTCATCAATGAAGATGATAATAATACTGTCTCAGGGGGTCATCACAAATGATGGATGAAAAGTATCCAGCACATAGAAAATGTTCAGTAAATATTAGTTGCTGGTATGATATTGTCTCTCCCATCCTTAATTATTCATGCGGTGCCTGTGATAACTGATGTGTGTATAAAGATTATTGACAAAGCACCATTCTCCTCCGGGAATCCTAAGGCTGCAGAGAATCCTTAGGATGTCACTTTGATCTTGTATGTGTTTACAGTCAGCAGAAATTAATTCACATACAATATGTCTCAGTTGCCATAGGCTTCGGGGTCTCGATCAGGAAAGACCTTGAGCAAAATGAGAAAAAAGGCATTCAATGTCAAGAAGAGAATTTGAATCCTCACCAACGTGGTCTCTTCTTCCAATGAAACAGGATAAAATGTGAAACTTATTGGAATGTTCTGCCCTCATCATCAGGTGGAAGCTTTGGTCTTTATTAATATTCCAGGAGAGAAATTAGAAGAAATGGGCCATTTCAAGGACCCCAGATTCACACCAGAAAGAAAAACATCTAGAATATCCCCACAGAGGCTCCAACATACACAAACTTATCCTTGCAACTTCATATTTCCACCGAGCGTGGGTTTCCCCAATGTTTGCCCCAACAGGGGACTTAAACTGTGTTGATTGTTCTAGTAGAGCAAAAGGACATCCTTTGATGATGAGAACATCACGTGGGTTTTCTGCGGAATTACCCAATTAATTGTGGTTGGCCATCTTCTGCTTTTGCAGAAGGAGATTTAGATTCATGAAGTCATCTAATCATCTTCAAAAAATAAACTGGTTGAGAAAGTAGCTCTGGTAATATTCATTACAGTTTTAAACAACTCCTTTTTTTTTTTTCTCATTTCATCACAGTTGTAATTAATTTCATGGCTCATGTACAGGAAGAGATTTAAAGCGATGTTTATGAAATGAGTTAGCCTCTCCCTCATCTTATTTAGAGTTCTCCATTGTGAATATACTCAAATTGTAATGGAGAGGCAATTTATGAGAACGCTCTCTGGTGTCCTTGATTCTGTATGCTCTGGAGGATTTATTATTTAGTTCTACTCCTCACTTGGGGACAGAAGACAGACCGTGTGGCTGAAAGACACGGTGGCTTTGCCTCTTTTTGTTAAAAAGGAATTGTTCTTCGAGCATCATGTTTGGGATATTTTGATAAGGCTCAACAGTAGAGGGGAGGGTGGGGAGGGAGAAGAAGCGAGGTGGGTAGGGAGCGGCAGGACGGAGCGGACGCATCCTCAGCCATCCATATGGAACAGGTGCAGCGTGAGGGGCGTCGCTAAGGTAACCTTCAGCTCCAGGTTTGTGAGGCCACGTGCAATCATGCGCAGCCCTGGAATGGAGCAGGGGAGACCTGGTTCACATCCTGCCTCTGTTCATATCGTGCCCTTAACCCTGGAAAAATCACCTAGTCCCTGTGGTCTCCAACTTCCTCCGCAGTAAAACGAGGAGGTTGGACCAGATAGTTAGCTCAAAGGTCTCTTCCAGCTGTGACATCCCACAACTTACCAATTTACTGATTTACCAACTGTAAAATTATTTATTTGGCTAGTCCTTATTTCAACTTGTCTTTGGGGTTTGAGTCATTGATTACATATATACATACAAGTCTTTAAAATTATATATATATTTTTTTGCCTGTATTGAGCCATAACATGATCAGCAAAAAAGAGAGGCTTGAGCTACGTACTAGAGCCCCGCTGTGCAATACGACAGCTGTTTGTCACATGTGGCTATCTACGTTGAAACATGTTCTTCCATTACATGAGCCACATTTCAAGTGCTCCACGGCCACGTGTGGCTAGCGGCAACGGTATAGGAGAGCACAGAGAACATTTTCATCATCACAGAAACTTTTATTGGACAGCACTGCGATTAGAAGGAAAATCATTTCTGAATGAGAGAGCAACTCTTCCTCCCAATCCCAGATTGATATATGATGATTTTCAAAGGTACTCAGTCCCATAAGCAAACAGTCGTTTGATGGGGCAGAATTTAAAGCATCCCAAAGGCCAGCTCGTCTGGAGTCTCCCCGCCCACGCTTGCCCACCTCTCTCTCTCTCTGCCCCACCTCTGCCGACTTCCTCCTCTCTCTGCTGATCACCAGTGTCCAGTAACCCTACACATCATAACTCAGGGAAGCAGCAAATGGAGAGAAGAAAATATAGCATTTTCCCTCCATTCAAATCTGCCATTGATTCTAGGACACAATATTGTTTGTGTTTTGTTTTTAACTTTTCATTTCGAGATAATCTTACATGTACCGACGAATTGCCGAGATGGTACAGAGTTCCTGTGTACTCCTCATGCGGCTTTGCCTAAGTTAACGTCTTATATAACCGTAATGCAATTATGAAAATTAAGAAAGTAATGGCAGTGTAATTCTATCAGCTAAATTTTATACTTTATTTGGATTTCACCAGTATTCTCACTATATCCTTTTTCTGCTCCAGGACCCGGCCAGCATCCCGCGCCACATTAACTTGTGCTGTCTCCTTATTTCCTCCGGTTGACGATGGTTCCTCAGTCTTCCCTTGTCTTGCACGACGTTGACGCTTTTGAAGAGTGCTGGTCAGTCATTTTGTAGAATGTTCCTCAATGTGGCTTTGCCCGATGTTTTCACACGATTAGACAGGTCATGCATTATTGGACGGGTACTTTCAGAGATAACGCATTGTTGGCAGTGCATCAGATCAGGAGATACAGAAGTTCTCTCTGGCACGATAATTGTAGCAAGTCAAGTCTCTGAGAAAGTAGATTCGACAGTGCTGGTTCTCGTGTCTCATGACTGTGGCCAGTGGCGTCCAGGGCAGGAGCTGCAACAGAGAGTCCTGGGAGACAATGACCATGAGCCTTCATTGGATAGATGCTGCGAAGTACTTTAGGAGTGTTATTCTTTCTCACCCTCCTAGAAATTCTTCAAGATTCCTGATACCTCCTTTAATGAGTTGTTTTTCTATTTAAATCAGCCACAATAAGTTTCTGCTGCTTACAACTAAGAACATTCACAGGCGGAGAAATTGGAAGCAGAGGTGGTCATAGGAAACAGACCTCAAAGTATTAAGGGAAGTCTGGCATTGGTTATCAGACCTGGTTGGGGCAGATGACAGAAAGAAAGTGCAGGGAAGGATGTGATTCTGTCAGGTTATACTTTATTTGGATTTCACCAGTATTCTCACTATATCCTTTTTCTGCTCCAGGACCCGGCCAGCATCCCGCGCCACATTAACTTGTGCTGTCTCCTTATTTCCTCCGGTTGACGACGGTTCCTCAGTCTTCCCTTGTCTTGCACGACGTTGACGCTTTTGAAGAGTGCTGGTCAGTCATTTTGTAGAATGTTCCTCAATGTGGCTTTGCCCGATGTTTTCACACGATTAGACAGGTCATGCATTATTGGAAGGGTACTTTCAGAGATAACGCATTGTTGGCAGTGCATCAGATCAGGAGATACAGAAGTTCTCTCTGGCACACTAATTGTAGCAAGTCAAGTCTCTGAGAAAGTAGATTCGACAGTGCTGGTTCTCGTGTCTCATGACTGTGGCCAGTGGCGTCCAGGGCAGGAGCTGCAACAGAGAGTCCTGGGAGACAATGACCATGAGCCTTCATTGGATAGATGCTGCGAAGTACTTTAGGAGTGTTATTCTTTCTCACCCTCCTAGACATTCTTCAAGATTCCTGATACCTCTTTTAAGTTGTTTTTCTATTTAAATCAGCCACAATAAGTTTCTGCTGCTTACAACTAAGAACATTCACAGGCGGAGAAATTGGAAGCAGAGGTGGTCATAGGAAACAGACCTCAAAGTATTAAGGGAAGTCTGGCATTGGTTATCAGACCTGGTTGGGGCAGATGACAGAAAGAAAGTGCAGGGAAGGATGTGATTCTGTCAGGTCACATGGCGTGGTGGCAAAATGATTCATTATGACCTGTTGTTTTTCGAATAAAGTGCTCATTTACGCAGGCTTCGGGGGGACATATGCCTGCTGCCAAACAGTTGTATGAAGGCCACAGGGAATGAAAGGTCTAAGGGTGGGTGGGTATATCTACAGGGGATGGACAATTAAAGAAATCTCAAATATGCAAAGTTTTGCCCACAGCATAGTCAGGAAATGCGGGCCTTGTACGACTGTTACCGTAAACCCTTATTCTTACAGTTCTTACAGCCATATGCCTGAGGAATTCAAAAGCCAAGCTCAAAGTTGGTTCCTGCAGGCTGATGAACTATACTGCCAGTTGAATTCACAGCCTTACTAGGTCTTTATGCAAAATTTAGGTCATTGATGGTGAAAGAGTAAAAGCCTAGGAGTTGGATTGGGGATTCGGAAAGGAATCTAATGGGCTTTGACTACGGGGACCCCCTGTCTCCCCACGAACCTTCCACAAAGACTGTGGTGATAGTCCATCCTCCCTTCTCTGACAAAGTCACCGCTGCTTTGTGGAAGACCCCCCAACCGCTTCATCTGAGCAAAAATTGTCCTAGAGTCCCACACTTACAACACTCTTAGACTTCCAGTTAGTTCTGGAACTAGTCAGGTCCCAGGAATTTCTGGAAAATAAAGTATAATATGAAATCTGAGAGAAAACTTACATACCGAAAGGTAAATTACTTGCACATGAAACTGGCAAACACATGTAAGGATGTATTCAAAAGAGCCACCCCAAGTAGAGAAGGATGTATTTGAACTGAATTTAATCGCTATAGGTGTATTTTCCCGGGAGTCTGGGCTCAGTGAGCAAGCCCAGACAGCTGGAACGGTTTCAGTTGTTTATTTGTTTAGTTGACTGAAGTCTGTACTCACTGATAGACCCTGATGAATTGAGACCGAGATGCCAAAACTTAGTTATAAAATATAGTTGAAGGACTCCAAAGACTTGGAGTTGGGAATGAGGAATGTTGGGAGCAGACTGAACATAAGCGAATAAGTGAAACACGTTCCCTGCTATAGTCTGGGTTGTCGATGGTCTTAGAAAACCCCCACTGCTGGAGACCCAGAACACGCCTGCAGTCCTCTAGCCAGAGAGGGAGCTTTGAGGGAGTGATCAAAAGTCCTTTCCCAGGAGATGCCGTGAAATCTTAGACCCTTCCCCCAGTTACTAAGTGTGTCATCTCAACAATTAAAAATTTCACTTCAGCTCTCCTTTAGAACTGAAGGCTACTGTGATCAAATAATTGGATGGCAGTCCCTAAAGCATACTGATTGTACTTAGTAAACAGTAACACCAAAACTGTGCTTTTTCTCTGGAAGAACTGCAGAGGCGAGTTCTGTCGCCAAAGACGTAGGGGGCTGAACACTGCGTAAATCAGCTGGAGTCAGTTTCTGTTGTTTCTGATTAAGGATGCTCATCGATGAAGGAATTGGAACCAGAAGTGGTTACAGGCAACAGACTTTAGGGTGACGCAGAGGATAGATGGGTTTTGGAGAATTAATGACAGTGGATGATCACAATGTTAATAAAGTAGGTACTCTAATGGTGCCACCACTCTTCCAGATGTGGTCTCTGTCTACTGAAACAAATCGACACAACCCCTGGCACTTTCTGTGCATCTAAAAATGCTTCTTTCTCTACCCCAGTAAGTAGAGACCATTGGAAGTTTGTTTTTGCCTGGTTGGGCAGCAGTATTGATTTACCACCTTGTTTTAGAACTCTGTGGCAAAGGGTTGCTGATCATCTCTCTTTCTCAAAAGACACAACGCTGGGTTTTTTCATCGATAACGTTATAATAACAGAACTTGGAGAGCAGGAAATAGCAGATGCCATAGATGCCGTGGTAAAGGTATCAAATATAGGCCACATCATGAAAATAAAGGCCACATCAGTAACATTTCTGAAAGGTCCACGGGGACATGGAGAGATATCCTCTCAAAAGTGAAGAACTAATTGTTGCCCTGGCAACCCCTAAGAAAGAAGGAAAAGGCTTTGTGAACTTCTTTGGAGTTTTCAGGTGACATTTGGTAGTGCTGTCCCCCCCGTGAACCAAGCACCTCGAAAGGCTACTGGCTTTAAGTAGGGCCCAACTAGTCTCCAACTGGATGAGCCTTCAGCAGAAACGGCTCTTCCACTTAAGCCCTATGACAGCAGATCCAAAGGGTCCAAAGTGGCCGTAGCAAATCAAGGCACTATATGGACCCTCTGCCGAGCTCTAGATAGGATCACAGCAGAGACCCTTAGGTTCAGAAGCAAAGCCACAACCTTTTGGCAAGCATGATTTTTTTTTATTTTGTTATTTTTTTAGGAAACAGGCATTGCTACTGGACTCTGATGGATGTTGGAAATCTAATCATAGAACACCAGGTAAACCCGAACTGCACATAGTGGAGTTGGTTTTATCTCATCCTCCTGGCCATAAATTCAGGCATTCTCAGAAGCACCCAT
>NW_006443225.1:6585947-6604985 GCF_000325575.1 Pteropus alecto | reverse complement strand
TAATGGTTCCTCTGTATTTGAAGCTGAGAGTTCACACTTCGACATTTTATGATCCTCCTGCCCCTGAGTGAGGAAGCAAAAAAAAAAAGTGTGTGTGTGTCTGTGCACGTGTGTTCATGTATGTGTGTGTCCACATGTGCGTCTGTGCATGTGTGGGTGTGAGTGTGTGCATGTGCGTGTGTGTGCATGTGTGCGCACGTGTGCACATGCACATCTGTGCATGTGTGCACGTGTGTTCATGTGTTCGTGTGTGCACGTGTGTGCACATGTGCGTCTGTGCGTGTGTGCGCTGTGTGTGTGCACGCATGTCTCTCTGTGTGCAGCACATTGTTGTGCATGTGTGCACACGTGTGCACATGCGCATCTGTGCGTGTCTGTGCGTGTGCGTGCACTTGTGTGTGCGTGTGCATGTGTGTGCACGCGTGCACATGAGCATCTGTGCTGTGCACGTGTGTTCATGTATGTGTGTGTCCACATGCGCGTCTGTGCATGTGTGGGTGTGAGTGTGTGCCTGTGTGTGCATGTGCATGTGTGCACACGCGTGCACGCATGCACATCTGTGCATGTGTGCACGTGTGTTCATGTGTGTGCACTGTGCGCACATGTGCATCTGCGCGTATGTGCACACGTGTGTGTGCACGCATGTGTCTCTCTGTGTGCAGCACATTGTTGTGCATGTGTGCACGCGTGTGCACATGCACATCTGTGCGTGTGTCTGTGCGTGTGCGTGCGCATGTGTGTGCGTGTGCATGTGTGCGCACGCGTGCACATGCGATTCTGTGCATGTGTGGGTGTGTGCGTGTGTGCGCGTGTGTGTGTGTGCGTGCGTGGTGGGAGTATTATGGGTGTAGGCTGAAGTAACCGATCTGCTCACAAAGAGGAAGTGGAGCTGCTGCTCCATGAGACATGGCGTCCAGCGCGCGATTGTGCCCAGGAAAGTCCCTGGGTGCCTCACAGGACTGCGGTGCTTTTGGAACCCGGAGTTGGAGTTTTGATAAGTTTTCTTTTCCTGCTTAAATGTGGCAAAATTGTTGCTATCACTTGTCGCTAAGAACTCTGCCCCGCTGGGCTGTGCCTCAGATCCATAGCTGTAAAATGGAGGTGAGAAACGGCCCACCTGTCAGGTTACGGTTAAGACACAGACTCATATCAGAGAGTTCTAAATTCAAGTTCATGTTCTGCCACTTTCAAGTTGTGGCATCTTAGGCATGTCACTTGACATTTCCAACTTGTTTTATTATCTGTAAAATAGGAATGACATTAACATCACTCATGTCATAGGGCTTTTGTGAGGATTAAATGAGATAATCCACGTAAAATGCATAGAGCGATGATGTTAGCTATCATTATCTATGTTTCTCTGAATCGATGTGGGCCTTAAGAACAAATACCTAAAATTATAGTGTTAGTTATTATTTACAATGTATCTGCTCTTTCTTTTCCCTCCTGTGTCATCCTCGATGATTACTTTAAATGGATTTCAACTGTATAAAAGTGGGAGGAAGGACATTTTGTGTGCTGATGGAAAGGGCACTTGGAGTGACAGGTAGTGCACCTGAGAGTTAACACCTGCCTCTAGCCGTGTGGGCTGGAGAGAGTCGATTTCCTCATCTGTAACTTGAGAGAGTTAGACTTGATTTCCTCCAATTTTTTCGAGCTCAGCATTTAAGGAAAAGAGCGATAGGCCACACTTTTCCTGGACCCTTTTCTCTGTGGGATACGTCCCGTAACAGAGTAGTTGATAGGTGTCCAGTATAACAGAAATTGATTTAGATTCCAGTTTTTCCCAGCACCAAAATTAATGACAGTTACCCTCAAATATCTCGGTCAAAAGAATCATAAGTTTCAAAATAGCTAAGACATAGCAAATACTTAGAAAAACTCTGGTACAACCACACAAGTATGAACTACGATACCACATAGTTCCTAGCTGTGTAGAGCTCAAATATGTTCCAAGTTATATGTTCCCTTTACAAAATAGGATGTGAAATTGACTCGGAAAAAATGACTCAACCTTTACAGAATAGGCTAGACTTGCGTAGTTCACTGACTATATTAAACAAATAACTTGAGGAGAAAGGAAAAGATTTAGTAATCCTCAAAGTGTCAAAAGAGGATAATTACTAGGCACATGACATCATTACTATAAATGTTGTATCTTTAATTCTAAAAGTGTTCTGAATTTTATTCCTCTCATTATTTTTATGTCCTAACTAAATTTTAAAGTGTTGGCTAAACAAAAAATTCTAAAGAGAAAGGCCCAACAAGGCATGTATGTTAAATAATGTTAAGTAATTACATCTTTGTAAGATGCAACTCTAATATTCCTCTCTTCCTCACAGGTATACTGAAATCGCAGTAAATGTGATCTTTAAGTACATTTCAAATGTTATTATACTTAAGAAAAATAATGATGTCATGAACTAGGGACTCCCTAATTAAGGCAATGAAGCTCTCATAGGATTCTGGGAAAAAATGTTTTCTAAAGCAATAAACTGGCATTGTTTGCAGGTAATACAATCATTTACCGAGGCGTTATTGGGGAAAGAATCTATAATAAACCATTAGAAGTAATCAAGAGTTTAGCAAGATTGTCAGTGTAATCACCTATCTAACATCAATAATGGAATTTTTTTTTAATGGTAGGAAACAAGCAACCAGAAATTTTAATGAAAAATGAAATCCTTCATTTATAACAGCAACAAAATCTAAGAAGTGTCTATGAATTGACCAAGAATTTCAAAATCTTCTGTAGAGAAAACTAAATTTGATGAAGAAAATATTCTGAAAAACAAGGAGATATTCCATGCGCTTAGATGGATGACTTAATAGTGTAAGTATGTCAGTGTTTCTAAATTAATTCACGATTTTAATGCAACTCTAATCATGAATAGAAATCAAATTTTTGAGGAACTTTTAAACTTATATTAATATGTATGTAGAAGACTAAAACATCTAAACCCATCTTGAAAATAATAGAGAGGATTTTTCACCCTAGATAATAAATCGGACAATAAAGCCAGAGTAATAAGAAATGGTATTATATTTGTATAAGAAGAAGCTAATGGAATATTATACACACACACAGGAACTTAATATATGATAATGGTGACACTACCAACCAATGGAGAAGGGATGAGATTTTCAGCAGCTGGTAATGGGGAAACTGGCTCATTCTATGAAGAAAAATAACACTGCATTCTTATATAATAGCACATACAAAGGTGACATTTGGATAGATAAAAATCTTAATATGAAGGGTAAAACTACAAAGCCAGGAAAAATCTAGGCTAAGACCTTTCCGATACAGGCTTGGAGACTAACTTTCTAAATAAAATCAAATTAAGCAGAAAAAGGCAACCCAAATAGAAAAATGGGCAACAGAGCTAAACAGGCAGTTTACAAAGATGAAACCAAAAAGGCTAATAAGCGTGAAGAGACGCTCACATTCTTTGGTGATTAGAGAAACACAAAATAAAACCAGAGGACATAGCTTTACACCTGACAACAATTAGAAAGATAGACCATGGCAAATGTTGGTGAGATCATGGAGACAGAGGAATGCTTGTTCATGGTTGGTGGTGAGTAGACTGGTAAAACCTTTCTGGAGAGCAACCGGTCACTGCTCAGCCACAATAGTGTTACACATCAACGACCTGGCAATCTCATTCCTGGGGACAAATGCACACAAGTCCATAAGAAGAAATTCAGTGAGGATGCCCTCTGAGGTATTTTTGCAGTGGTGGGGAGTAGGTGCCCATCACTGGGAAAGGTGTATCTAAGATGTGGTGGATGCATGCCCTGGGTAGTAAGCTGAATAATGACTCCCAAATATGTCACCACCCTAATTCCTGGACCCTGTGAATGTTAGTTTACACGGCAAAAGGGTCTTTGCATTTGTGATAAAGTTAAGGATCTTGAGATGAGGACCGTGTCCTGGATAATCTGGATGGGCCTGATGTGATCACAACAGTCTTCATCGGAAAGAAGCAGAAAGGTCAAAGTTAGAGAGGGACATGTGATGACAAGAGCAGAGGTTGGAGTAACGTGTTTTGAAGGTGGAGAAAGGGCCACAGCCAGAGAATACGAGCGGCCACTAGAAAGAGACACAGACAAGGGAACGGATTCTCACCTCAGAGCTTCCAGGAGGAACCCATCTGGCTGACACTTCGGCGTTAGCCCAGTGAAACGGACTTCAGACTTCTGGCCTCCAGAACGGTAGGAGACTACGCTTATGCTGTTTTAAGCCATTAAGTGTGTATAATTTGTTCCCCACTTAAAGTAGGAAACTAATACGCCCTGAAATTATGTTAAGAATTAGAAGCTATGTAGTAAATATCCACACACATAGCAACATTAGTTAATCTTAAATTTTTCAATGTTAAGAGAAAAAAAGTAAAAATAATAGTATATTCGGGGAGCGGAAAACTCAATATTGGTAAGATGTCATTCTGCTCAGATTGACATATAGATTTAATACAATCTTAATCAAATTCTCAGCAGGCTTTTTTGTAGAAATTGACAAGGCGATTCTAAAACTTATATAGAAATACTAGGGAATTAGAAAAGCTGAGAAAACTTTGAAAAAAGAAGAATAAAGTTGGTGGACTTATATTGCTTGACTTTAAGACTTATTATAGAGCTACAGTAATCCAGACAATGTGATTTGGACAGCAAGAGAAACAGATAGATCGATCAGCGGAACAAAATACAGAGTCCACATACGACATCAAAAGTATGATGCATAAGAAAATTAATAGATTGTACTTCATCAAAACTAAAAACTTCTGCTTTCAAAAGACTGTTACGAGAGTGAAAAGAAAGCCATAGACCAGGAAAAAATGCATTAATTATATATCCGATGAAGCACTTGGATCCAGATTGTAAAAATAACTCTCAAAATTTATTAAGAAGAAAACATACACCCTCCTCCACAAATGGGCAGAACACATGAAGAGGCACCTCACCGAAGAAGATATACAGATGGCAAATAAGCACATAAAAAGATCCTCAATTTCATTCGTCATTAGGGAAATGAAAATTAAAATAATAATGAGATACCACAATGCGCATATTAGAATGTTGAAAATTAAAAGGACTGTCTACTCCAAGTGCTGGTGAGTATGTGGAGAAACTGGAATGCTCAAACACTTCTGATAAGAAAACAAAACAATGCAGCTGCTTTGGAAGTACGTTTGGCAGTTTCATAAAAAGTTAAACATGCATCTACCATATAATCTATATATTCGAGTCCTATGCATTTATCCAAAAGAAATCAAAGCACTTGTCTGTTAAAAAACTAGCACATGGTTGGTCATAGCAGCTTTATTTATAATAGCCAGAAACAGGAAATAACCCAAACATCCATCAGCAGGTGACTAGGTAAAAAAACCGGTAAATCCATACAGTGAAATACTACTCTACCACAAAAAGCAACGAACTACTAATGCACAAGACAGAATGAATCTCAAAAATAATTATGCTTTCTGAGATAAGTCAGACAAAAACAGGACTCTATGCCATGTAATTCGATTTACAGAAAATTCTAGAAAATGGAAACTAATCTATAGTGATAGAAAACAGATCAGTGGTTGCCTGGAGATGAGAGAGTTGCAACGTGTGGGAGGCAGAGTTTACAAAGAAACAAGAGGAACCTTTTGAGGTGATAAATATATTCATTATTTTGATTGTGGTTGTGGTTTCACAGTTGTCCAAACTTACCTAAACATGCTCAGTATAGCATGTGCCAATGGTACTTCAACAAAGCTGTTAAAAATAAGATGAACTCATAAAAGTTTAAAAAGTAGAATGAGATACTTAATAAAATACCATTTACATAATTAAATATATGTGTATATGCACACAAAACATACATTTTAAAAAATATAAACAAAAATAAACATCTATGCACAATAAACACCTTAGAAAGCTATTTCCAGGTGGGTGGGAGCTGAGGGATGGGAACCGGGTAAAAGAATAAAGAAATGAAAGAGGAGAGAGCCTCGTCCAGACCACTGGTGAGTGAGCAACACGAGAAACTCAGCCCCATCCGGAAAAAAATTGCTTTCTTTATTATTCAGAAAAAAAATTTCCTAGGGCAAGATAAAATTGTCTTGACTTTAAAAGGGAACATTTCTGAGACTTTCACGAAGCTGGTGCCGTAATTTTTGTCTCTAAAGGGAGACAGGTTACATTTTAGCGCTTTTGGAGGTTGACTTGTGGCTTGTATGTGTCACATCTCTGAAATCCTGCTAGAAATCCCACAGTAGCAAAATGCTGCCATTCAATCCAAGCGTAATTACCTTGATGTTTAAGACTCTGTCACACCCTGTATGTAGGCCCATTGCACAGATGTTTAAGCACCTTCAAGCTGTGTTTTCATATGTGCAGCTATTAATTCCTAGATGTGTTTCCCTTTAAATAAAGCCAACAGTCACCAGAAGACATGCTTGGCGGAGAGGTTCCCTACGTAAACATCATTTATTTTTAGTTTATGGCAAAAAAAAAAAAAAAAAAGTGCACGGGGAGTGTTAGAAAATAATTAAAAGTGTGTGCTTCCTTATAACATGCTATCTCTACTAACTGAACTTCTAACCTGACATAAATACATTGCATACTGTAACCTGTTTCTCCTGATTATTAACCTTGAACGTGGCAACCTATAAATCATCCCCGAAACAGCTGGCGCTCAGCGTTGCCCCAAAGGTACATGATTACGATCATTTTATATATATCTGGGTATGCAGACATGAAAAATTCATTGAAGAGGTTAGCATTGTAAGACTCATTGTAATGAATTTTCTCAAAAACATAGATCATGCTTAAAATAGGTGTCTGCTTATTATAATGCAGCCATTTATATCTTCTTGAATTACCTTGCCCATAGCTCAGCCATTTTCTTAAAGTCAAACACGATGATACCTAAACAGATTTACTGCAGTCACTTTGCACTGCTTGAAAGTAGAAGTTTTTTTTTTTTTTCCCTTTTGTGCTAATGCCTGTAGAATTCAAGGATACAGATTTATTTTTTAAGGGGAATCATTTGGAAGGTCAGTCCTTAAAACATCCCCATCTACTTGAGTTTGCCAACCATGACACACAGAGTACAGAAACTCCGCCAAAGTGTTCCACTTCTCACAAATGAGCAAGGTGTTCCTCTATGCCCCGCAGAAGGATTCACATCAGTATTTATTAGGATAATAAAAGGTTAGAGCCAAAAGGGCCCTCAAGTGTCACTGTGGTCCTCAGCATCCCAACGAAGCAGCCCCAGAGGGGTGGTGACTTCCTCAAGGTCACATGTCTGGAAAGGATGTTCCAGGTTTGGAGCCATGACTCGGGTTTGGCATAATAACAAAATGGTCGTTCAGAGAGCGCTTTCTAGGTGTGGGTACAGTATAAATGCTTAGCCTGTTGAACCCTCACTGCAGGCTTAGGATGCGGGCACCATCATCACCACCATCTTCATTTCCACTTGATATCTAAGGAAACGGGCCCAGAGAGGTGGGGACGCTTGCTCTGGGGCACGCAATTGTCACTGGCCAAGCGGGCCTCGCCAGACTCACGCGGGCCTGAGCCCATCGCCCTAACCACACCATTGCAACACTGCCTTTTACCTCCACGTGGTGGGTTCTTACTTTTCCCTTTTCTGATGTGGTTGGCTGCACTTGTAAACTGTTACTTTAAGAATGCATTAAAAAAACACACAGACACACAGGGTATGAGTTTGCTAGGGCTGCTGTAACAAAGTACCACAGACCAGGTGGTTTAAAAAACAAATTTATTCTCTCGCAGTTCTAGAGGCTGGATATCCAAGATCAAGGTGTTGGAAGGGTGGGTTCCTCCTTCTCTCGCTGGCTTGTAGTTGGCTGCCTTCTCCCTGTGTCTTCCCGTCTTCCCTCCATGTGTCTGTCTGTGCCCTAATCTCTTCATCTAAGGACCCCAGGCAGATTGGATTTGGGGCCAACCACTCGACCTCACTGTACTTTCATTGCCTCTTTAAAGTCCCCTCCTACCCCAAATACAAACACATTCTGAGGCACCAGGAAACACAATTCAGATTGTAACATGCAGTATGCCTTTTCTCCAGTGGAAAACCTACATATAAAAACACAAATACATAGGTCCACTTCTTGTAGTTGTACAAATCTTCGTTCTTTACCAGGCGTGAACTTTTATAACAAGCAAAACCCTTCTTCGTCTCTGTGTCCTTTTAAACCAAGCTTTGGCAAAGAAGAGCTGGTTCCTGACAGAGAATTTGTTTGCCTGCATTTCCTCATCTCCTTGGAGCCTAGGACCTGCTCCCACTGTCCGTCCGTGTCCTGCACAGCCTGAGTCTGCTGCATCTGCTGACTGCTGACCCCAGAAGAGCTGCTGCTGTGCGGGGCCCCAGCATTCGTGGCAAATCATGTGGTGGACCTTCTAAAGAAGAAGGTGGAAATTCAGACTCCCCAAAGGCAAACAACTTATGCAGATGGGCCTTTTTCCTTTCACTTCGGCTTCTTCCTCTCAAAAAACAGGAACGCTGGGGGCAACTCTCCAAGGCCTATTTTATTTTAATTTGATTTTTATACCGAAAGGCGAGTAGGAACATGAGTGGGGGTTCCGAGTTTGCTGGGGCAAAGGGAGTGGCGACCGAGGGTGCTGTCTGCCACGTGGCAGGGGCGGGCACATCATGGTCCAGGAACCTGGGTTAGCTTGGCTGGGATGTCATCGGGTTCCAGGGCCAGTCAGGGAGAAAAGGACTGGCTTCTGTCTTCCAGCTTTGAGTGAGGACTGAGGAGAAAGGCCTCGAGGTAAACCGGATGCCTTGAATTTCCATCAGCCTCGAGGCTAATGAGGGAAATAATTCATCCCACTAAAAACAAACACACACTCACTCGAGAATTGGGTAGATACAATGCGGACAACCTGCTCTGTGACACCAGCACCGGACGGGATGCACAAGAGTGGACACTGTAGAAGTGTCCTCGGTGCCAGTGCCGCCCAGTGGTTCCACATGCATTATCTCACTCGGTCTTCAAACTAGGTCTACGTGGAGGGTGCTAGCTATATTTTCTGTGTAATATCTATATTTATAGAGAACTACACCTATATCTTGGGGACCGTGTCCACTTGGTGCAGGAGAAGGAGGCAGTTGTATGTTGGGGAGGCAGGGCCCCTGTCCAGGAGGCGTTGTAGGGGACACTCAGTTTACCTGTGAACTGGTTTTTCCTCTTCGGGGACCGGTCTTTCATCAGCTTTCCATGTCTAAGTGGCATTTAAAAGCAATCCCAAATGTAAACTACAGCATAGGGAATAGAGTCCATAATATTATAATTACTATGTATGGTGTCAGACGGGGGCTACACTTTTCACGGACTAGATGATCACTCTGTAAGTAAGACATATAGATGTCTGATTGCTATGCTGTACATCTGAAACTAAGATATCATCGTACATCGACTGTAGTTGAAAAATACATTTAAAAATTTATAAATAAAAGCAATCAACTCAAATCTAATGTTCTGGCTCTCTTTCTCATCACCCTCTCAAAGGAGGAGTCACAGCAGCTTTAAGAACCAGATGAAACTGAGGGACCTTCTTCCCAGAAAAATACACACGCACACACACATTGTACATCTAACTTCAGAGGAGCTGGGGCCATTGTCACCTCCCTCTCATGAAGCCTACCCATGGACCAGGTTAAGAATCCTCGTTTTAAAGCGCAACTTTTTGAACAGCGGGCCACCGCCCATGTTGAATGCTAAAATCAGTTTAGAGGGGAATGATCATTTTTTAAAATGAAATACAACAGATAAGATTAGAGTGCGTTAGAGGAAGAATATGTCGTATTTTGTGAAGTTTCGAACAACTCATATCCAAACGTGCACGATGTGCTGGTGTAACTGTTTATCTCTGGTGTGTGAGCGTCGGCGCTCCAGAAAGCCTCACGCCTGCCCGCGTGACTCTCCTCTGAGACCTGCTTCACGCTCACCAACGGGAAACTGTCTGTATTTTCAGATCAGCATCAGCCACGTTTCCGTTGAATGTTCCTTACAGCCAGATCACCCAGCCACTTCCTCGGTGCTTTTTGAATGCATTCTCCTGCTCCACTTCTTTGGGACTTGTTAGATGATAATGGTTTAATTTGAGTGTCGATTCAGTACTGAACGCTAAAGGCTTTGCAAACTCACTGTTTCTAATCCTCACACAACACTACCAGGAAGGCATTATCATGACTGGTATTACAATCATTATTCCAAATTTACAAATGAGGAAGACGAGGCCCAGAGAGGAGCCCGCGCTCTGCTGTGCGGGGCTTCCACACTGTGCACGGTGGAGTCGCCCATTTGGTGTCATAATGTGGCAGAAAGACCTCTGGGTTTCATGCAGAGAGCTGCCCGTAAGACCCAACTCGCCAGCCTTGGATCGCTGAGCCCTAATATCCTCATATCTCTAAACTCGTGGTTTCAGAGTTGTATCGGTTAAGATAAGGCGTGCATGTGTTTTACAATCTGTAAATCGCAGGCAGATATGTAATTTATATAAACTATGTCAGCAACGTGCTAAGGCCCTCTGTCCCTCACCCCCCTCCCCAGCACACCCTCCAGCTGCACATTAAATACTTGCCAACTGATTGCTGCTTAAGGACAGGATGAGGTCTCTTATTATCTTTTTCTAGTGAGCTTTTAAAAAGTGTCCTTAATATTCAAAAAGACCATGACATTTGTCCTTGAGAGAGGAGGCTTCATGTAGGAAGGACCAAAGCACAAAATGGCTGCCTTTACTCCTTCAAGCAAGACGTCCGAGCCCAGGAGGAAACTGGCTTGTGGACACTGGTAGCAGGGGTGCTATTCTCGGCCATTTACGCCACCATTTTTAGATCGCTGTGGGTGGAAACTTCAAGAGAAGTGGCATTCGTGACTGTGTTCATGCAGGAGAGGGTGATGTGTGTCAGTTAGCGGAAGTTCTAAACTTTTTTTTTGGCAATACTTCAGAAGCCTAGATGTCCTCATCTTCAAGTAAAATCAGATGACTCTAGGTTTTTGGTGCCCTGGATGAGGTTTTCAGGTGCAGGGAGCTAAAATTACCAGGAGCCCAGGACAGCCAGTCATGTCATCTGTTCTATGGGATCTATGGGCTCGGGACCTTCTTAATTATTCAACGCATTTAGCTGCAACTGACAATCATCTGGCCCGGATAATTTGTCCCGGTAACAACTATTAAAATTGTAAGTCTGCCTAAGCTCTCAAGTTATGGTGGATTTCAGTGTCTTCTTAAGGGAAAGGATGATGCTCCATATCACCCATGGGAATAAATGTGCCACATCAACAGTATTTTAGATCTTGGGGCATGCGTCCAATAGCATGCAATGCCACGTCATCTCAACCTTTGTGCATCACTGCTAGACCATGCTACGGAATAAAAGAGTAAACAATTTAGCGGAGGCTTCCTGACACATGCAAACATGCATACAGAAATAAGTACAGGTGTGTTTGAAACACGGCAACTAGAGTTTTTAGCCATTTAGCCATTTGAGCTCCGAATACAATGACAAATGATTCTCAGAGCTGCTTTTGATTCTTACAAAAATTTTACACCTTGGGCTCCTAGTTCCTTCCCACCTTTCACAAGTCAGTGTTGTTTTGCTCATTTGGCCTGCTCCCAAACCACATGAAAAAAAGACCAACACAAACACAAAAAGCTTGTTTCCCTGACATCATAAACAGTATTCAGATTTTTGCCGTAATTATCCCCAACAAGAGGATGTTAATGGTAATAAACAATTGATACTTGTATCGATAAACAAATTTTGATTGCAATGTAAAGGAAGAGTTTCAGCTTTATTTCCTCCCCACAGTGGCAGTGTAGTCTGATGGCCGATGGAATTCCTTTCTCGAATTTCTCATGAGGCCGAACACCTTGTCATTGAGTTGCCAGTTGCTGTATTACCCTGTTTTTTTTTTTTCTCAGAACGCACAGGTTCTACACAAAAAGGAGAATCCCATGAAAAGGGCTTTGGGGTGTGTAACTTCACATTGTGGAGAGTAAAGAGGGAGAGGGGAGATTTTTAAACGGCTTTACCGTTAACCCTTCGAGCTTTTTAGTCGGTCCAGCTGCTCCTCAGAAGCTAGCCGTGGCTGAAGCAGCAGAAACGGAGCTGAGAAACAGGCCAGCTTCGTTTGGGGAAGAACAATGCCGCCACAGTCAGACACAATGGCTGCCTCTCATTTTCCAGGAACTCTTACAATAAGATGGAAAGGATCCTGGAGTTGCCTCGCAGGGCCCCTGAGCTTAGTGAGAGAACATTAGCTCTGCAGCTACAGATATGCAAATCTGTTCCGAGTGCCAGAAAAGGCCTGTGGGTGGAGACGATGAAGCAAAGCCATTCTTGCTGGGGCCATTTCCCATCCTTACAGGAACTTTTTAAGTTCCAGACTTAGCTGGGGCTGCCTTTCAGGCCATTCAGAATTTCAGAGCAATTACACTATCCAAAATCCTCCCAGAGAATAAGCTCTAATATCGTATAAAACTATTTAGATTATCGGTTGCATAGGTGATATAAAATGAGCACAGATGTAAAGCGTGCTCGTAAATGCCTAAAGTTTTTATCTCGAGCAACTTTCAGTCAAGCTTCACCAGTACTTTTGTCTTGCGGCATGAGATTCTGGAACCTTCTGGTTGGTTCTTCAGAGCATAACATCAGTTGTTATTAAGAGAGTTTGCGGCTTATTCTATTTTAGGTTTGGGGTTTTTAAGACTGTAGACCTGAATTAACATGAACGGCAGGTTTGTCCTTAGAACAGTCCACCGCTAGACACAGCTTACACTGAAGAAGTCTAAATTCTAGTTCTCTCCAGCATGCTTGTCTCACCTCTTGGCCCTGGGCAGGTGACCCGGCCTTACCAAGTAAATGGGTGATGGCAGGAACGCTGGCGTGTGGCAGATTGCCTCCTAAGTATCTATTAACAAAAATGCTGAATTCTAAAATGTTAAGAGCTTCTTGACCCCTAAGCAGAGCTGGTGAAACATGTTGAACGGGAAGAGTTTTCTGTTCTCAAACGTGATGTGCCCTCCCCGAACTATGAAATTCACAGCCTGCGTGGGTTCAGTCGTCCAGCGACCTCCAAGTTGAAGTCTCTTGAACTGTGGCTGGCAATTGAGATGGTTTGGGGTTGCAAAGGATGCACTGCAGTGCCTGGCTCTGGTCGCAGAAAAGAATCAGGCTTCTTTCATTTGCAATTTTGAAATGGAGCTTTTCAGATCAAAATGCAGGATGGGCAAGGGCCAATGGAAGAAGCCACTTGGAGTAGACTATTAAGAGATTCCGGAACAGAAGACTTTGGCTTAGTCTTCCTCCTTATTATACTTCAGAAATCTATGATGCTGTCCTTTAGCTGTAACTTACAATTCACCATGACAGATTTATCTCGGAGTCCACCAAAGACCTTGTGGACAGGCAACCTTTCCAGGAAGGACCCTCACCGGGAGAGGCACCACCACGCTTAACACATCTGTGATTAGAGATGGGCTCTGCCATCTTTGTTCAGCTGACGAAATTTTCAACCAGCTTAGGAGCTAAACAAATTCTAAGAGTAAATTGTTCTGAAGATAAAGATGCTAGATGAAGGAATATTTGAAATTTTAACTGTCATTGCTCCACTTTTCAAGTTCATTTAAATTACAATGTAAACATTCATTGATTAACGAGATGCAAAGTAAAATCCGACTCTGCATTGGTAGGTCCCAATAAGACCTATACAGATGGGCACACCCATTAGGAGGGTGGAGCTATGTTTCCAACACATATGCACAGGAGTTTTAGTTTGGGTTTAGAGATTTAAGAATAAGAATGGAGACAATAGAAAAACCAGAAACCTTAAACGTAAAAATGATTTAATAGTTCAAAAAACTTTGTAAATCACCATCCTAACCCCTACCAAAAAAAAATCTCCAAATTGGGTGACTCTCTCAATAAAAAATTCAATATTGAAATACCTTTCACTGAAGGAGTCTTACATTTGATTAAATATCCTAGAAGCTAATTTATTCATCTATTTTGCCAAATGTAGTTTACTATCAAATGTCTATAAAACTGTAGTAAATCTTATCTGTGCTAACACATAAAATTGCTCATCAGAGAGCCAAGTTAAATGAATACATCTCAATTTTTAAGTGCTTGTTAGAAGTCATTTTACATTGTTTTACTTCCTAATTTAAATTTACTGGTGGCTGTAGATAGTGACACTCACTACACACACATCACTTCTACAATACACTTAGTCTTACCACCGCTACCTATTAGAAACCCTTTCTAAAAACTCTTCCCAAAAGTAATTAACAAATAATTTTCATTGAATTGAAAAGATAATTTTATAACAGGAAAATTTTCTATTCCCACTAATCATGAAATTCTTTAAAAAAATTTTAAAAAGGTATATCTGTTGGTTTTACTTTGGGCGTATTTCAGTAGGAGTAATCCTGAAGAGTTAATTCGAACAACTCAGGTAATTTAAATGGAAGGCTCTGTCTCTTTAGAATATATCCCAAATCCATCCACTGCTTCCCATCTCTATTACGACCCACTACCTTGATCCAAGGTTGCTACAGCAGTCCCCCAACTAGAATTTCAGACTTCTCTTTACCAAGCATCTTGCACATTGCAGCCACAATGCTTATTGATTTAAAAACAAGAATATGATCAGATAACCTTCCTGCATAAAATCTTCCAAAGGCTTTCTACCACACTTAAAAGGAAATCCAAGCCCCTCGCCAGGCCCCTGGCCCCCAGTTCTTCCAGGCAGACAGGCTTCCCTGTGCTCCCTTCTTCCAAGCTCACTCTCAATTCTTGATTTTTGCATTGGCTGTTCCCCTTGCCTAGAACATTCTCCGACCAGCTCCTGTCTGGCTCCTGCTTCTCATCACTCAGGTGTACGCAAAGCTGTCCCTTGCACAGAGTGCTCCTCCCTGACCGCATTATCACCTTAATTATTTCCCCGAATCTACAACAATTTTATTTGCAATCACTAAGTCATCTGTTTCTTTCTACTAGAATGTTCCACGACAGCAAGGGACTAGCCTGTGTTTTTGTTTTCGTTGCTGTATTCTTGTGACTAAATCAGCACCGAGCACATAGGACCCGATAAACGTGCTGGTGAACGTCAGTTGCACTCGCAGTGGTCCTAGGCCTGGGCTTCGGTGTTCGCTCCATCTGTGGTCAGCCACCAGGTTTGCCGTTGACTAGCCCTGAGGCTCGAGTAAGTTGATCTTTTTAAAAACTTGCCTTCTTTATAAAACATAGAAGTACTCACGGAGCAAAATAAATCCGAATTTAAATGCGTTAACTGAACTCGCTTCCTGAGTCAAAGCTCACGCCATTCCCGGCTCTCCTTCGCCCAGGCGCTCCCGCCATTCCCAACCTCCAACGTAAGATTCCTTACGGAGGCATCTGGGGGAAAAAGGTAAAAATAAAGATGCCCAAACACTTTAGCTCATTATTATATAACGATTTTCTTTCAGAGCCCTGAGTACAGTAACTCAGGACAGCGTAAGCAGGCTCTGAAGTCAGACTGCCTGGGTTTAAATGCGGCTCCTATAATTACTGTTGGCCAGTTACTTAAACCCTCCAAGTCTCAGTTTCCTCATGGAAAAACAGCATTTCTCTCACAGAGAAGTGACGATTAAGCAGTAAAGCCATGGGAAGCACTTCGCACCTCAGCGCTCAAGTTATACTGAGCATACGACAAATGTTATAGTTAGCATTAAGTACCAGACTGCGTTTAAAATATTTCTTACTTAGTCAGTTCAAGATCTCATATCAAGAATTAATTCCATTAAAGAGAAAAAAAGCATTTGCCAACGTGGAAATTTGAATGACTTTAAAGCCTGGCGAAGATGAACCCCAGAGGACGTGCAGAGCCTGCGGCTGACCGTCTGTCCGCTCAGGGTTCCCTCCGGCCACAAGCAATGATGCCTTTGCTCTGACGACCATCACTGGGCTTAGCATCTTCTACCAGCGACAGTCAGGCCATATGCTCTATTTACAGAGGTCGTAGGAAAACTTTCAAAATAAGAATTTTTTTAAAGGCTCTTTTATAACTCATTTTATTAAACACGGTCTCCCTGCCTAAAGTCTTATTTTCAGGCTTAAAACAAATTCCTTTCAGCTATTTAAATATTTAAATTTCCTGTACTTTGTGCAGATCTGGTTTTATTTTCCACGTTCAAAGAATTCCATTTCAGAGGATATTCTCTTAAAGGCACTTTCCTCCAGTGCACACTGTCCGCTTGGTAACTTTCAAGGGATGATGATGACAATGACGATGGTTAAAAGTGACCCCAGGATCTCTAAGGTGGGAGTTTCAAGCCGTTCCTTCTCCAGAATCATACCGGGTAAAACTTCATCTTGGGCTATAAATTAAGCGAACCCCACTGTCAAAAAGGGATGTGGAGTCCGTCTTGTGACACGTCAGGCGGGGGTGGGCTCTGGTGGGCCCGGGGGGAGGCCGTGTGGGGAGGCGACAGGCACGGAACTGCGGGCGGCATCTCTTCCTCTCCCGCACTGCATGGAAACACGGCTTTGTGTTTGGTCAGGTGACACGAAAAGGTGAAAACAGTAGCTCTCAAATTATATTTTACCTCGAATATCAAAGGTCATAAGGGCGCATGAGCTGAGCCGGCAGCACTCGGGCCTGTGGGTGCTGGCGGAAGCGGGGCCCTCTCCTCCCGTACGAGTCCTCCGGGGTCTGGCATCAGGCACGGGTCTGCGGGACCCCAGAGCGCCTTTGTGTCCCTTGCTGACACTCCGGCATTGTGTTATTTCTACCCATTAACCAAGGATAAATGACCTAGATATTGCGCCTAATAAAGCCTCGTTTTTCTTTTGCCCTTTGTTCTTTGGTGTACCACATTATCAGACGCTGCTCACATTTTTAAGTCTTCTCGGTAATGGGAGGTTTTTGTGTGTGGTTCTGTTGAGATATCCGGAGTGGAATTACGTGAAGGTAATTTCAGGTTTTTCCTCCTGCCTAGTCCGAAGACAATCAGTTTAGCCTATTACCAACAGCTAATCTAGCAGAAGAGGACATGTCGAGGAACTGCACAAAGGCCAGAACGCTGCGTCTGCATCCACCGCGAACACAGAAGCACAGCGTGAGCACGGCGCCCCTCACACTGCACTCTGCAACTACGTTTCTGCGTATCGTGGGTCACTTTTATTAAAAGCGTCATTACTACAGTTGGCAGCAATTTACACTTTATCTTACATGATAGCAGTTTTCAGAGAAAAAAAATAAAAGGACATCACGACAAAGAAAAACAATACATTTACAAAGTCATGTCTGTAAACTTCAAGGCTAGTTTAGAGCTGAGGTAATGCTGTTTTAGCTTTGTGGCTAAAGTAACAAAGTCCTTTAATTTAAAAAAGGTACCTGATTCTCTATTCTCTCACTCTTTATTTATTCATCTATTTATTTTGTTTATACCAGTGCATTACGAG
Organism: Pteropus alecto; assembly: GCF_000325575.1. Lineage (NCBI taxonomy): Eukaryota > Metazoa > Chordata > Mammalia > Chiroptera > Pteropodidae > Pteropus > Pteropus alecto. The sequence continues at coordinate 6,587,509 of NW_006443225.1, read as the reverse complement.
ACCACGCGACAATGGAACTGTAGTTCGGTCTGGCGAGAACCCTCCCAGCAGGTTAGTTTACAAAGGGACCCTTCACATTCAACAGCTGCCTTATTATTGCTGCGCCTCGGGACAGAGACGTTCACACTAACGTGGAGATTGTCAGAGTGTGTGGGTGTGTGTGGATACGCACGCGTGGGAGCCCCATACAGTCAAGAAGGGAAACGAGGGAGCGAGTATGATATGTATGGTAAATTTCATCTTGACCTTCACAGCAAAAAAAAAAAAAAAAAAAAAATTAAAGTTAAAAAATTAAATATATAACTTCATACTTCCTTTGAGCAGCACTTCCTTCCATTAGTGCCACTCAGTTACAAATTGCTCTTTATTATAATACCAATGGTACCAAAAGAAAAAGGAAAAAAAAAAAAAAAAAAAAGCAGAGCATTATGTAAGTTTCCTTAAAAAGACATGATCACCTCTCAAATTTCATCTCTCCTAGGGATAATAAATAATGCACTGCACAATACTTAATGACCGAGATACCTTTTGACACCTGTATAACATGACTTGGACTTTTTTCTCTTTGTTTGCTACACTATGTTACAGAACAGCTTATAAAACTAGGTATGAACATTAACTGTGAGTGTAAACAGTAGGACTACCACTTGTCAAAAGTTTTAAACACTTTAACTGGAACTGGTACTGGTTATTCATCATTTTCATTGTTTTCTATTTCGTCCCCCCCTTCAAGTGAGTCTAGCTCTTCACCCTGTGCTATTTCGTCTTCTAAGATGGAGGACTCCGCAGTCTTATCCAGGGTCTCCTCGGCATCGCTGCCTTCTAAGTTCTCTTCTTCCTGAAAGGTGCCCCCCTCGGCCTTGTCGGGGGCCTTTTCTTCGCTGGAGCCCACGGCATTCTGAAGCCCTGCTAACGTGGGGAACCCAGGCAGTGTCAATCCTCCCAGTCCTGGAGGCAGGAACATGGATGGGTAGAAGAGGCCCGGGGCCATGGTGGACAGGAGGAAAGGGTTGAAGGTGAGCGGGCTGGAGGGCAGCCCGGCCGGGGCAGTAGCAGCACCAACAGATCCGTTCGCAGAGTCAGTAGCCGAAACAGCGTCTGTGCTTTTCTCAGAGTCTTTGTTCTCTTCTTCGTTCTCGTTTCCTTTCTCCTCTCCTTTCGAGGTGCCGTCTTCCGGTTCTCCTTGACTCGAAGCAGCAGTGGTGTTTCCGGTAGCAGCGGAGAGAGGGCTGTTGAGCAGCCCGCCCAGCCCGAACACGCTGGGCAGGCCCGCCATGCCCGGCAGCATCAGGGGCAGCACGGCGGCCGGGTTCTTGGCGTCGCCTCCGGCCGTGGCGGCTGTTGCCAGTCCCGGAGGGAAGCCCATGAGACCCGCCAGCTGGAGCGACTGGAGATTCTGGAGACTCTGGAGGCTCGTCAGGTCCATTCCGGCGAACAGGCTGTTCACCAGCAGAGGGTTGATTCCTGACGTGGAGGCCACCGCGGCGGCGGCTGCAGCGGCTCTGGCGATTTCGCTCTTGGGCCTCCTCCCTCTTCTGCTCGCTCCTTCCCCCCTCCACCCG
>NW_006443225.1:6575241-6585511 GCF_000325575.1 Pteropus alecto | reverse complement strand
CGGACATGAATATTTATGGCAGTTGTACACATAACTGCCCAGACCTACACGTGGCCCAGAGAGATCTCCGTGGCTGACGACCACACGCCGGGAGGGGCTCAGCCATGCGATGGAAGATGCTCAACAGTGAAAAGGGACAAACTTCTGGCACGTGTGACCACGTGGATGAATCTCAGTGTGGTAAGTGAAACTAACGGTTACATACGTTTTGCCTCTGTTTAGACGGCAGCCTCAAGAAGCCAGAACTCTAGAGATGCAGAACAGATCTGCAGTTGTCAGGGGCCAGGGATGGTGGTGGAGAGAACAACACAAAGAAATCTTTTTGGGGGGCGGGGTACAGAGCTGTCCATAGTCTGATTATGGTGGCAGCTCACAAAACCATACATGTGTTAAGACTGATAGAACTGTACATCAAAAGAAAAATAAGCAGTTTTACTGTATACTTCAAACAAACAAGAATCAAGACATCTTTAACAAATTAATTTTAAAAAGAAATAGTGAGAAACATTTTGGCGGAACTATTGTATTTTTTGTTTATTTTAATATCAGAAGTCACAGCTCACGTTAATGATCTCAACCACCATACATTATGCCCCACAGCAGACTGCTAACTAGGTCCACCTGGGGCATCGCCCTGTGCTGAGTCCGCCTCTAACCCTGCGAATCTGTATTTCTATCCAGTCATTTTAAATCGGAGCTGTCTGATTAACCCACGATGGATTAATGATGTATTTACACAAGACACGATGATGTATTCATGATGTATTATGCCAATTCTTTTAAGGTAAGAGTAAGTTGTAAGTGAATAATTAATGGCCAACAGAAAATAAAAAAAACTTCAGGAACGCAGCTGTGTTGAGATACCTCTCTCGACAGACACGCGGAGTTCGTACTTACAGACTGCTTGACTATATCGGTCCAGTCCGGAGCAACTGCAAACTCGGGGTTCTCCTCCAGCCACCTGGGCAGGTCCTTCATGGGAGGCGCCATGGCCCCGCCCATCTGGGGAGAGGCACCGGAACACACTTTAAACACGTCAGTTCTACCCCGCCCCTCCTCCGCCTACACACGCACAGATACGTACACATGTCATATGCATGTATTCTGGAAGAAATACGATTTTTTTAAAAAATAAAAGATGTTAGGATAATATACTTTTTTGGGGACGAGAAATCGCTGCGCTCACGGCCCCTCCCGCGTTTACCTTCTTCCCGTTTCGTTTATTGACAACAGGAACCCTTTCTTCTCCTGTCAAAGTGTTTATATCCAATTTATTAGGGTTTCGACATCTATGTCGTTTTTGTTTCGGTTTCTGAAACGAGGAAAACAGCACATCTGCATTCTTCTGCAAAAAAATAAAAAATATGTATTTAGTAAAATTACACTTAATACCTACTCTTTCCTATATAAATGACAGTCATATCATTTCCAATTACTATGGAAGTTTCAAGAACTGTTCTAACTACTAGAAACCACACTTTTCTTTGAAAGGGAAAAGTCCTATTTTTTCCCCTGTACACTAAGGAATGAAACGAACATGTAAGCTCAGAATCGGCTTCCACTTTTGTCTGTCCATAACCCTGCTCACAGTCTTCACTTCAAATGTTCAACTAAGTCGTGGCAATTTCAAAGGAAACGTTCTCTAGCACCCCTGCTAATTTGTACTCAGTGACTTGAATAAACACAGAGATGGTATCACGACCACGACACAAGACTGTGCGTGAGGAGAACCAACCGAGGCCGAAAAGGACCTTTGCCGGAGGGACATCCTGAGTGGCAGGAACTATACTCAGGCTGAACCCAATAACAGGACACGTAAAACCCTACATTTAAGTTTAAAAAATGAAATCGCATAAGTATGGCATAAATAAAAGATTTGCCTTGCTAGCTAGCAAACAGTTTATGGACGAATCATCCGGAGATAATGTCTAATATGTTTAATCTAAGGCATAAGCGTTACGTGCTTAAAAAAAGAAGCTAATAAAGTCTTGGGCTGCATGAGCTGTTCAAATCTCTGCAGGTAACAGCTTCACAGTATTCTGTGCTGGTCGGACCTGGGCTGGAGACCAATTAAAGTGCATTCATGAGTGTTAGCTCAGTAATGATACCACCTCAAAACCACGCCAGGCAAAGAATAACTGAAGAGATCATGTCTGTTTGGGGAGAGATGGAAAAAATAAGGAAATGCATAATAGGTATCTTCGAATAACTACAAGGCTGCCCTTCACACAGGACAGGCCTGAAGCTGGTTTCTCTAATGCAGAATATACAATGACAAAAATCGGGAAACTTCCGAGAGAGGAGACATGCAAGCAAGGCCGGGGGACCCGAGATTTCTATGTTGTATGGGAGAATGAAAAGGACTGTCCTGGCTAGACTCCCCGCCGCTGTGAGCTCCGTAACACTTACTGGTACATAACTTGGCATATCAACAGTGTAAGCAGGATGCAGCTTCAGCCATTCGACTAAGTCCTTATTTTTAGGAGCCTCGTCCCCCACCAGCCTTGTCCCATCTTCGAGGTTTATAACAGGGATCCGTGTGTCGGGGTCCAACTGCCCAGGAGAAGGAATGTTTCTTGTCGGTGGGGTCTCTATATCTTCTTCAAAAGCTTTGGTCACCTCAGCATCCTCCTGCAGGAAGTTGAAAACAGTCTGAATTCTCACATGGAGAGAAAGATTCTGACAACGTTCTATCCCAACAAAATGCTATCTAAGCATAACGGATCTTTGATCAAAAAAGAGAAAAAAGTTACTTGAAACAATGTCAGTTTTGGAACAACTTTGAAATTAGAAGATGGAATTTTAAATATCATTCTTCACACTGTAGAATTAGTAATTAGGCAGAAAATTCACAGTTCATCAGCGCTCCGTGTTTGAGATCTTAAGCAAGCCACCAGGAATATACGACACGGGCAGCTCGGTCAGAGCTTGATGTGCACGAAAGGCAGCCTCGCAATCTCTCTTGGGGATCCACAGATAAACGTCATTAAAAATTTTTTAATTAAAGAACTGTTCCAAAAGCCAGCTTCACACGGAGCTTTCTGGCACCCTGTGAACAGAACGATTTTGTGGGTGGTCCAGCATTCTGTGTGAGGTTTGTGTGGCGGCACCGAGAGGATCGACTCTAACTGAAGTCCAGACTCCACCACCGCCCAGCGACTGGTCCTCAAACTCTGTTCTTTTAACCTCCAGACATCTTTTAGGTCAGCCCATTTCTCCATTCCGACTGCTCCAGTGTTGGCTCAGGCTGCCCTCGCTTCCCATCCACATTACTGCAATATTCCCAAATGGTCTCCCTGATCTAGTCCACCTCCTTCAGTCCGACCTTCACATTGCTATATCGGAGTCGTTTTTCTAGAACGTACACCTCCTAGTTCCAAACGCTATGTCACAGCTCTCTCCTATGTAGCCGCTTTCGATAACTGAATCCCCATCCCCTTCACTACAAAATCCAGGTTCTTCAGCATGGCGATTAAGAATCCTCCATGACTTGCATCCCACTTTGTCTCCAAGCTCATCTCCGTCGAACCTCGCTCTCCTACTCACAAATCCCCCAGCCGCTAACTCTGTTTACCAAGCACAACAGGCTCCCTCTGGCCTCAGGCCCTTTGCACTCCCTCCCTGCCCTCTCTTTTCAAATGACCGACTCTTACACAATCTTTAAAAGTTAACTGAAACATGACCATCTCTAGGGAAACTTCCTCATCTGTTTCTCCCCATGTCCACTGTTTGCCGTTCCCACTATGATACATTCTTTATCTGGAACACCGAGTTCTCTAGTGCAAACACCTGTCAGGCCTTTATTCTTCTCATCCCAGGGCCTGGCACAGGGGCAGGGCCAGCTCCCGATGTTGCTCAACGCATGGCGGCTGCACCCTTATTTTTCATGGCAGCACAAAATGATCTCCAGCTTGAGTGCTGACACCAGACAAGATCTTAACATTTGTGTTGTTCCACATAAGTACCACTGCAGTCCTTTACACCCCTTTGCCACTCAATTTATTTATAGGTCAGTCAGCATTTCCCTTCTACTTCACGCATATGCACATAACCCTCTACAATACCAAATGAGGAATCCCCAAATTCCAACATCTGATGGTTAAAAAAAATTTTTTTAAATCTATTCTCTATCTGGAGTTTTGAGCTGAGTTGCTAAATGTGACCTCAGAAACAGGAAAATATCGATAAATTCTTAGGGATGGCTTAAAATATGTAAAATGAATAAAGTCAGCCTTCGGTTTAATATAGTTGTATTTATAACTACAATAGGAAAATACCAGTGAGTGTGATGACTAGTAATTCCTGACGCTTGGTCCACTAACAAGCATGTGCTGTGATTCAAATATTAAACACAACAGTAAATGAAAAGATATGTGAACTGCAGAAATCTCCCAATTTGCTGATGTTTACAAAGGAAGAACTTTCGGTGAACAAAATCCATCGAGGTGTTAACATAGTGGTTTCAAGCAGGAAGGCTAATCGCTAGAGATGCAACTTTGGGGAGCACACGCCTAGAAATGGCATTTTAACTTAGGGAACGACCAGCCACAGCTGATCCATGACCAGGTATATTTTCACAAGATTCTAAAAGTCATCATATGCTCAACAAAAATGACCGTTGCTACAACTGGTGCACTGGTGATGAATTTTGAAAATTAACTGTAACCGCCTGGATGCGTCTGTTTTAATCAGATCCCACCGGGGACGAACGCCAGCAAATGCTATTTTATCATTCCTAGCCTTTAACTCAACCACGTCTTTTCCTACTCTTTTATTAAGCTTTCCCTAAGTTCAAGAAATAGAAAATGGGCAAATAATAACAGGGATGGAATGAGAAAAAACACATCAAAACAAACAACTGTCTTCCCTCAGTTTCAAACTTCAGTGTTTCTTGAACTATGTCCCGCCAGCGGAGGAGCTCGTCCTTGTCCCTAGACCCTCAGGCACAGGCAGAAGCCCCAGCGCCTCCACCCTGATCTGGGTTCACCCCGACCCACGTGCGCTGTCCAGCACGAATTAGCCCTTTAAAGGGGCCGCGCGCAGTTGAGTTCTTAGGGGCAAAATCTCCATCATTAGCTACGGGGCACGTTTTTAGGTGCCATGGTTGACATAGTTTAGGGAAGAGAATTTTAATTACACTGTACTTATTTCTTTTAAATTGGCCAAAAAAAAAAAAAAAAGGCTAAAATCTATTGGCACATACATTTCATTCAAACCTAAACTGGTACGGATCTTTATTCAGATGAGATTTTTAAAATATCTAGTTATAGAGATAGGAGAATTTGCCATCACTAACTTTATATATGAGTATAAAGCTTAAAATCTAAAACTAAACCTTTATATTAATCTCATAAATGCCAGGCTCAAAAAAATCAGTATTTTTAACAACAGAAGCTTTTTCCACCTCAAGAGTTCAGAAGTAACAATTAAAGGCTCAGGAGGACGTGTTTCTGTTCGGGGCTAGTCTTCCGAGAGTAATCAATATATCAGGATCTTGGGAAGAATAAATCCTCCGGCTACATTTGGTTCAGGCCGAGTGATCTGTATCAATGCTCAACACAATTTTCCAGCTCAGAATCATGACTCTGCTCATTGTAATTCTATTTCTTTAGTGGAAGAAGCCAGCTTTAAGGCCATGTCACTGAAAGGAACATAGACCAGTGTCATCAACAGTACAGGGACCCTGGCCATCAACATGGGCCATCAAATGGAAGTGAGCTCCGGAACTTACTGCACTCAATGACGTCCGTTTGTGGCTCATGAAAAGCAGATCAAGGCCCTCCACGTTTTTCCTCCGTCCCCGCCTCCTCTTCATGGGAGGCTCTCCATCCACTAGGGAGCCATTAAGCAGATGTCTCGTGGGTGTGCGTGACAGACCTGCCTGGAGCAGTTCCATTTGAGTCTTAAAGGCATCAGACACTGGTGTCGAGACACTAGGCAAGATAAACTTTGAAGTAAGAGATGAAAAATTTGAGGTAGAGCTTGTCGCCTCTCTCGAGGCCTTTGATAAATCTACGACTTTTTCTTGTCCGTTTTCTGAGACCACCTGGGACTCCCGGAGCTGGGCGACCATCTCCATGAGGTTCCTCCGCTTAGCAGCTCTTTCGGCCTCGATTTCAATTTTTCTCCTCCTCCTTCTCCGCTGGCGAGGGACGGAGAGGTTAAGGGCATCATCCTATTGAAAAATCCCAACAAAACAATGAGCCTGACAATCGGCCACGTGGGTTGGCTTTCAGATGCAAAGACAAGAAGCTTAGGGCACTGAACATTCATGACATTGAAAAGGGCTGAGGACACAGCAGCTGTATTTCTCAGCAAGACCAGGGAAACACGAAATCTGGAGAACTTTAAACTGCGCAAACAAAGCGCTCGTGCCTACCTTCGACAACTGAGGGGAGCTGGTGAGGTCCTCGCTCGCACTGATGCCCGCTTGACCGACCATGGACAGCTCAGCGAAGCTCCTCTTCTGCAGGGGACTGTCCGCGGCCGGCGGCGTGTACCCAGGGATGAGGCCCTGGAAATCAAACATCTGGCGCCTGTTTACTGGCCATTTGCCTTTCAACACTGCTTCACAGATGTTGTCTAATCGGTTTATCATTACTCGATCCTAGAGGGAGAAGAAAAGTCACATGAAACTGTAACAAAGACCGGGTGAAAATGACTAGATAAATATTTCCACTGAGATACTAAAGAGCACAAAAGGTTTAAAAGTCATTGGTGGGCAAAAAGTAAAGGAAACAAGCATCCACCCATGGTGGAGGGTCCTAAGGTAGCCCCAATACAGAAAACCTAATGTTCTTTCAATTATGAACACTGAACCACACAAATCAGGAAACATTACGCTACCGGCACCTCTAAAATGTCCCCATGTTTTAAAAGTAGCTTTTAGTCAAGCTGAAGAATTGTTGGTGAATGTCGGCAGATAACAAGATAACAATGGAACCCTGCATTAGCTTCTCGACGCTCCGGTGCTTCAGATCCACCGGCGGGACCCCAGTCTGTCCCAGGAAGTGGGACATCATTAGCGTCACTATTAATAAAGTTCAGCATTATGAAATGGGCACCAACCTAGGAACACCTAATGAATGTCAATTTGCATCCCCCACCTATTATCACTTCAAATTTCACTGAAGCGTGTACATTAAAAATTTCTAATTACAGCTCTTAGACCCAGTTCCCATAGATTAAAAGTGCCTGCTACTACAGACCTGACCGATCTGGGGAACTCTTTTCTACGCTCGATGAGGGAGGGTAGCACAACGGGGAAAGTCAGAGGGTACGCAGAGGGAAAGACATCTTCGCTACTGCACTCTTCGGTTAAAAATTTCACATTGTTTCTTAAGCAGCTCATACTATGGAAGGCCAGACTGGGGATGAGTCAATCGAAGTAGTTTTTATGTTGCTTATTTTAAACCAGATAGCCCTGCTATGGTGATTAGGATGATTATTTCCCTGCCCTGAAACAGACCCAAATTACACAGGGATATAATTATAAAATTATGCTAGTTAGCCGAAAAAGTAATTTCCAGTTTGCTTTTGGTTAAAGAGAACTACATTTGGAATTACCGCATTGTACTGGACCAAATGGATTAACAGCCCGCCCTCTCCCGAGCGAAGACGACTAGGCTTCCCAATACAGAAGTTGCCTTGAATCCGAAAGTTCTACTTGAGATTAAGAAAAGTTAAAACATACAGTTTTATAGGGCCACACATTTCTCCTTGTGCATCGTTAGCAGGATTGTAGATGGTGCGATGAAGGTGCCTCAGAAAACAAAAGAACTACCGCGTGACCCGGCAATGCCATTTCTGATTGTATGTCCAAAAGAACCGAAGCACGATCGCAGAGAGCTGTCAGTGCACTCAGGCTCACAGTGGCACAATAGTAAGCCAGGAGGTGCAAGGAACACAAAAGTCCCAACGATGGATGAATGGATAAAGAAAATGTGGTCTATACACACAATGGAATATTATTTGGCCCAAAAAAGGAAAGAAGTTCTGTCACATGCTATGACCTGGATAAACCTTGAGAACATTACGGTAAGCGAAATAAGCCAGTCAGAAAAGGACAACTATTGTATGATTCCACTTACGGTAGTCAAATTTGCAGGACAAAAAGTAGAACAGGGGTTGCCAGGGATGTGTGCTTTGGGGGAAGGGGAGGCGCGTCAAAAAGAGGTTGTTTAATGGGTGGAAAGTTTCAGTTGTGCAAGATACAAAGGTCTGGACATCTGTTTCACAACGATATGAACATACGGAAGACGACTAATCTATACCCTTCAAATTGGTTAAGATCATACAGTTCATCATATGTGTTTTTTACCACGATAAAATAATTTTTTTTAAAGTCCACACATTTTATTTTGTCAAAGGGTATGTCTGTTGAAACAGTAATTCATAGACCATAGCGGACAACATGATCATTAACCTAAAAATCCTCCTCAAGGAGCCAAAGATCCATATAAACAGTTCTATTTCTTATTATTTTTCCTTCATGTCACGTCTCCTATCCTATTACAAAAGTGCTCTACAGACTTTTTTCTTTGGGATTTTCCAGATCACTCTTTAAAACATGAGAGAAATCTACAGTCTTCATACACTGCGTCCAAGTTTACTCTCCACCCCCACTCTTTTTTTGGTCAACAAAACAACATAAAATCCACGGACCTTGGGCCAAAATGAGAAGGCAAATGTTCTCTCGTGAAGAAGCTGAGCTACCGATGGGTCTCCATCCTCCATGTAGAATCCATCTCGGGTTTCGTCCCTCGCAGTGCTCATGGAAGCATTGCTTTCTTCATCAAAATTCTTCCCTCTAGAGACAGCTCCTGCTGAGAAATGAGTTAATGTGCATTAGTCACAACCAGAACATCACTGAAAAAGAAGTTTAGAAAGGGCATGATGAAAAATGTGAATACCAATGCTCCATTCTACTGAGTACCCACGATATAGCTACAATGGTCTTAGGCACTTTGTAAACCTTGTCGTTTAAAGCTTGTGACGGCCCTTTCATGGAGATGGTTATTCCCATTTTATAGATGAAGGAGCAGAGGCTTAGGAAGGTTATGTCACTGGTCATCTGACACTGTGCAGGGAAATCTCGGAGGAGGCTGAATGACAACCAAGTCTCTGACTCAAGAGCCCAAGTCCCTCCACGTAGGAGAAACGGCTGGCTAAGCTCAGAGTTCCAGCTCCAGCAGAAGAGGACGATGCGCCTTATTTTTCCTTGTGTCTGGTACAGCACAAGTGACTTTCCCTGGGACTTAGGGAAACACTGGTTATTTTTAATGTCCTACCCTTTACTTTTTTATTAAAACGAAATAAATTAAGCATCTGCTTAAAATAATTACCAGTAAATACTCAGTAGATGACACTTCTCCCCCACATTTAATTGTCCAAATAAAAATCGCCTGTCATTTTTAAGACACTGCAACTATAAAGGTAACCCGTATCCTTAACCCAGAAATTGCTGTGTCCGTAAAACTCTTCTGAGAGTTTAACTTGTTGGAAATATGTTTCCATGCCACATCAGAGCAGAACAAACGTCTAAGCACAACCCGACAGGATCCCTTCACGGAAGAAAATGTACACTAATTACCCCTGAAAAACACAGACAGAGCCCTTGTCACGTGACATGCTGCAACTGCAGAGGGGCAGGAGAGGGGCCTGCGAGGCCAGGCAGTACCTTCGGGCTGGGAAGATTCTTCGGACTTATCGTCGTCCTCCAGCTTCTCCTCCTCGTCCTCTTCAGAACCTTTTTCTGACACGGACTTGGGCCCCGTGTCCGCACTGACCTCCGCGGCTTTCAGTTCGTTCTTCACGGCGCCGGCCTCGGCCTCGCGGTCCTGCTTCCTGTCCTTCTCCCCGCCGGCGGTTTCTTCTTCCTCCTCTTTCCCCTCAGGTTTGTCCTGGGCAGCTGCGTTTTCAGACTCCTCCACTTTGCCTTCCGTTTGTCCCGTCCCCTTCTCATCCTGAACGTGAGCGGATGAGATGACGGCAGGAACCTGGCCAAATCCGACCGCCAGTGGGTTCAGGGACGAGATAGCGCCTGCCCCTCTGTTCTGAGCGAAGTTTTTGTGCGCGTCCAGGAAGGACAGCTCGGGGTCGTTGAGGATGTGATAGTCCGTCCGGCTGACCCCGTGTTTCGCGGCGCCCACCAGCAGGTCGCGGTCGTGCCTTCCGCACTCCCACCACTCCGGCAGGTCCAGGCTCGGCTGGCAGAGCTTCAGCCTCTCCGCCAGCTGCGGGTGGTGAAGAACCTGCTCTCGTATTCTCC
>NW_006443225.1:6547386-6575122 GCF_000325575.1 Pteropus alecto | reverse complement strand
TTCCGTAATCGGCTCGATCATGGAGAGGTCGGGCGGTTCTGAAAACATGAGAACAATCGTATTTGCTTGGGAAAAACCAAAGGGGGCTTTCAAATGATTCACTTTCTTATTTTTCACTTTGCTGGCCTTTCGGTATAGAACTTTTGCGACCGGCTGGACCTACCATCATCTGGCTTGGCGGGCATTCGACACACGCGCCTACACATGGCCACAAAACAACTGAAGTATTTCTCCAAACTCTCATCGGACTTTTTGTCCAGTCTGGCAAAGGCTCGAAACTGGTTCCAATCAAACTGCTGTTTCATAGGGTCGAAAATAACCCCGAACGTGGATACCACACGGTAAAAATCAGCCTCTTCTCTTCTTGTCCACCTATTAGAAAGAAGACATTGACTTGAACCGTACTTGAGTAAAGAGGCTTAAAGTTTATTTGTCCTAAACTTAATACACGGTACTTATTTTGGGGGTGGAGAGACAGGCTGTTTGGACGGTCCTTATCTTGAGTGTGACCCCTGCCTCTTGCAGGCCTAAAAGAGCAGAGAGGAGAGGATCGTACCAGGGGTTGAGTAAAACCCTGAAAAAACTCACTTTTGCCGTTTCTCGGATATTATAGCTTCCCTTTCCGCCTCTAGCGCTCTCACTTCCTCCCGAGGCCGCCGCCTCCGCCGGTCAGTCTTCATCAGAGCCTCCTGCCTCATTTGTTGCCTTTTGTAGCTGCGCTGATAGGCAGTAATGAGCCGGCGCAGACGGGTGGTCAGGGTTGAGGTGTTAGGCCAGTAAAGTTGGCCTAACTCAGCATTACTCTCACTGTGCTTGCCTGGGGAAGTGGAAAAATATTTTTGAAATGTGTAGCTGTAATCTTGCAATACACAGGATTTTCCATCAAAACAAGATGACTCATTAACATTCAAATGACAGTGTGAGAAAAGGCATCACGGTGCCCTCATTTTTAAAATATAAATAAGGAATAATAGTATGAAATTTATAAACTACATCTTTCTTAACTCCTTAAGGGAAAAAACAAGTCGACATCAATCTTACATAAAGAAACATACTTTACACCATAAACTACATTGTAAGCTTCCGCTCTTGTAATATAATAATCTTGCATTAAAAAAAAAGATCACATAATTGTTAGCTAACGGTTTTACATTAGGCAAAAGGTCAGTATTTTTTATAGAATTGGCAATCATTCAGATATTTGGCAAATGCCCAATCCCTAAGAGATATATTTCTAAAGATGCTTAAGTTTTCACTAACTGGTATAAACCAAATGCATAAATTCTAATCCAAAAAATCATTAGAAAAAACCAACAATAAAGAAGAATTAAAATTATTCACAAAAGAGTTGAGTCACTGTAGATGAAAACACACTGAGAGGCACTGTCACAGAGCAGCTGAGGTCCCTGACACGTGACGCCTGCACAGCGCGTCTGCTCTGCTCTGCGAGCTTTTCCGGAGCCATACCTGTGGCACGCATGTCCATGGATTCGTCCTTATCTTCTGGAGGAGAATTTGCAAATTCCTTGAAAACAAAGCAAGAAGCAGTACTATATTAATTTAGAGCTTCATGTTGCTCTATCTTTTAAAGACTAGGCCATTATTTATAAAGTTTAACAAGTCTTATATGGGTATATAATATTTTACTGGTGCTCTAAAAGTCAATATACTCAAGTTCTTACATCTATTTCATCCTTGAATGGTGTTCTGGTTGGTTTATATTCTGGGTCTTCATCTTCTCTATCAAATTCTCCCCTATAGAAAATATTTAAAATGTTTAAATCACACTGATAAGCAAGCGAGTAAAGGGGACTTGGGGAAGAGTAACAATCTGCCTAATGCAACTTTTAATTCTGGGTTCAACGTCAAAAGCCTCTCTCTGTGTGTGTGTTTAAAAGCGCAGCAGCAGCGGGAGGGGAGCTGTGGGAGGGAGGGGGCTGTCGTCGTTTGGAAAAGACAGATGAGTTTCAGATCATCCAGATAATACACCACGTTTAAATCATCGTTACGATATACCAGCGGACTGCACTGGAAAACGTCGCGAAGTTCAAATCAGGCGCAACACAGAGCGCAGCGCAGTGTAAGAACTGGACGCCGCCAATAGATGTGACGCTGACATAAAGTTTATTAAAATTTTAGAATGTCCTTCTTACCCATCACCGCCATCTGCTAGCATGTCTGTTCCTCTTTGCTCGGCAGCTATGGCCTTGGCATCGGGCATACCGACTCGTTCCAGGAAGCACAGTGCGGGGTCAGCTCGCATGGAATTGTACTTCTCGTAGCCTGTGCCAGCCCCAGCAGCCCACAGAAGACACACACAGAAACAGAGAGAGGCCCGTCACTGACACACTCACATGCTACCACGACACAAGAACTCCATTTATTTCTCAATCGAGATTACCATTTATGTTGTATTTAAAAGAACCTGATTTTAGTAGAGCATTCTACGGAACCCTAAATTCCAGGGCAGATTTTGGGGGCCGATTTACATTTCAGGGATGTTATCGGAATGATCGCAACTGCTAACACAGCTTCTGAATAACTGCAAGATGACAAGGAAGATTTTTGACCTTATTTTCCCCAAGATCTAATTTTGCTTGACATTTAAAAGGCTTTGTAATGTCCCTGCCTGACCCCTGCAGTGGCTCTCCGAGTCCACCCCATTCTCCTGGTGAACAGCTCCAGTCCTGCAGGAACTTGCACCACCGGCTGAAAAACCCCTGTCTTCGTAAGGCCAGCGAACCTGTCTTATTAGGTTTAGGATGATGCATGTCAGTAAGATGACACCGTTCCCTCTATGGTTTTCAAACTGCAATTTGCTTTTTGACTGCCCGAGCTGACTAGATGGGAAATGGCAGATCCCAACAGTGCACTGCGGGAAAATGATTTTTAGGCCGAGCTCACAAAACGCGGCTGCAGTACATAGGCAGAACAGCACAATTCAATTAGGATGTGTACTACAACACACCGCTCCTAACTGCTGTAGAGCCGCAAGCCAAACTGTAATCATGAAAGGTTTTATAAGCCATCATTCTCCCCTTTAGTCAGGCTGGGCTGCTGAGAATACCTCTGCGACCCCCAGAGAATTGGGATTATAATCAGGAATCGCTCACTGTATATATCATGCCAGTTCTGCATCCCCAGCCTTTCAAAGTTAACAAGGCTGCATCCCACTCAGGGGAGCCGAGAGTTCTCAGCACTGACATTTGTGAAATATTGCTTGGAACAAAGCCCAGGAGGCACTTGTACAGATTAATAGCAGAGGTTAAGCCCACCGTCCACTTTGACACGGGTTGGCAGAGCCGGCAAGGGGAGCCGTGCTGGAGGCAAAGTTTAGGGAGAGCTATAGGACAATTTGGCTATTATTAAAACAAATATGGTTTTGGTTTTATTTACAGCCAAGAAAGAAATGTTTTCTTCTCAAATACTCAACAAACATTCAAAAACAGCATCTGATATTTACAGTTCATATTAGATTTTTAGTGCAGGAAAATGGTAAACGCCAAGAGTCCTTTGGAACTATCCTCATTAATATTATGACTTTGGAAAAGAGTATGCAAAGAGCTCTAAATAAAGACAAAGCCACATGGTCAAGATGTGGTCCAACAGAAACGTCACTTACCGTGTTTGAACACTCCAATCAGGAGAGACTTATCTGCTTCCTTATCCCACCAATCTGTAGGGACCTCAGCATGGAGAGGTTCAGGTATCCACACGTCGGCCTCACTGTAAAGACAACCGTTTGCGTAATACTTAAAACAAATACCAGTATTAAAAAGAATTCCACACAATGAAGATAATACATACACTCCCATGCCCTCTTCCCACAATAAGCACCTGAGCATCGTGGAGCGGAATGAGCAAAGGTTAAAAGAAAGGGCAGAAGTCAGTCACTTTCCACCATGACCAGAAATGAACTTTATCGCCCAGTGTCCCATTTTAAAGGTCATCTCAAAACACTAGTGATTTAGTTCACACCTCTTTGTATGTACACTCATACAAACAAACAAGTTTTTCCCGATTCACATCACATCCCTAAGCTCACAGGACAAGCACTGCATTCAAGATGCAAAAAAAAAAAAAAAAAAAAGAGAGAGATATGTGCTACTAATAGTTTATGAAGGTTTTGAAACATAATCCACGATGTTCTCTGACCACCCGGGTTATCACAGGGAGGTAGAGAATCAACGTGCGCTTGCACTAACCTTGAGTCGGCACCCTCTAAGATCTTATCAGCCTGGTCTCCTATAACTTCTTGTCTTAGGTAGTACAGCATGCGGACACGCAGCAGGACCCTGGAGAGGAAGACGGAGGGGGGAAAAGTTCTTAACTTCAGGACTGTTTGCCAACAGTGGCTTTTGGCAGCTGCTGCTGTTCATCCATCATCCTGCCAAGGCTGATTAGCCATGCTGTATGGTAGGCTTGAAGCGTGACAGATGGTGGCACATAATCACCTCTGTGTGGTGCTTTCTGCTGGCTTCCAACAGGCCTGCCTGGCAACCGCTCACACTGCACAGAGAGGGACCGAGCTCAGCCCAGCCCAGGCGCACTTCATTTAGTTCTACCTAGTGCAGCTTGTGAAGTTTAGACACGTACCCTACCATTGCCTCTGAAGTATTGAAGCAAGTTTGTAAACAACTGAGCAGATGGCTTTCAGTAACTGTTCTGCTTCATTATCTCATAAAATTTCCTCAGCTGCTGCCTTAATACCATTTTTGGAAGCACATCAGAAGTTGTAGGAATAAACGCGATATAAAATCTGGTTTTACTACCTTACAATAAACCCTCAATATGGAATGTCAGGTTTTTCAGATTATACAACTTTGCTTCCGAGAAAGGAAGATGGCGATGGGGGTGGGCGGGGGTGGGCCGGGGTGGGCCAGGGTGGGCCCTCGCTCTTCTCCCTTAAGGAATATTAATTAAACATTTTTTATTCCTTGTAGTTTACATTACCCGGAAGCCTAAGTTGTAGCTTAAAAAATAATAATAAAACATTACAAAGGAGATTAAAATATGTCAAATTCATTGAAGTTCTTAGTCATTTTCAAGGAATCAGTGTTTAAAAACCCTTGGAATTCTAGGAACCAGGTTTTTAATCTCACTTGGACTTCCTCGATGGCCTCAAACATAACTCTTTCAATAAAGCCCACCAGGTAAATCCCAAAGGCCTATTTGTACTCAAGTCTCCTGCCGGACAGCCCTGGGTGCTGCCTCCTCGGCCGTGAGTAAATGATGATACCAAGTACTGCTTCCCCAGCTGAGCAACCCTGGTACACGCTTCTCAACCAACATGTCACAGTTACTACACCAGCTCACTTCCACTTCACAATGACCCCATGATAAAGTGGGGGAAAAGTTACCGTTCCCATTTTACAAAAGCGAAAATCAAAGCTAATAGAAACAAGTGGCATAGCCAAGGTCACAGTCACCTTGAGCGTGGACCACTCAGAATTAGGCCTCTGACTTCATTCACCACTTCACACTGCCTCTCAGGATGTGGTAACTGGCCTTGAAAATATCAAGTGACAAGTAGGGACAGCTTCACCAAAACAGACTGCTCCTGATCACGCATGAGTAGCTACCCCACGACACTCCTCCCTCTCCACCAGGATCTTCTCCTGGCCAGTGTTGGCTCTAGAAAGGCAAAGTGCGAGGCTGCAAATATCTGAACACATTCCAAGCTAAGCACTCATTCTGGATAACTCATTTTTTTTTTAAGATTTCTTTCTCTTGATGAGATGAAAAATTGGCTGGGCCACCGAACCGGCAAAAGGAAAAATGACAACATGGGTCTCTGTGGCTGGCACATTTTGTCTTCTCTGGTTAGAGAAGAGCTTTCAGGCCCATTCTGAGAACTTGCAGAGGAAACACCCTCCCAGCCTGGGCTGGATTCTCTTATTCACCACGACTCAGTGCAGAGGCAGGGATCCTAACGGTTTCTCTTTCATTTGCTGGGAGGTAAAGTTTATTAGTGTAGGAGGAATTTTAGTCACATGGAGACGTTTATGAACTGTTAATGTCATCTTTTTTCTAGAGGAAAGAGTTCAAACCAACACGATTGGCAAGCTGAGTGCCCCTATGGGAAGACACGGTAGGTACCGTCAGGGTAACGAGGTGGACGGGAGGTGGGCTGTGACCCGAAGGAATCTGCACCTGTGAAGCCAGACGGGACAGGATGGGTCCCCAGACCTCGTTCACCTCTCACTGGCTATCCCACTAGTGACCGTTTCCTAGTCCGGCACCCAGTCTAGGACGCACATGGCACTACACTGTCCTGTCCGCTTCGCCTGCTTTACAGTTCCTCCGTCTTTGCCTTTGTCTCTTGAAACTTCTGAAGAGCACTAACCAGCCAGCCGTTTTCTAGGAAGTCCTCAATTTGGGTCTTATTTTCTCTCTTACCACTTATCACACCTCCTCACTTCAGATCCTGAGGAATCTCAGGGAGTGAAACACTAGGAAGAACTGGACCGCTTGCCTGTCCCAGACAGGAGATGGAGAGCACTGCCAGTTCTTCTGAGACCAAGGAGGCAGGTGAGAAGAAGGCCAGTTACGTCTCACACACCAGTTATGGAGGGTGCTCTACGAAAGTCTGTTACTGACATTACAATAGAAAATTAAAAACCACCACCACCACACTGGGATCCGGGAACCAGAGCCACTGCTCCCACACTCAACCACTTCACTTAGGGTTTGCTCGGAATCCAGAACTCAGAAGGCTACTGACCCCAAGTTCACACAGACCACAAGGAAACAGAAGTCTTCTAACAGCTGTAAGTGGGGCAGGATTTCAGGGAGAACTATTCTGCTTCGGTAGTAACAACGAAACAGTTTCTGAGGCATCAACATAGTCTGAGGTAATCGTTTTGAAGACTCAAGAAGGAAAATACTTGTTTGTCAAAATCTAAAGAGAGCAGTCAAAGGTAGGCCCTGAAAGTGCCTTTGTATTTAAAAGGAATGAGAATCATTAGTCAGCAGGGCCAGGGGGCAGCAGGTGTTCTCCAGGAGTTATCTTCCAGGAGGAGAGACAGCCCGGAGGAGGAGGCAGGTTTCTGAGGTGGATGGGGAAGAGCGAAGGCACCCCCCTGGTCTGGTTGGGGTCCCCAGCCTGGCCCTGTCCCTTAACTAGCTGAGGGACCTTAAGCACCGAGTCTCAGTTTCCCTGTCAGGTATATGGGGATGAAACGGTGCTATCCATGTGAGACAGCTCAGATGTAACCCACACGAAGCTCTTGGCATGGGGCAGTGTTATATGCTCAGACGCTGGTTGCTACTTTTAAAAAGCGAGATACACGTATATTTATTTATATCCTGCCTCATCCAAGTGAAATCTTGTTGCTGAGCTCTACTTGACTGCCATGGAAAGCGAGTCTTGAAGGGTTAGGAAACTCGCCCACGGCCGCACAGAGCCCGGAAGCGGGAGCGTGGCTCAGCGAGCTGTGCTACTGGTGCTGAATAACGCACGCTCAGAGCAGGAGAGGAGTCAACACGTGCGCATGTTTGTTTAAGATGGAGACAGTGAACACAGCTCTAAGCGATGAAAGAAACTTAGATTCAATATTCTTCAAATATATATAATCCAGTTCTGGAAATAAAGGTAAGGAATATGATTCTAAGCTCATAGGTAAGAAAAAAAGGAGCCGGCAACTGAGGTATTATTAAGCTAACAATAACATGTAAATTTCCCAGTCCCTCCGCTGAAAGCAGTCAGTTGAAGGTAGGATCATATAAAGCGAACCACGATTCCCTGACACGTACCAGTTAGAACTTAGTTACCCACAATATCATAGCAGCAGTGTCCACAATAGTCAAAAGGTGTCCATCAACCCAAAGGCCTATTGACAGATGAACGGACAAACCAAATGGGGTCTGTCCACATAATGGAATGTTACTAAGCCATAAAAAGAAATGAAATTCTGGTACAAGCTACAGCATGGCTCAACCTGAAATAAGGCAGACACAGAAAAACAAATGCTGTGCGATTCCACTTACGAGGCACCTAGACCAGGCCCATTTATGAGACAGAATGTAGAACGGTAGTTGCCAGGGGCCTGGGGATGAGGCACAGGGTTGCGGGGAAGCATGTTATTGTTTAATGGCACAGAGTTTATATTTGGGTCAATGGAAAGGTTTTAGGCATAGATAGTAGTGATGGGTACATAGCATTTTGAATGTAATTAATGTCAATGAATTGTACACTTACCAGTGGTTAAAATAGTAAAATTAAAAAACTGCGTTATGTGTCTTTATCACAATTGTAAAAATCAGTCATCTGAAGGAATGCTGTCATGTGACTCGGTATGATTCAAGAAAAACAATAAAGCTGAGCAAAGATAGCAACCTCAGCTTAACGGTCTTAATTTTGTGTGTGTGTGTGTGCGCGCGCGCGCGTGTGGGGGCGGTGTGTGTGCATGTGTGTGTGCGTGCACGTGTGCGGGGCGTGTACGCGCGCATGTGTGTGGAGCGTGTGCGCGCCTGTGTGTGGGGCGTGTGTGTGTTTAAGGACAGAGTGAGCTCTCCACAACCAGCCCTTGAAACCCTACTTGTTGCAGTGGTGCTTCAGGTGCTTCTTGTAGCTGTCCTCCTGGAACAGAGCGTCCGGGTTGCAGCCGGCCAGCCAGTCGGCGTCCTGCACCACTGGGTGGGCGCTCTGGGCTTTCACCTTCTTCCCCTTCCTTCCCCTCGGCACTGGGGCTGACAAACCTAGAATCATAATAATCACAATAATCACAATCATCGAAGCAGCTTTTTACAACCCCAATTTCAGTGTCAGAATCAGATATTTCAACAGACAAGGACAAGGAAATACGGGGTCCAGGTTGCACCACAAGGGTACCCGGCAGGTGCCTGTGACCCCGCAGCACAAAGAGCACGAAGCAGACCTACCGGAATGATTGACCAAGGCGCGCGTCTGGCCATCAGCCGTGGGCGTGATGAGGTCCCAGATGAAGCTTTTGATGTTCTCATCCCCCTTGTAATGGTTGAGACAGTACACGAGGATGGTTCTGCAGATGGTTTCCACGTCTTGCTCGGTGAGCTGACGTTTGTAGCGTCCGTGGGAAAGGATGTCTGTCCACCGTCCCCAACTGCAAAGCAAACGTCCAGCATGCAGATGGTGCTTCACTTTAGATCTGGGCCTAGGCTTTCAGTCAGGTCGCAGAGTTACGAAATCCTGGGTCAAAACTAGTAATTTTACATCAGGTGACGGGAATGCAACCCCAGGGTCGAGAGTTAAAAGCACCCATTCCGTGGATGTTGCCACGGAAGCAACACCCACAGGACTGACATGGGCTTTCTCGGTCAGACTCAGGCAGTGGCAGTGACTTTTAGGACATGAAAGTAAGCAGGATCTGGGCACGTTACACCGTGCTTCACTCCAACGTGGCTTGTATGCTTCGATGGTGACCAAGCGTCTGAGATGCATGGTGCACGAGGTGGGTGTGGTCGAGAGTTAAAAGCACCCATTCCGTGGATGTTGGTGACCAAGCGTCTGAGATGCATGGTGCACAAGGTGGGTGCGAGTGACTTCTCCCAGGTCAAGGATGCGGTGCTCAGGAGGGTGGCCGCACTGACCCACCCCAAAGGGATGCCACAATAAGTAATGAAAGACTGTGAACATGGTCAAGTTTCCTTTTGAAACAGGGAATGCTAATTCCAAATACAAGAGACAGCACTCAGGAAAAACGTTCGGCCAAGGGTCAGGGCCTCGCGTGAAAGGGGCAGGAGAAAGGACTGGTCAAGGATGCGGTGCTCAGGAGGGTGGCCGCATTGACCCACCCCAAAGGGATGCCACAATAATTAATGAAAGACTGTGAACATGGTCAAGTTTCCTTTTGAAACAGGGAATGCTAATTCCAAATACAAGAGACAGCACTCAGGAAAAACGTTCGGCCAAGCGTCAGGGCCTCGCGTGAAAGGGACAGGAGAAAGGACTGTGGACAGAAGTGGACAGAAGTGCACAGAGGGCACAGAGGGCACACCGCCGAACCCGAACTGTCTAGCTAGGGCTGTAATCCCACGCTACACGCAGTGCTGTGCCCTTGCACCTGGGCACTGTGCTCCTCACAGATGCTCTGAGCCGTGTCTTCCCCACGCTATGGCTGACTAGGCCCCCAGGGTGGTACTCAGGATAGGAACGAGCCACTCCACTGCCTTCTTCCTGACCTCCACTGAGAGCTGTGCACAGCGGGGAGCCTCAGCAGGGGAGAGCACAGTGCTGGCCCAGCAGACCCTGCTTTTCACCCCAGCCTGGTCCCTTCTGGCTATTACGAGCTTCTCTGTTCCTCAGATCGAAGGCTGGCCCTTGCCTCTAGGCCTTTGGACACACTGCTCTCTCTGCTGGAAATTCTCTCCTCCTCCCTGCCTGATGCCCAGCACTCCCTCTCACCCTGGCTAATACATGACACCCACCGAGTCACCGACTATACACGGCACCTTATGTGGAATTCCTTCTTTTATTTCCCAAGCCCTGGAAGTCAGCAGAGAACACCTGAGTTGGGTTTTAAAGGAGAGGAGACGTCTGAACAGAGCATCCCTGTCGAGGCACCATCGCGGCTTACCGCATGCCTACTTGTTCACCTGCTTGCCTTGAGACAGCGCTGAGACAATTCTGCTCACGAGGTCCCTGGTGTCTGAGAGTAGTATCCTAGCACAGTGCCGAGTGCAAAGTAGGTGTTCGATATACAGTGATGCCTACGGGAGGCGGCCAAGGCTGTACTAACAGACCGTATGCTCCAGACATACTTCTGAGCTTCAAGAGGTATCGAGATGTCGCATTTCTAAAATTACCAGCAAAATTCCCAACTCTGAGCATGAGGCTGAAACATGGAAGCAAAGTGCACGGAGGAAAGGGCTCACGCGGGGAGTCTCTCCACCATGTGAGAACAAACAGGAAAAGATGCTCGGCTGGCAGATAATTAGTGGGAGGGACACGGCTACTGAGACATAGGATGGACCTTAGCTCAACTTCATTAACTCCATAAGTAGACTGATTCAGCGCTCCTCGTGTGTCTGCTGGTACTGCACTCTGCTCCGAGGACACAAAGAAAGAGCCCCGTCCTCAAGGAGCTGCTACCTGGGTCTCAGCAGCAGGAGCCAACCACCCGAAGTCATGTGTGTAACGGAAAGTGCAGCTCAGACTTCCAAGTGCAGGGTGCCAAGGCGGCCCCTACACTGGATGTCAAGGACAGGACAGGTTGGGCAGATCGAGGCTGTGCGCTGGGGGTGGGGTTGGTTCCAGGCGGCGGGAAGGGCCTGTTGAAATAGTGTGGCACATTGAAAGACACGAAGAGGTCTGACCTCACAGAATAAAGCTGGCGTGCCCACGGAAAGAGCCAACAGGTGAGACAAAGGCCAGGTAAGAGGCCTGTCTGCCACGTAAACAGAATGGTTTCCACCGGAAAAAAATTATCAAAGATAAAATATCAGATCAATAGAAATATTGTTTTGGTGGCATTTTTTTTTTTTTTTATTTGAATGGAATTTGCCTGCTAGAGAACTCTTATTTAGAGATTCAGACTTTTGCTGAGCATCCTGACATTCAAAGCACTGTGTGGGGTGCCGCAGAGATTCAGAGGCGACACATTCAGAGAGTTGAAATGACTGCCTGTTCATGTTTCAGATGAGTTCAAAGAGCTTTACAAGAGAGATGACTGCCTTTAATAAACTTATTACAAAATATACTAAAAGATTACGATAGCCGTAAACTTTATGTGAAGGTAAAGGAAAAAAGATTTTGTAATTTTGAGACTGTCCTGAGTTATTAATAATCAACAAGTGAATTTGGATCTGACATAACTCCTTTGTGTGCCTTCAAATCCATGAGGACCTGAGCCACTCTGAGGACTGTGGGCAAACAAGCGGGCGCCGTCAGAGCTGCTGCCCAGTTCACTTGGCTATGCTACGGGGAGTCACAGAAACCCAAACACGAACGTTGTTTTCCTATGCAAATAGGGACTCTAACCATTTTTAAAATAAAATCCTGATTTTCACAGGCGTCTCGCTTACCCGTAGACGAGCAGATTCTTCTCGACTCTGAAGCACTCGCTCCTCGCGTAGCCCTGGGCCCTGTCCTGGGGCCGCCGGGGCTTCACGCTCGGCTTTTCCTCAGAATCGCTTTCCAGGTCTGAGAACTCCATCAGCTCGTCTTCCTTCACCGCGCTGTACAGCCTGGTCTGCTTCCGCACCCTCGGAGTGTCAATAACCAGGTTGTTCTACAAAAGATGGCGGATCATATTCGCGACTTCTGAAAATGCGACTCTGGGTTGGATCAGATAGAGTTTAAATGGAACCTCTCACTCACCCTCCCATTTAAGGCATCGATATCCAATTCCGCCTTCTTAGCCCACTTTTGCCAGAAATTGGGATCATCCAAGGAAATATCTGTCCTATTTCCAGATGCAACAAAACTGGCCTAAAGGAGAAAAAAAATATGCATTACTTTGAGATGCTTTTCTCAGAGGTAAAATGCAAGGCAGATTTCATCTATTCATTCACTCAAACATGTATGCGTTCGTCCACTGCGTGCTAGATGCTGCGGTGGATGGAACTAAGATGAAGACCGTCGCCCAGGCAGCTCAATGTCCAGGGACTGAGACAGATCAGGAAACAAAAGATGACCATGCAGCACGATTGATGGTAGGTAACAAAGGTCTGTGCAGGTGCAACTGACATACGGAGGTCCAGGCAGGGGTGGCGGTGGGGGCACAGGCAAGACATTGCTGGGAAGACAGAACAGGCTCTTCAGAAAATGCCCGGATCAGACTGTTAAAGCTCAAAGAACAAGACAGCATGTGGAAACATTCAAGGCAGAGCATGTGCAAAGGCACAGAAGAGAAGAAAGGCAATCGACTGAGTGACGTGGCTGGGGATAAGGGCGGTCAGGGAGAGTGGCCAAGGAGCGAGCAGGTGCGGCGGGCGGAAGCCAAGTCAAGCAGGGCCCTGCGTGTCCTGTTAGCAGAGTCTGAACTCTGTCCCAAGGAAGCAGTAGATTCTCTGGAAATGGGAATAATCTCGAGATGGACACGTTCCTATCCAAAGTCACCTGTGTCTCGGAGCCTGGAGGGTAGGACAGTGTAGACGGGCTACTGTAGTTGAGGGAGGAAATAATGAAGACCGAAAACAGCTCTAGCAGAAAGGAATAAAGATCATTCTTGAAAAGGCAAAACTGAAGGAGTCAGAATCTGAGTGGATGTAAAACACGGAGGAGGAGGAGGAGGAAGCCGAGGAAAATGTCAGCAACCAGCTTTGGCACCTGAATGGTGGTGGAGGAGGAGGAGGAGGAGGAGGAGGAGGAGGAAGCCGGGGAAAATGTCAGCATCCAGCTTTGGCACCTGAATGGTGGCACACAGGTGAGCAAATAGGTGTGCGTGTGCGCGCTTGTGCAGGCACAGAGGGTGGAGGGACAGGGAAGACAGCTGTGGCTTTGCACATACTAAACTTGGACGTGCCTGTGAGGACTGAGGAAGGAACCTGAAAAGAGGCGGTGAGAAGCTGAGTCACAGAGCCCAGAGGAGAGCAGCGGGGACAACTGTTCACATTCAAAAGGAGGGAGCTGGACCCTGCCTCACAGCGTCACCACACACAAATCCACTCAGAACGGCTGTAAATGTCGGCATAAAAGTGAAAACTATAAAATTCTTAGAAGAAAATGCAGGAGCGAGTGTTTGTAACCTTAAGTTAGACAATGCACAAAAAATCACAAATGATAAAAGAAAAAATGGGTAAACTGCGCTTCATTAACATTAAACACCATTGAGACTAGAAGAAAATATTTGCAGATTGCATTACCTAGTGAAGAACTTTAATCCAGAATATACGGAGTATTCTTAAAGTTCAATAATAAAAACACAAATAACTCAGAAGATGAACAAAGGATCAGAATAGACACTTCTCCAAAGATGATATCCATACGGCCAACGAGCACATGGAAGGACCCAAGACAGCATCAGAAAAATGCAGATCAAGCCAGAGTGGGCTATCACTTCACACTCACTAATACATGACAATAATCAAAAAGTCAGACAATAAAAACTGTTGCTGAGGATGTGGAGAAAACAAAACTCAAAACACTGCTAGCGGGAAAGAAAACGGTAGAGTCACTTTAAAAAATGGCCTGGAAGTTGCTCAAAGGTTAAACATGGAGTTAACATGACCCCGCAACTCCATTCTTGGTGTATACGCAAGAGAAACGCATAAAAACTTGTATGCAAATGTTCACATTATTTATAATAACCAACACTTCACTACCAACTAACTAATAAACCCCAATGTCCACTATCAACTGGGAAATGAGATACAGACATGTAATGGACCATAGCTCAGGCCATAAAAAGGAAGGAATTACTGACACATGCTACGCTATGGGTGAACCTCAAATACATTATGCTAAGTGAATGAAGCCAGACACGAAAGACCACATGTTGTATGATTCCATTTATAGGAAATGTCCAGAGTACGCAAATCTGTAGACGCAGAAAGCAGATTAATGGTTGCGAGGATTTGGGGTGTGGGTGGGGGAAAGGGGGGCTGACTGTTAACGGGCATGGGGATCCTTCCGGGGTGATGGAAATGTTCTAAACTTAGAGGTGGTGGCAGATGCACACATCTGTAAATACAGTAAAGGCATCCAAAAAGTGAACTCTGTGGCAAGTTACATTTCAATACAGACGTTAAAAATGAACATGGAGAGTGGGCCTGGGTGTGGAAGGGTGGACCCGCTTGCAGGTGATGCCTCAGAAGGGGCTCTCGGCCAGTGGTGACCTTCTCCAGAGCTGGTCTGATAAAGACGTGGGGGAGGGGAGCACGCTGGAAGTTGAAAAATAAGTAGAAAGGGAGGCAGCAGAGACAGCTGGTGTAAATAATGCCTCTGTGGACTTAAGCTGTGAGAGACGACTTACTGACTTAGGGAGCTGAAGCCGGAGTTAAAGACAGGGGAGCTCTTTCGGATAGAAGCGCCCTGGCTGCCGTGACCTGCGTCTCAGGAAGGGGA
This sequence comes from Pteropus alecto, assembly GCF_000325575.1. Classification (NCBI taxonomy): domain Eukaryota; kingdom Metazoa; phylum Chordata; class Mammalia; order Chiroptera; family Pteropodidae; genus Pteropus; species Pteropus alecto. The sequence goes on along the minus strand of NW_006443225.1, from coordinate 6,560,136 downwards.
GGGAGCAGGGTCAAAGGCACAGGGAACAGGTCAGCCTGGGGGGCGGGGGGAGGCATATTCGAGGGTGAGGCGAGGGTGACCACCAGGTGCCAAGTACATAGAACAGAACCCAAAACACAAACAAAGAATGTTTTATGCATTAGGGGCTCCACGGGGAGTTAATAATTACTTAATTCGAAATATAAAGCAAACATTACGCATGCGTCACACGAGTGCTTTACAAGGTGCTGGACGTGAACTCCACCGCACTCCCACAGAAAACCTGCCTCCAGCTCCGCTCGCACCTTAGCAAACGTGGAGCCTTTCCCTTCGGACTCGATTGTGATGGTGTGGGTTCGCCGGAGGAGAATCTGATCTATGTCTTCTTCGCAGAACTTAGACCCTTCATCCTCCTCATCCATGAGTGCACCATAGGCCCCTTTTCGTAGAAGATCCTCTATTTCTTTCTTGGAAAGCTGTTGTACCTGTTTTAGAGAAATATTTAAAATAATTTAAAACTGAAATGTCTGTAGACTAAGCAAACGTTTTGTTTTCCTCAAAGAGGGGGAACCTGATCATAACAAAGGAAATGAGAGGTCAAAATATTGCTTAAATATTGAGGTTAAAAAGCAATCGGATGCTGGGGGACTGCTCACTGTCAGCCTAGGGGCCGGAGAGCACGGTGGGCGGGGCCGGGCGCGGTGGGCGGGGTGCGTGCGGCTCACCCCGTTCGCAGCGCTGTCTCGTCCGCTCATGGACTGCAGAACGGCCTTATCCAGACCGAGCTTCAGGCTCGCCTTGTCGAACATCTCCCGCTCATAAGAATTTCTTGTAATCAGCCTGTAGATTTTCACAGATTTGCTCTGTCCTATTCTATGACATCTAGCCTGAGCCTGGAAGAAAAGGGAAATTAATGGCTACCAAAGAAATACTCAATTGTCAGTTATGACAGCATCTGTTCCAATAAACAGAGGTGCAGTGTAAAAGAGGGTTAACATACAAAGAAATTACTTTTACATTATTAATAAATTGGTTACTGGTTGGTTCATTTGCCCGTATCATGGGGCACCGCCTGAGTGACTACATGACTTTAATTTATTGGTTTGATGGGGGATTCTCTGTCATAGTAGAATGACTTTATTTAAAAAAAAAAAAAAAAAAAAGGCATCAGGAAGATTTTTTTGCATGTTTACCTGGAGATCATTTTGGGGATTCCAGTCAGAATCAAAGATGATGCAGGTATCAGCAGCAGTTAGATTAATGCCTAAACCTCCTGCCCGTGTGCACAGGAGGAAAACAAACCTATCAGAATCAGGTTTGGAGAATCTGTCAATAGCTGCCTGGCGAAGGTTGCCTCTTACTCGGCCGTCGATCCTTTCATATGGGTACCTGGAAAATGTCAGTATTAACAGGTAGGCCTGACAAACGGCTACAATGTACTTGTTTTTTTTAATTTTTAGGAAAGTAATACGATTTGCGACATATTTTAACAGAATATTATTTATCAGAAATAATTGCAAATAGGTTTTGTTGTAGTTTTTCATACAATTGATTGAATGCCCCAAAACTACATTTTATTTTACTTCCTCTCCAGTGAAACATCTAAACCCTAAAAACAGCTGACACCTCTAACTGTAAAATAACACACAATTTCAACGTTAGGGAAGAAGCATTCTCCCTTAGTCAAATGAAAGAAATGGAAAACAAAATTGCCCACAAAATCATGCAGAGTCTTTCCATAGTCACTATACAGAATAAATGTCATGTACATCTATTGCTTTTTACAAAAGACGTAACACATTTTCCCTACTCAGTCCCCTCTATCATAAATGTCACTTCGAGGTGAACCATGTAGGGCCCTGGGAAAGGTCGTTCTTTATTTCCCTTCTATCCCGTGGTACTGTGGCCCTCACCGTCTCTGAATGAGGTAGTCTTCCAGTATGTCCAAGCAGCGCACCATCTGGGAAAAGATAAGCACCCTGTGGCCACCAGCCTTCAGTTTTGGCAGCAGCTTGTCAATCAGCACTAGCTTGCCAGCAGCCTGGATCATCGCCTGGAGCTGAAAATCTGGAGAGTCTGCATTGTGTGTTTCTTTAAACTCTTCCAAAATTTTCTCTTCAGCACCTGCAGAGATTGGACAGCATAGCGTGAATACTGTAAAAGGTTTTTATTACTAAAAACAATGAACCTGCTTTCAAAACCCACTGCAAACTGTAGGAACCGGTACACTAAACTCGTTTACGAACGTGAATCCATCCACTTACTCAAGTTAGGTCTACACAAAACCAGGAAAGTACAAAAGGGATCAAAGTTTTAAGCACAACACATTTAGGCATTTGGAGGGAAAAAACACATTTTCCAACAAACAAATGTTTGCTGATTGTAGAAACTGAATTTCAACAACAGACTGTCAAGCCAGAAGTGGCAAAAACAAGCCAAGGGCCAGATACCTACAGAAAATTTGGAACCTAAATTGCTGAAGAAATGAACTGTTTACCAGCTGAATATAAACACAAACAACAAAATCTGTTCCGAAACTAAGGAACAAGGGGATAGGGTTCTAACAATACAGCGTAAGGGCAGCAGTTTGTGATTATAATTGCATAATGATACAATGAAGGGACTGCAACAAGAGGGAATTAATTTTTCAGGATAACTTTCAGGGATTTTTTTAAGGGGATCCGAACACGCATCTTCTCTTGAAATCTCTAAATCTCCCTCCATATTCATTCTCATCTGATAATTTCATAAGGTACAAAAATTCTACCTTAATTATGCAAAGCTCTTAAAATTTTAAAAATAAAACAAAACAAACTCTGTTTCACGTAAAACTTCTGTGCCTTTTTCTGCTTGTTCAAAGACTTGAGTGCATCAGAGAGGAGCCTCAGGAGCACGGCGTCTTCCTCACTGCTTCCTCCCCTGACCCCAAACACATGCTTATCCAGGAAGCGGCAGGCTAAGCTTCCTTCGACTGCTTAGGTGGCTTAACTGGAATTATGCAGCATCGGTCTGGCCTCCTCCCACCTCTGGGGTTAATCAGGGCATGACTGCTATGCTCAGCTCCTCTCCCGAAGGAGGGACACAGTCACCTATTCTTCAGAAAATAGAAGCAAACAAATCCATCTGATGGGGTTGGTTCCCAGCCTTAAACTGTGCCGGAAACTTAAAACTATTCTCCTTACCACTGGTTCTACACATGTGCACTAATTACTATACACGAGATGGGGATACGAGATGGGGTACAGAACCTTGAAAGGGTTTTAAAGTTCAGGTTAGTTAGACCACCACAGCCACTCACACAGTACTTCTGCAAACAGCGGCAGATGGAGCAAAAGTGCCATCTTATTTCCATTTTAAGGGCGCTTGTAGAAATTAAGTTATGACATGGTCATATGCAGAAATACAGCTTATTAATTATTAATCAACAAAGAATCTTACTGAGAACAGATTAAAGTCACTTAACGCCTTTACCAGGCACTAAGGCCTTCTGCAAAGCACACTGTTACTTCTTATGAAGGGGGACTGGCAGAAAAATGCCGCTGGGTCAGAATCGCTAGTGTCTCCCCGCCTTTTCCACATGAATAACAGGCTAATATTCAAGATTTGCTTCTAAGTGGGAATAAAGGCAAAGGTTTTACCAGGAAAGGGTTTTAAAAATGCTGTTTAGGAGCATTAGCAGAAATGTTCTGGAATAATGTTTTTCAAAACATAAAATTTAGAAATCTAGGTTCTAGATTCAAGACAAGAAGGTCCTCGGGAAATAGGAAAAATAGATTTAAGTCCATATATTACATTTGGTCTTTTTAAAAAGTTTGTTTTTGTTGTACAATATACCATTAACTCTCTGCATTCAGGAAGAGATAGATTTTACTCTCAACAATATTAGGTAGTTATTTTTTGTCCTATTAAAATTATAACTCATAATCAAAAATAGTGTTTCAGTTAAAAACAAGTTAATGGTCAATGAAGTTTTCAAAAATGAAATAATTATTTTGACAAATCAGACATGTTTGAATCATTTTAGTAAAAAATTTAAAAACCAATAATTCCGTCGAATTAGCAGAAATTTTTTCATTTTAAATTTATTCAGTGATGAGAAAAATAACTTTTTTGCTTTTTCAATGTCATCAATAATTTATCATCTTATAAATAGCCAAAATAAAATACATTCTTTCTCACCAGACAAAAACTACTGCTGAATTAATCAATTCAGCTCTTTGTTATGAATTCAGGTTCTTAAAGTGGCAACCAGTTTATACCAATAATACTTCATTTAAAAATATCAGCATACATATTTCCTATATGATTCCTTTAGCACTATATTTATTATGGCCAGATGAAGGGAAGGGAAAGGGTATGAAAGGTATTGGGGAAGAAAGCAATTTTTACCTTCTGATACCACAGCCAAATTTTCAAGTTTAGCAATTAGATTTACCTTGATGTTAGATGGTAAATATCAATGAGAAAATGAATTGGAAATAGGTTAAAAGCCAAAATACGTAGTTTGTCGGCAGTGCCCTAAATTACTGTTTGTACTACATTTAAAAGTAAGTGTGTGTGTGTATGTGTGTGACAACTTGAAATAAGTGTGGAATTGTGTCCACTTTAACAGTCACTGCAGTACTGCAATGTTGTCTAGCTATATTAGCTACAAACAAACAAGAAATTATTTTCTTCTGAAGATTACCAGGGGAAAAAGGTTACCATTTTCTCTCTGAAACTCATTCTATCGTGTAAGCTTCAGTCCTGTTTCCTTTCTGCCCACTATGCACTACATTTCTCCATTCCCAACAATAACAACAAATAACTCAAGTCACCCCTAACCATGAGGGGGCTTTGACCGAGTTTTCGACATTATTTTTACTCTTGCATAGAGATGTAAAGTCAAACACCCCATTCTAACAAAGCTTGTTATTCTAACAGTAACAGTAACTCCATTTACACTACCCACTTAACTCTTAGCAAGCACGACGCTGACTAGCAATGCTGACCAAGTGCTCACAGCACACCAAACACTGTAGTTCCAAGCCTTTAAGCGCTGCTGCTAACACTCATTCAAATATTTCTCATGTATGTGCAGTTTGGGTTCTGCCATCACTTCTCTTTTTTTCCTTCTGCTTTGCTTATGTTTCCAGACTCAACATACGCTAGTTTTTTCTATGTTCCACAATTACAGAAATGTGCTTTGTTGAACTAAACTTTAGTTTGACTGGGGCTGCTTTACTCTGCCACGACCAATACGAATTTCAGCATGAAATTCAAATTGAAAACTTCCCTGTATCTGCTCAATAAATGTGCGCAGAATGGGCTTCAGAAAACCTTCCACTCCAGGCTGTGGTGAGAATGGGCAGTGCTGGATTGGAGCAAGCTCTGTGAAACACGACCCCTACCTAAGTTATCCAGGGAGTCCTAACCCCGTGTGTGTGTGTGTGTGTGTGCGTGCGTGCACGCACATGTGTGCTTGAGATTTTTTTTTACTAGAATTTCCCATCATAAAGACACATAAGCATACCTGCTTAACAGACACTTCCTAACTTGTTACAAGGACAGAAAAGCTGACTTCGAGGTGTGACCAATTAGAACAACTGCCACCGATACAAACCTGAGAAGTCCTAAGAGCCTCCTGGAGAACAATGAATCATACAGGATGACCCTGGAGAGCAATCAGCTATGGAAAAACCCACCAGCTGTGTTTTGGGGGAACGCCCCCCTCACAATGCTCAATGCATGTAATTAGCATGTAACCAAACAAGGTAAACTTGATGGAGCTGGGAGTGAATATCTAACAACCACTGCTGAGATCATCCCTTTCACATGCGTCCTGCTGGCAGCATTTAATCTCTTTTGTGAATGCCTTTTCTTTCCCCTTGGAGGCTACGATTTCCTCTTTTTTTTTTTTTACCAGATAGTAAATGCAAGCATGTGTGTGTGCGCGCGTGCGCGCGTGTGTCCTTACTTATACCATCGATGGCTCAAAGCCCCAGTTCCATCTCCCCAACTCAGGAACAGGCTGGCTGACACTCACCATAATGGCCGTACAGGCTCTCAAACACATGGTGCTTAGCAGGTTGGCAGCATTAAACATATAATTACCACACATGATACCCTCTTTAGAAGACAAAGCAGAAGCGCAAAGTTTGAAAAGGAAATTCACTGATGTCACACCATAGTAATGACCTTAGGTGCTACGCTGAGACTGTCTTCCAGGTGCGGACCATTTTTCATTTAGTAACAGGAACTTCTGGATCTGAAGTGGCTGATCCACATGTAAGTTATAAAAGAAGGAAAGATTAGGAACTCTTTAAATTAGCTGCCCTTGAACCTCATGGATTGTGATAAAGACAAAACCAGGCTTTGTTCCTTCTCTCCTGGAAAAAAGCTGATTGTTTTGTTGGCCAATTATAACTGTGCACAAGCACCTCCAGTTAGCCGGCCACCACCTTATCTTAACCTGTATTAACTCCTGTCTGGACTACATCAATAGCCTCCTAGCTGGTTGTTCTGCTTGTCTGTCTTTCCTAACTCCCATCTGTTTTATAAGATGTTGCCAGATCAATCATCTGGAATCACATTTCTAATCATTTCTCAGCTTAAACACCAGCCGTGGTTCTCCAACGTCTACAGACTCAAGCCAAAATTCCATTACCCGGCATTTAAGGCTTTTCGCGGCATGGTCCCAGTACGTCTGGGTTCACCGTCCTACGATTATTCCTATGGACTTCACACTTTGGGCGAGTTCCCCTTCGTTTTCGCGCCTCCTTTTCTTTGCTCGGGTTATTGCATCAGCATGATGCCCTTCCTTTTTCTAACCCTGACCGGCAAAACCCTTCCCACCGCGTAGGCTTGTCTCAACGCCACCGCTAACGGCTTTCCTCGGCTCCATCCTGACAAACTGATGGCTCTTGTATTCTCCAGAGTATCTTACGCATCACGGGCATGAAATATTAATTCCTTTAATGATTTCTGCAAGTATATAATACAGGTTTTTACTCCTATCGGTTATATAACACTATCAATTTAGTTGTGAAAACAGGAAAATCATAAAGTATTCATTAGTAACAGGGACGAACTATTAGCCAAGCCTTAAAATAATCTCTCATTCTTAGGAAATAGGTGCTAAAGGTCTCTAGACTGAGAGGCATTTTCTCCTACAGAGTCTTGAGACAGCTAATATCTGCTTTCTCCAACCAAAGTTCCTCTGTAACTTCTCTGCTTTAAACACACACACACAGAGAAGGAGGGAGGGAGAGGGAGAGACGGAACACGTGCGCGCAAGAATATCTCCATCGAGGGCTATTTCTCTTTCACTGTTAGCACTTTTGATGGGTTTTGGCCATGGGGCACTAATGCCTCCTTCTATCAGGTGAGACATAGATGCCAGGATGTAAGAGGAAGGTGAGGTGAGGTCCTGCTTCACGAATCAGCAGGAGCCACTACAGAAGGAGGCATCACAAAGAATAGGAAGCCAGCGATACTCACACTCAGACGACAGGATACAATAATGACTACAACCCATAAAATCCTCAGTCTGGAGGGAGAAAAGGATTTCCGGTGCTTTGATAGTCATTAAATAAGTTTACAAACGGCCAAGCTTACCGTTAATAAGGTATGGATGATTGCAGCACTTCCGTAATTCCATCATAGTGTTTAAAAGGTTAGGTACGTTAGCTTGGCCACCACCTTTGGAAAGAAATGTAAAATTCTTCTCCAGGATGGCTCGGTAATATTTCTTCTGAATGTTTGTTAGCTCGACTTCAATAATAGTCTCTTCTTTGGGGGCCAAGTTCTTTTCTACATCCTCCTTGAGACGTCGCAACATCATTGGCTTTAGAATAGCCTGGAGTTTTTGCACCTAAAGAAAAGGACCTTAAGTTAAATACTGGTATCATGATTTGCTTGCATGTGAAAACATATCTACCATGAAAAATCATTATTATCCTATTTATTTCCCATTCGCTTTCATTTGTCAAAGCCCAGTAAGGGTCTGAAGGCACTAATCTTTCATGACAGAAGTGCAATGAGGAAAGGCGCTAGAAAGCTCACGTATCTACTGGGTGGAGAAAAAAACTATATAATTTATATTTTTAAATAGTTAAACATTAAACCCTTGCCGTTTCATGGGTCAATCGTCAGTCACATGACTGGAATACAAAGTAGACGAGATAAGTACCTGTTCTTCTGTTTTCAGATCACCAAATTCTTGCATAAAGGTGGTTTCTGAAGGAAAGCGACTTGGTTCCAAGAAATGAAGCAAGCTAAAGAGCTCTTCCACGGTGTTCTGCAGTGGGGTCCCCGTCAGCAGCACTTTGTGTTCCTACAGGAATACAGGACAAGCAACTGATCAGATCGTAACAAAAATAGTTCCTGAAAACCAAAGCCTCTCTCTCAATCACCATGCTCCTACTTCTACACATTAATTCAGCACCCACCCTGTGAAAAGTATAGAAATTAGGCACAAAAGTGGAGATTCAAAGAAAAAAAAAAACATGGTCTCTGCTTCAGATACATATGTGGAGGGGCCTCTCTAAAACTGTGCCGACGCTGTTAATGTGTCTTGTCATTTCGTCTCTTCCTAGAGTTACGAGGTCAGTATTTCGGTGCCATGGCTTCATGAGTCCCCTAAGTCTCAAAGCTTTTTCCCCACCAAAGTTGAAGGCTTTTCCTAAAATCCCTAGACTCAGATAAAGCTTACACGACTCTTTCTGTTCTTTACATCAACAGCACTCTCGTCTCCCCATCTGCTTCCTGCATGACTCATGTTGGAGACAAAAGAAGTTCTTCTATATGCAACAGCACAGAAAAAACTATTCTATTCTACAAAAATGTCGAACTAGCAAAGAGGTCAGCTTGGTTTTAAATACCACAATCACTTTTTTTTTTAACAGATGCTATTTCTAACTTTGTCTCTTTGAACCAAGTTAGGTGGTTCTTAAAACAATTCTTCCTGTTTACGAGCTCTCTCTCCAGCTTTCCTTACGCATTTGTACCCTTATTCTTCTATTTCTACATGCCCAACATGGAGGAGCTGTTTGGCAGTGATCAGTCCTAATGACAGTGAGTTTATTAATCTCAAGGGCCTTAGATTGTCTTCTGCTTTGGCCATCTGATACACGGTCCAGCTTTCGAAACTATTTCAAAAAGTGATCATACCTTCTAGTAGGTTCAGAAGCAATATTCTGACATAACTTGGAATCTGACAAGACTTGCTTGCCAAGCAGAGAGTATATGCTCAGTAAACACTAAGGTGAATGATATAACTAAGGACATGCTAATTTTCTTAATATCTACTATGTCTTATCTGTCAATGGACAAAGAGGTCTCATTCGGAAGGTACACTGACCACCATCATCTACAGACTCATTAAATTCATAAAGAGTAAAGAGTCTGCAAATCAATCTGAGATTTTTTGATGTGTAATCGTATTGGTGGGTGACGTGGGCCACAACCCCGACATAGTCGAGTCCTGAGTTACTTTATCCGAGACTTAAAAAAAAAATGCTGTCACAAATTTAGGAAGAGTCACCGCAGTGAAAGAGCTGCACTGAGACCGAAGACCGTCTCCCAGCTTCTCCCGTCCTTCATTACTGAGTTAAATTCTGAACCTCTAACCAAATACGTCAGGAAAAGTCTTTTAACTTATTAATTTCAAAATAAACTTATTTTAAAAAAGGAAAGAAACTCCATTTTTATGTGGCTTCCCCTCACAGGCTGTTTAAAGCCAGTTATACCAAATGATCATTTACACACGTGACCCTTTTATAAGTTTTCACGCGAGCAATAGAGTAGAACCAGGCTTCTATTCGAAAGCAGGTAGCTATGAAATAACACAGGATTAATGCACCGCCTATCCCAAAGCATCACATGAGAGACTCGGCTATCGAGCTTATCACTTCCAACCTCCACTATGCCAGCAGATAGGCTTTTGGCTTGAAAACGTTACCATTCTTTTTAGCTCTGATGGAGTGATGTCCATTTACTTTCATTTCAGCAGACTCTCTTAATTTGTGTGAGGCCTCCTGACAATGAAAGATGAGATAATGGAATCAATGAAGAACTCCTACCACCTCCAGAGAAGTCCCTCCTTGCCAGAGAAGGACAAGGAGATGACTCTGCTTCCTAGAGATCTTGTGGAGGACAGTGAAGACCATAAATGACCCTCGGCACATCATCTCCCAAGCATCTCCTCTGACGAGAGAGCTGAAGACGCACACTGCTCTCTCCTTTCTAAGAATGCACTTGAAGATGATCTCATCAGGTGCATTTTCACCTGAGTCTGGTGCAGGTAACAGCAGTTCCTTATGACTTGCTCCATAGCTAGATACAGTTATTATCTGCTATTTTCACTGTGACTTATTCTAGGAAAGAATAATAAAAAGGCAAGTGTGTACGTTCTGATGATATTTATTTTAAAGTAAGGATTTAAAAACCAGGCAGTGACCTGTTCAAAACTGGACAAATACAATTACATTCTAATTCTGAACAACGATTATGTGTATTCCATCTTGAAAACACCTCTTCTGAGATAAAGGTTCCTGATTATCAGAAAAACAAACATGTTGTTCATTTGCTAATCAAGCTTCCCAGTTGGTGAGCCATGAATGCGTTACAGTTAAGCCAAGTCCTTGAGGCAGCCGGAAGGACTGTGAAAGTCCTCAGCCCAGGACTGGTTGGTTACCTGTGGCAGTGGGCAGCCTTCTCAGCTTACCCGGTGTGACATACAAATATTATCATTTTCTGTACGTGTCATTATGTGAAAAGGTTAGAAAACATTGCAATATGTAACCAAAAAATTATCTGATTAACAGATTCTAATCTATTAATGAAGTGTTACTATAAACAACAGAAAATCCTTTGAAGTCTCCCAATGACAATTAGATTGTTTGTTGACAGAGTTCAACTAATCTGTGCTTACCAATGGAACAGTCTCCCACCCGGAAACTATGGACTAAGAATAGAAAACAACTTTAATAAACTCAGCTGGGTGACTATTTAACCTTCAAGAAATGATGCTCTAACTGTCCCTTATGTAGACCACTGGGAGGATGGGGCCCTAGTCAGAAGATATAGTTAGATATTTCATGAGCATTAGTGGCTACCTGTAAATCCAGATTTACTTCAACGTAATGCTAAAGTACCACCTAAAGAGACCAAATACAGCCATGAGTTTCTCTTTTCCATATGCTTACCCACGTCTTCAAGAGCATTCATCGTTTTTATGTGTTCTAGTTTGTTCTGTGGATTGGCCACCAAATGATATAAACTGCTTTGAGAAAAGTCTTAGGATAGCTTTAATAATAATTCATTAGGGGGAAGAAAAGAGAAATCCCATCCTAAACAGAATAATTGAGGAAAACTTTTTTCTCTGAACAAAACTGGGTTTTGTTTTTACTTGAAAGAATAGCTGGCTAATCTGATCCCCTTCATTTAGGAAGAAAGAAGCTGCTTTCAAGAACACGCCACAACAGAAAGCTTTAAAGCATTCTTTTCAGTAGTACCAGTTGTCAGTAAAAAATTTACGGCCATGAACATATAGACTATGCCTTCCCATCTCAAACTCTCAATTTACAAGAGATCAAACTAATCTAGACTTCGACATTAAAGGGATTAAAAAAATATTTTTGTACTCTCTTGAAACTCATCAAAATATCCAAGACAAGCTAAATGACAAAAACTTTGCTTTTAAAACATACATTAAAAGTAAAAACAAGTGATCAAAACCCACCTCGTAAACTACAGAGTGAAAAGAAGCCTGAGAATGACTGAGGTCATGTCATATGCTATGAAACCACATACATAAAGGCCTGGAACGGAAAATCGACCCAATTCTACCACTTCTACAAGATATTATCCCATGATACTCCCACTGAAGAAAATTCTAGAAAAAATTAATCAGGAAGACCTGACTATCTCTTAGAAAGCAGGAAGAATGTGAGATAGGTGTGGTCTAAAACTGCAGACCAAAACTATGCCCCAAACTTCGGAGCTTCTGCGCAAACTGGATGAATTCCAGATATTGGCCAGATTATGACAACTTGCAAGTACAAGTACTACTGGCCCCTGTATGCCAAAACCTATGAGATCTGGAGCATAAATGGATCATGATGGCGGCATTCACAAACAAAAGGGAAGAACAAACAGTTTAAAACGATTTCAGTGAAAATATCATGACTACACTCTGCTGTGATACAACTATGCACAGATACCAGCCAACGATGTAAAAATCAGGAAGACAGCAGCCACTTTTGAGTAACAGAAAGCTCAGCAAGATATATCACAGTATTTGACAGGCTTTGCGAACACCCTTCCCAGATACCAGTCAAATTCAGAGCAGCAGGAGCACTGAGTCAGTAACAATTCTGTTCAGGTTCAACGGAATCACCAACTGATCACTGACCAAGTCCATCATCTTGAGTCCTTCCAACAGCTTGCAGTTCCTATTCTTCAGCCGGTGGGCTTCATCGATGACGACACAACGCCATGGAATATTCCGTAGCTCAGGACAATCAGTCAAAATCATCTCAAAGGTAGTAATGATGGCATGAAACTTATAGGACCCCTTTATCACTCGACCCTACAAGAACAACTCTGCATTATTATTTAGCATTACAAATTACATTAACAACTTTGAGAATGAATAAGACATGAATCGACCCCTTTGGGAACAGCTTTATCTAGGTAACACTTAGATTTTGTTTTCGAGGTTATCTGGAGGTTTTAAGCTGTTAAGGTACAACAAGGCTTTAAAACCTTTCTTTTTTAAGGAAGTTAGAG
>NW_006443225.1:6512351-6547298 GCF_000325575.1 Pteropus alecto | reverse complement strand
GCCTACAGATCCCAAAAGGTGAAAGGCCAAAAGGATTATGTAACAAGCTAACTTTTAAAAAATTTTTTCACTTTCTAAAACTTTTTACTTTTTAAAATTTTTGAAACCTATTTTTTATTTTTAAAGTGCTAAAATGAAAAAAACCTCACTTAGGATAGAATTTCCTACTTCCAGTTGTAAGACTTCCATTTACTACCTATAGCTGAAAACTATTTTAGCACCTACTATTCTTCCTTCTCTATCGTGCCATTTATAATTTTAGTATCACAAAGTAATTGCATACAGGTAACTAGAATAAGTAAAAATTCAAAGTAATTACTACTAAGAGCCAAAGTATAAATTCTTCCCTTTGGATGTATGTCATTCAATATGTCATTCAACATTACATGCCTAGTATTTTTCAGTTCTAGTAATAGTACAACAATATTCTTTCTATTCGCATAATTAATAAATAACACTTTTTGTTTCGTTTTCTCTTATTATTACAAAGAAAGCCAATCAGAATAGCAACATGTTAAATGGTTTTCAGTGGTCATCCGAGGTAAAAAACTTCATTTTGTTTTTTTAATCTAGTAATCGGAATGACCAAAGCTATAAAAATAAAGAGCTGTAATCATGAGATGCAGAAATATAATAAAAAAACACAAATTGGGTAAGAAATCTAAAGCAAAGTTCTCAATTTTGCAAAATCTAGATCTTTCCCTCAAATCACTGAGACCATTTTAATTCCCAACGCCTTAAAATGCACGTAATAAACATAAGGAAGACCACCTATGATGTTTTACCTGGGGATCTTTGAAGTACATTTCATACAACTGAATGGTCCGACGACTAGCTTGACTCCCATGATACACAACCACGTTCAACTCTGTCCAGGTACGGAATTCCCTTTCCCAGTTGGGGATTGTGGACAATGGGGCAATGACTAAAAAAGGGCCATGGATTCCTTTCAAATATATCTCATAGAGAAATGTAATGGACTGGATAGTTTTTCCCAAACCCATTTCATCTGCTAAAATGCAGTTTCGCCTTTGGAAAAGAAGTAAAACAAGGAAAGTTTAATGAGTGCAGATATTAGTCACTGCTTTCACAAAATATCTATTATTATACTCACAAATGCCTATCTTAGATGTTCTCTTAGATTCAGAAAAATACATTTTCAAAGAAAATCCTCTGAGAAATAATAATTATATATATACTTCTATGAATCTCTGAATATTTGTTGAATAAATAGGTAATAAGCATACTTCAATGCTTGCTATATTTTACAATTCTTATTAGAAAGTTAAAATGTTATTTAAATTATATCTGAGTCCTATTTTCAATAACTACAAAGGAAAAGAAATATAGACATTGTTTTTAAAAGGAAGGAAAGATGTTTTACGTACATGTTGTACCAATTGAAAAGTAGCCAGTTTACTCCCTCCAACTGGTATTCCCTGAGTTTGTTATTGTTTTTATACTCCCTGGAACTCTCTGATTTCTTCCAATCATCAGCAGGAGGTCGCTCCTGTTTCAAATATAGTAAATCCCATTAGTGGTTTCTCAAAGACCATACCACAGTGCTATTCTCAAATTAAGTCCTCTAGCATCAGCCGATTCTTACCACACGCTCTGTTTCCGGTTCCCTGGACAGTAGTTTCTCAAACTCTTCGATCTTTGCTTGATCTATGTCCTGCCTTAGCTCCCACGTGCTGTCTTCATAAGGCAGTGAGCACCACTTCACCAGATAGTGAGTCACAGGCTAGGCCAGGTTTAAATAAATCAGAATTGAATTCATTTGACCGAAAACTATATATATATATAAACTATATATGTTTTCAAAACATGCTCTACTTCATTTATCAATAGACACTACTCCGGCAACAGTAAGACTGAGTTGGTAGAAGTTTTAAAAGTAGGACCAAATAAGCCCTAGTTACTGAGTCTCAAAGTCTAAAGAAAATAGTATTATTAAGTATTATCAGACAAATTAATTTTTATCTAAATCACGTTCAAAATTCAAAAAGTATAAAGGAATAGCTAATAAATAACAGCTGAATTTGAGCCTTATTCTTATCTGTGCAATGCATTCACCAGGTGTCTGACTTTTATGGGAAATTATTAGTGTATTTACATATTTACATAATTGGCTAGTTTCTTAAAGAACAAGAAACAGGCTGGAATTTATTAGGACCTCTGCGTTTCTCTTAAGAGAGCCACTGCTTGTATCCAATTGCTTTAAAACGCCGTGTTTGAGCTCTAGAAGACAGGAAAGTGCTAGAAGAATGGAGAGCAAAATATCTGGGGTAATGCAGATCAGTGGAATTTCCTTTGTCTTTTCCTCTAGAAAATACGTGGGTTTGCTGACCTTCATTTCAGGACCAAGGTACACTGACCTGGTTGTGGTGTTAAAATCATTTGTTGT
The DNA here is from genome assembly GCF_000325575.1 of Pteropus alecto. Classification (NCBI taxonomy): domain Eukaryota; kingdom Metazoa; phylum Chordata; class Mammalia; order Chiroptera; family Pteropodidae; genus Pteropus; species Pteropus alecto. Next base: position 6,544,891 of record NW_006443225.1, on the reverse strand, counting down.
ATATGTGACTACCTATGCCATGAGACGGTTTTTTTTAAGTAAAAGTAAGCAAAACTAGAAAAGTAAAACATCATGTTACAGATACGGTCTTTATATTATCTTCTGTACACCACATTAAATGAAGTTCATCAACCTTGCCAAGGAAGTCCAATGTTAAATAACACGGAACTCCTTTCTACTACCAAGGCAGTCTTAATCACATAAGGGAGAGTTGTGCTACATAACATAATTATACCAAAATGTGCTGAATTCTTTTTATTGATCGTATTCTGGCATTGTACAAAATATCAGTGTATTTGTTTTGTATTGAAAATTGATTTCTTTTAAAAAGCTCTCAGACTAAACAGAAAACACATTTAGCACTATTAGGTCATAAAACTAATAGTAAATCAATAAATTTCAGTTAAATTTAGACCACGTGAGCCATGATCCAAGGCTCTGACCAGGACCAAATCTAGGATTCCACGATCATTCTCAGTCAACACACATAAGCTTGTCTGAGTCACCGCCCCCGAATCCGAATGATCTTCTGTTACCTCTCCCCGGTCATCTGTGCTACGTGCAAAGTCCATTATCCGGTCGACCTCCACATAATCTGGATTAAAAAGCTCATCTTCAATCTGCACCAAAGGGAAAAAAAAAAAGTTAAAATGTTTATGTAATTCCTGAGAGCAAACACTATTTCACTTTTCACCAGGCAGTAATATTTTGGGTCACGGCAATACAAAATTTATATCTGGCAAATTGTATTATAATAATTGAAATGCTACAATTTAGCAAAATCATTCCCCATGAGGAAATCAGATTTCTCAGACTTTGTTAACTGGGTCTTTTAATTACTGTGTGAAACCTTTTTACTATGAGAGAATGTTTAAGAATATTTTAAATGAAGTGTGAAATTACAATTCACTAATGAGCAATCCAAAAGGCGGATGGCATGCAACGCAGTTAGCATTCGTGAAGCTACAGCCTGCCATACGCGGAGGCAGGCCGCGCACAAGAAGTGCTCCGGGAGTCTCACAGCCACTGGAGTCGGCGGATGCCTTAAGCATCATTCACAGAATGTTATTCTAAAGCTAAAAACACTGAAACCGATGAATTTCACATTTTAGTGTGAAATGTTTATGACATTTACTTGTCAGTGCCAATCAATATTAGTGCCTCGTTTGAATATAGTTGTGTTATTAAATCCGTGTTCTAATGATTATTTATACTGAACACAGATCATTTGACTAAAAGTATTAAAGATAACAAAATGAGGCTTAAATAATTGGGTTATTTAGCCGATATATTAACAATCTTTACAAAAGCAAAGTGATAATACTCATTTGCAAAGTTTCTCATATAAAAGAACAGAATACGGCTCAAAGGGAAATTAAAGACAAAGCCATACTTTAAAAAAGTCAGAGTCAGGTAAGTTAGAAAACAAAAGTCACATTATTACGTATTCCTATAGAGTAATTTATCAGTAATATAACTGCACTAAAATGCTTTGCAAAGACATATGACAGACAAGTCCCTTAGGTACTGTCCATATCCCCTAAACCGCAGGCTGAAAAGATAAGCTGTTCAATCGCAGTTGGCTCTAGGATAACAAACCTTCTCTGGGCTACTGTGCCCATCAAAACACCCGGTTCGGATGCTCTGAACTGTGAATTATGAAACAAAAATCAAAAATACAAAAATGTGTTTCAACTGCCTCTGGCCTTCACACAGAGTTGATTAGTGAGGCAAAAAATTCATTGAAATGTTCAGTTCATTTAAAATGTTAATATATTAATGCACTGGCTTTGTCAAAAGCTTCTAGATTTGGTCATACAATATGCATGTATTATTCATATAAAGCATAAACTCTAAAACTTTCCAGAAACTAGGTTTTGATGACAAATACTCTCTTTAAGACAACTTATTCTTAACCCAAAGCTTCCACTGCTGAATTTAAATACTTAACTTTACTCCTAAACACTTCTACTATCCTTCAGCGAGTAATCTGTGCATGCCATCATGCATGTGATGCAATCTCCAATTTCAATAATCTCTTTGAACAGAGATTTTAGTTGCAGCAAACTTATAAGGAAGCCTAAGTGACACAGAGAATGCAAAAGTAGTCATAACTTTGCATGGAAAATCTAAAGCCAGGTCCATCTATGGGATACAGCAAACACACGTGTGTGCGTGCGCGCGTGCATGCATATGTGTGTGTGTGTGAGAGAGAGAGAGGGAGAGAGAGCGAGTGCATGCGAGCAAGTGAGCGAGAACACGAGAGGAAGGGAATATCCTTCACTCGGGTCAAAATTTAAGATTTCTAGTTGACAAGTTACCAACAAGATAAAGTGTTTCGAGCTTAATACAGGTGACTCACAAAGACCCACACAGATAGGGTACAGAGCTAGGGCCAGGAACAAGTCCTTAAAGGGCATCTGACTCCAGGAAACACAGTCCAAATAAATTTAATAAACAGAACCAGGATTCAAGACTGTGGGGGAAGTTTCCATAGCATCCACCCCTTTTCCCTGCCACTAATCCACAGAAAAGGTCAGCAGAACATATGGTATCTCTTTCTAAGAGGAAGCTAAATGATTTCGACTTGCCCGATGTCACAAACATTTAACTTTAGTTTCATTAAGGGCATTAAAAATAGAACTTCCCATTATTTTCTTAGAAACTGCCCTTTCAAAGAATCACCTAAATATTCTCTGAGATGTAAGGAGTGAGTCACATCCGAGTATCTCCATTCCCCTTGCTGCCAGCTACTGCGCTGCAAAGAAGCTTCATACTCAGAATAACAGAGGCGCTGATGCAGACATATGTCCAGTAAAACCACCACCACCCGATCTCCTATTTACAATCTGCCTGTTGGAAGCACAAAAATCAGATTCCAGGGGGACACAGACTTGTCACCTGAGATTAGAAGGATTTTATGACTTAAAAAATACTCTGCCCTCACCCCCATCTCCGAAAAGAGGTGGGGGTGGGAAGTAGGTTGTTAAACAGGTATTTTGCATCAAATGTCACACTTCTTTACAGTTTACATTCTGTTAACTGCTTTATGGAGAAGAAAACTAATAAATCAGCAAGTTTAATCTTTCAATGTAAAGGTTTCTCTTTTATTTATTTGAGGATGTAAGTGAAACCAAATTTGCGATTCAAAGTCCAGAGACCCCAGTAAGCAGTTTGTGAAAGCATTTTTTAAATACAGTTGAATATGTTGGAGGGGAAGAACTCGGCATGTCTTCAAAATGCAGATTTTCTTCCCTGTCCTAGGTAAGGTTACCTTTTCATCATAATTAGTAAGCTAAGATAAACGGGTCGCAACATAAACAAGCAAAGGTAGGACACCGACTCTCTACCACAGCCCATCATTTGTGAAAATGAGTTTTGCGAACCTCTGTAATCGGGCACTGTCTTGAACAAAAGAAACTTGCCACATACATTCCCCAATGACAACAAACTTTCATTTCCTAGAACTTGTGCTTAATACTTACTGTAGCGTTTTTAAGCTGCTAAATCTTAACAGAACTTTTGACTACTTACTTTTTTCACTCTCTGCTAACTGTACATTCATTACAAGATTTTGATCATACCACCACATTTCCACATAATATCATAAGGACCAGTATCTTCTAGACTAAGCAACAGGAAGATTGAGAAATATCCTGTTTACAAATTTTTTTTTTTAGCAATAACCAGTTACCAATATGCAAGTAACAATGCCCAATGAGGCAAACTAGTTTTTCTTAATAATTTACTGAACTGAAATTCAGAACATTCTCTTAAAGTAAATGCTTTAGAAAATGAACCAGGTATGTCATACCTCTGAAAGGAATTTGTTCTGGCCCTGCTTTGCCTTATATCGCTTTATCTTTTGCTGAATTCTCTTATCTTTCTCCAGATCTTCTACAGATGCCCATTGACAATGAAGATAAGAGCTGAAAGAATAAAATAATATACTTTGAAACATGTAGACAATAATTAATCCCTTATCGTATGCCTTTTATTATTCCAAAAATCAACTAAACAGATAATTAACAAAATAACCTGCTGAATTACTAATGGAGGCTGCTGAGCAACATTCAATATGATTACTAGTATTTGAGAATTAAAAAAAAAAAAAAAGGCCAATAGTTTCTAAAATTTGCCTTCTTTCTTGAGTCTCCAGCTCTTATCTACTACCTATTAAAAAAAAAAAGGGGGACCTAAAAACAAGCTGTTTTCATAACTGCATGGATTGTACTTCAATACAAAACAATTAATACAACAGGATGGCCTTAATTACGAATTAATGTTTTGAGCCTTTTAGCATTAATGAGGAAAAAACCAGGTTTTTATCAAGTTGAAAGAATGCACATTTCAAACAGCAAGGGTAAACCTAACTTAGTTCTGGAGCATTCAGGGAGAAAAGGCCCCGCCCGCTCTCTGAACACTCCCATGCCCACCTCCTAGCCAGTTCCTGCTCTCTCAGCCTAGTCCTTCCAGCTCTGAAAAGACGCCCCTTGTCTCCCTGTGAATTCTGTTCCTAAAGTCCTCACAATGGGCAAGTCTCCTGTCCTTCAGACTCACCACTGCCTGCTCTGAGAAAACATGCTGTGTTTTCTCTAACTCTTACTTGAATAATCCTCACTCTCCCTTTTTCTTCCCCAAGCCTCAGAGGTATATGGTTAATGTTTTACGGTAACTTTGACATTACTTTGTTTGGTATTTCAATATTATTTTCTACCAACACTCTCTCCCTGCCCACGGATAGCCTCAACTGTCATTAATTTCTCTTTCTAGTGATGACATTAAAAAGAAATGAGGTGCTTGAATCTCTTTCAAAATCAAGGTATTGCTTTTAGAAATCATGCAGCCATTATAAAATCTTTCAAAAATAATTAATGATATAGAAATGCTTATGATGTTAAATATCATGTCATTTATATTTATATAATGTCTAATACGTATTTTCAAAGGTACGACTGAGTTTTTCTACAATTGACTGAGGGACATAAGGACTTAAAATACACAGATGCAATTTGATTTAAATCCTGCCGACACATATACACAGAGCAAATAGACTAGATAAAAATGCATCGAGATGTTAAATAATGATCATATCTAGGGAGTCAATTAGAAAACTAATTCAAAAAATAATTCAGTAATGTAGCAGGATACGAAATTAACATACAGAAGTCAATAGCCTCCATTTACACAAACAGAAACCACTGAGAAGATATAATGTTACAGAAAATCTCTTTTTCAATATCAACAAAGATAAAATAACAATAAGTTTAATAGAAAACGAGTGAAACTTATTTAAGGAAATATTCGCAAAATATTAAAAGACACAAAAATACAATTGAACCAACTGGAAAGACATCCTTGTTTTTAGTTAGCATGACTCAACAACACAAATCACAAATTTGTAAATGTAACACACCGTAAACAAAAATAAACAAGCATTTTTATGGAGCTAAACAAGTTAATATTGAACTTTCACACACACACACAAAATATGCAAGAATATCCAAGAAAACATTAAAAAAGAAATACTCAGGGGAAACTAGGTATACCAGATATTAAAATAGTATGTACTATATATACTATAAAGCCTCCATAAGTAAAATAATGTGCTACTGGCTCATAAATAGACAAGGATTAGAATAGAGATACAGATCCAAATAAACATGAAACTTGAGTACATGATAAAAGTTGCATCTCAAATCATGGGGGCAAAGATGGACTTTTTAATAATCATACTGGAACGACAATGTTCGGCAAAGAATAAAATTAGATCCTTGCTTTACATCGTATGTTAGATAAACACCAAGTGGACCGATCAGCTAAACACAGGATATGAAACCGTGCGAGCACTGGAGGAAAACATGGCAAATGCTTCTTATTTAACCTGGGTGTAGGGTAAGTCTTTCTAACTGTGATTCAAATGCCAGATCCAATGAAAGATGAATAAATCTAATTCTATAAAAATATTTAAAAATTGAAGGAAGCACAATAGAAAAATGGGCAAAAGACATGAACAGACACTTGACAATACAAGATATAAAAATGGCCATTAAACTTATGAAAAAAATGTTCTACTTCATTCATGATAAGAGGAAATGCTAATTAAAACTACACTGAAATATAATTTCTCCCGAAAAGTGAAAAGTAAACCACATTATGTTGAAAGGTTGTGGGAAGACAGGTGCTCTCAGGTACTACTGGTTGAAATGCAAACTGACACAACCCTGTAGAAGAGAATGTGACAATATCCAGCAGAACCACATACACATTTGGCTTTGTGATCTAGCAATCACCCTGAAGCTAGGCCTCCGACGATTTGAAGATGTATAGGCACAAGAATATTATCTGTAACTGTAAAATATCAGATGCCTCTTATATGCCACGTACATGGAGACTAACTAAATGAGCTATGATATAGCCAAGCGATGGAGTCCACGGAATGAGGAAGACCCCGTGAACAGATGTTGAGCAATTTCCAGAATATAGTAGTGCTGTGAATGAAGCAAAGTGCAAATGTGTGCAATTCTTTTGTGTGTAAGAAAGAAGGGAAAATAAGATATGTTTTTTATATTTTATATATGTAAAATATATCTATGCCTATTCATGCCAAAATTTTGGAGGATAAATCTGGGATTAAGAAGAAGGCAAATAGGAATGGGGTAGAAAGAAAGGGAGGATAAGACTTCTTTGACTCTTCTGTGCACGATTCTGACTTTTGAACCATGTGAATATTTCATGAACTGAAATAATAATAAAAAATCAATAAGGATAGGGCGGGGAGCTAAAATAGAATACAAATACAAACAGAAACTAATGAACCAAACTGAGTATCAAATAAACACTATACTGAAAGGGGGCAGGGGAGGAAAGGAACTAACCAAGGAAATTCTGAACCAAGTATTTAGCCTCTGTACCCTTAGGCGAGAGACATAAAACTCTAAACAAATACTGAAGGAACTCGTTACCAGGCTTCTTTTTCACAGAAATATGGTCTAGTAATTCTGTAACCACTTCCTGTATAAAGTAAGACTGACAAATAAGCAAATATATTATGGAGAATAAGAGCTGGGTTTCTGGTGGTCAAAAGTAGGGAGTTATCAATATTGGAAGGGGAAAAGACAGAATGAACCCGCGGTGTTAAAATAAAATTGGAAGTATCAAAATAAATAAAGTCATTTTTGCTCACCATTGTTGTCAGGTTGGTAGGTAGAGGTGTATGATTATGTAATTAACATGTGTGTGTGTATAACGTGTTTATGTCGTGCATATGCACACATGTGCATGCACATACGTGTCCGCACACGCACACGCACGCCCCTTCTGGCCCTGTCCTCTGAGAGGGCCTGGAATGACTCCCAGCAGCAATGAGCAAACGTAGTACCCAAATCTTGGTTCCTAAATGCCCTTCTCTAGTGAAAACGACCAAGGCTCCTTGGTGAAATGATCGAATCCAGGACTTAAACAAGAAAATAATGAGTCTGAAACATCCGCTGGTACCAGAAAGTAAGAGGTGCTCAAAGGAAGATGGGACAAGGCAAAAAAAGAGAGAAGCCAGCTTCAAGGGGTTCCCGCTGGCCAAACCTGGGCTAATGTGAACAAAGTCAGTAACAACAGGACCCTGAAGAACCATGACCCCTTGAGTACGATGTCCCAAGTCTACGCCGCTATAAATAAACAAATGGGTAAGACGGTAGAGCTCTTCCTCACAGCTGAAACCCAACTCATAAATTTAGGAGGAGTGATGGAATAAGTAAATCACCTCTTAGCAACCATTATCATATTTAATAGTCTCAAAGTATCTTTCCACAAGATACTTTTTAATTACAAAACGAAAAACAAATTCTTTGTACTATTTTTGCGATATTTGTGTAAATCTAAGATTATGTCAAAATTATGGAAATTTTAATTTTCCTTAGAGCTCAATGATGTCAGGAAATAACAGGAGAATTCTTCTTTTGGAACTGCCTTGGCCTCGTCTCATGACTGACGAAGGATGACTGGTCCCCCAACCTGGCAGCGGCCCGCGGGCAGGAACCCTGCACTCTTCTGGGGTCGTGCACAGAGTCGACGTCCACTGTGGGTCAGGCGCCCCAGGCCCCGCTGCCCCGCACCGGTTTGGATGGACGTCAGTCTAGTAGTGCCTTTTTCTGGCAATCGCTACTTAAACTCCTTTGCTCTGAGCTAGATGTGATAAATCTCCCGGAGAATTCTCTCTCTGGCTTACTTAGTTATCTCCTCCTTACCTATCTTTGCCACTCCCCTTACACGTTTATATGAAATCATGTCATTCGCATAATTTCCATGTGTGCGAACTCATGCTCCGAGTATAAAATGATGACGACATCTAATGTTTACTGCTCAGGCTCTATTTCCTTGTGTTCTCACAGTAACACTGATAAGAGACTCTTCGCCTCCTTACTTGGGAAAAGGTTTTGCTCACAGAACTTCGGAAGCGCATCATCAGTTCATTACCACAGTGCCAATGGCAACAAGGGAAAATGAAAGAAACCATGAGTCTCGACGCTTTTATTTTCTAGGGTAGGGTGAACTTTCTTAGACTGTTTTGACAATAACTCGCAAAAGCCTTTCTTTAAACCGTAGAATTTATTAATATGACACTTGAGTTCCTTCTCTTGAAAAGTCTAAAGCAAATTTAATGTTTACAGTATCAATGAAAATTTTTTGTCCCGGCTGCGATTGTTCTTAGGTTAGCAAATGGCCCGAGTCATCTCTAGCAGGATGACTACTGATCCCTAAAGCGATGCTGCCTCATCGAAGTGTGCGTCTGGCCCTAGCACACTGCCTACACCTACGCGCAGGACAACAGCTCACTGTGTGTTCAACTCGGTTCTGAAAAAGTTATTCATATTCACTAAATATAAATTAGAAACAAAAACAGATCAACGAAATCATAGCTCACTGCATTTCAAAACGTGAGTGACGTCACGGTTTTCTACAGCTTCCGCCTCAGTGAAGGTCTCGTCTCCAGAGCCTGGCGCCCCACACACGGGTGAGGAAGGCGGTAGCCTCACAGCGCAAAATTCATCCTCAGACGACAGGTCAATATTACGTCACTCACATTTCTACCACTATATGAGTTTTTATTCCCTCCAAAAACAACTTCTTGGTTATACACAAAAGTTAGTCAACTTTTACACCCTTGATACATTTCCCAGAAAAATTAAATTCATAAAATATCAAAGATACAAGTTATTAGCGATGGCCTTCAAAGCTCTAAATAAACCAAATCAAAGTTTCTTAATTCCCAATTTTTTTTTATTTTCCCAGTATTTTTTAAATCACTGTTCATATTTGAAAATATATTCCCCAATTTTAAAAAAAAATCACAATTTACTTACAAGTTTTTGTATTTCACATAGAATTCCTCAACTTCTACCTCCTCTCCAGATTCCTTCTGCAACAAAAGAAAATTTCAGGCACATACTTAAAACCATCTACTAGAACATCCCAAAAGTAAGGATTTACTCCCATCCGAACATGAACCAGGAGAGACAAAAGCGGCACAGGCCGTTCTTGTAAAGATGAGCACGTGTGAGCTGGTCGGAGGCCAGTGAGATCGAAGACTGACACGCTGCGGCCCTTGCACGTTATTTGACGTGCTACACTTTTGAGACATGAATCATTTTAACTCCTCCCTAACCACATGCAGCTTCATTCACAACAACCTGACCCCAAATCTGGCTTTCTGCCAAACCCACAGTGTTAAGTAGACGCCAAGTGTACCATTTTCTCAGGCAGCAGCCAATTAGCAACTGCTCTCCTGAATGCCATATGTATTATTTTTGGCTGCCTCATGGCAACTTTACATTGTGGGTTTTGTAATGTTTTAAAATATTTAAAAGACATTTATTCCTCCATATAGTTAATAACTCTAAACAAGAAACCATATAAAACCAAACCTTGTTCTTACGCTGTAATTCCAGTGCATCGCTAGTCACAGTTTTAGATTTACTCAATGGTACAATTAAAATCTCTCAGACAAGACGTCTCACATACATAGCAGCCAAATAAAATTAACGCTCCAAACGCTACATTTAGGTAAGGTTAAAATTGTGATACACATCAGCCAAATCAAGAGTTCAGTGGGAAGATTATCAATAACATCTCTCTTAATCCTATTGACTGTAGTGTATGCAGAAGATACCAATCACATGACATTTGAAACATCTCTTTCGATATTTTTTTTTTCCTTTTGGTTTGAGGCTGTTAAACAAGTCATAATATGTAATTTTCTTCTGGAACATTTGATCAGATAAAACAGGGGTGCAAATATAAACACCACTTACAGAAGTTTAAGAATTGCTTTTACACGCTTACAAGAGTACCCGAGCCTGCCTTGAGGGGCGCATTTCATTGCTCAGCTGTCTCAGAGATGCGGCAAAGAAAGCAAGGCAAGTAGGGACATGGCAGAGAACAGAGGCGCAGGCTCCTACCGGATGACAGACCAGCACAGGATCTGTTCAGAGAGACTACGATTTCCCTCAATCCCCGAGCTTCAAATGATCGTCAAAGGTTGTGAACTGGAGCTTTTCTTCGAAACTCTAACATGGATCAGTTAAACCTAAATTTGAAAGTTTTTACACCTGCCTAGAGATAACCAAGAAGACAGCATTCAGGACTGTGGTCAATACCCATTAATGTATCTGGTTCTGCCCTACTGGATATGTAAATGGGCATAAACAGAAAGCAGCTTTTTAAACCAATGTATTCAGAACCCCACCTATGGTCCAGACTTTCAGTTGTCCAAAATGAAAAGTGTTTGCTGATGCCTTCAAGAGCCAGCAACGTAAACCAGGAATTCAAAATTTAGAGACAAATTCTAGTCAACTCAAGTGACAATCCATCCAGAACCCACCTTACTTTTCTTACTTTTTTCTAGCTCCAATATTAGCTCATTCTACTCTTACATTTCAGCAGTCATTTCAAGATATGCTATCTTTGCGTAGAACTAGAGATTCTGGTAGAAAAGCAAAGATAAGATAGTAGACAGCCACAGAAAATGGAAAGCCAGGGTGAGCCTGGATCTTCTGATGCTTTTCATAGCACATCATGAAATTCGAATCTAGAATGGAATTCAAAAGTCTGGTCTATCATTTTTACTCTTTTGATGCTAACTATATATTTTTTTTGAATTCTGAAAGAGTTTTCCAAAATTATGTGTTTTCGAGGTGGTAAAAAGACAAGCTTTATCATTTTACGCTCTATTATTTCCTGATGCCCTTCTTCCCCATCTTTCCTACTGTACTGTACTTTCTATCTCATTCTAAGTGGCCACCAAAGAACACAGGATCAACTCTTGAACAATAGAGATGGTTTTCATTCTGTCTCGATTCGGTTCCCCGAAAGCTCTGACACTCACGGCCATCAACTGCTCCTGCCTCTCGTTAGTACCCATTTTCTTGTCATGAGCAGCTATTCCTCTGGGACCCTGCTGTGGAGATGCCTCACAAGAGGGTCTAGAGCTGCCTGGCAGGAAGCAATCATGTTCCAAGATCTCATTTAGTAGCACCTGGAGCTGGTGCAGAATTGTCCCAGGGCCTATTTATTTGGATATCCCAAACTGCAAACTTGTGCTTTGTTTAACTTACCACACATACCGGATCACCTCCTTGCCCCTAGAACTGTAAATAGAACTGTTCTGTAACCTTCGTGTCCCATAAATATAATCATGCTGACCTCTTCTGCATTATTAATAGCAAAACAATTAACAAAAGTGTGAAAACTTATAAGCCCTCAGTAGCATTATTTTAATTATTCTAAATGGTAGTCGATTTGACTAGCCTCTGGTGATAGTTGTGAACAGCCCCAACCCTTACCCCCAATGCCCCAATTTTCAGAAGCCATTTTATAAAGGGCATATACAGTGAATAAGTGAATCAAGACACTATTTCTACATATACAAAAAAATCCACTCAAATTTATTTCTTTGACAGTTACTATTAAATTTGATAGCCCTCCAAAGTAATTTTATGTGTTCAACAGAACAATTTGAGAAATGTGTGTATCTTTTCATTAAACTGCAAAACTCATCTATCAAAATCCTTATTATCCATGTGATGGTTAAAATTCCAAACATATTCAGCCATTCTTGTTCCATTGTTCGCATGAACCAGAAACCTTGATCAGGCAACAGTCTCCTTCAGTCACCTGGATTCTAAAACAGCCATCCAGCAAATGATAATCCTATAGCATGAAAATATGAATGACCTTTCCTAAGCATCCTATTATTAAATTAAGCAGTCACACTGAAGAACAATCTCAACTATAGTATAAAAAAGGGAAAATTCTGTTAATACACAAAAGAATGAGAAAGCACTTCAATCAAGCATCAATAAGACAAAAGCAAGAACCCCACCTACTTCTGGCCCAACCTACTACATTCTCTACCAGAGATGCCAAATTGTCGTTGACTTAGGGAGTAAATAAGGACACCATAACAAATGAGATGAAGTGTTCTGCCTTCCTTACACTCTATTTTTTTCGTTACTGAGTTCAGCTAAGGAAGATTAAAACAAACACCTTCGAATTTAAAACAATCTCTTTAAAATACATATATTGTGTAGTCAGAATTCACTTTTAAAACAATTTGAATTGTTCCCCAAGACAGAGAGATGGCTCAAAGCAGAAAGGGCTGCATGATGACTCAATGTAGAAAACAAAAGAATCTTTGTATCATCCAAAAGTTCATTCTTAAATCTACCTGAAATGCAAATACAAGTATCAACTACGTATCTCTTCCGCTAGTCTCATGCACATTTATTTGTGTTTAGAACAACACAGATGCCTGAGCCATCCCTATTTAAGGTGAGGTGCTGAATTAGGGAGGCTCTGCCAGGTGAGCAATGTGAGTTTGCACAACTCCATCATAACGGATCATCCTTCTTAGGCTGCTACAGTGATGAGGTCAACGAACTTTGAAAATCATAAACTGCGTCCCCACTATGTGTCAGCACTGTGCAGGTCAGCTCTCAGAGCTCATAACCAGTTTCTATAATGCTGCCAGGGGAGATAAAGGCACCTTTTCACAGCCACTTCTTCAATTATTCATAGTAACAGGAAACAGACCAGCAGGCATAGCCAGAATCCACAGGAAATCTCAAATTTCCTTTTGTTTCTATTTGCCACACTTTCCTCCAACGTTATTAAAACTGATAACTAAAGTAACTACTTCAAGAACATTAGCAATTTTAAAAGTTAGGACCTGCTAATGTGTACAACCTTCTAGTGGTTTTTTTTTTATTGTCCTTTATGAAATACTGCTACTCTACAAGCAAGTCAATGAGCTCTACATCTCTTCCTTACTTTAAATCATACTTCAAGGCATATCTTCCTTTCCAGAGAAATTTTCCCATTAATATTCTCTATCCTAAAATTCACCAACTCAACGTACTCCACCTTCATGTACAATTATAGCGATTTTTAATCTCTTATGATAACTCTGGTTGTCCATAAATGGTAATACTTATTTCTAAACCGTCGATACTTATCTATAAAGGGTAGTAAAAAAAGGGGAGGAGAAAGCCCTAAAGTGGACAAAACAGAAGGAAAAAGCAATGTCCCACATAATACATAGTCTAAGTAGCTCTGAATAATAGACCTAATTATAATTTGCAACCCCCAAACCTGCTGAGTATGTCTGCTGAAGTACTTTCAACTGAATGAAAATTAATATACCCCATCCAAACCACACGCTATTTACTCAAACAAGTCACTCCAATTCAGTGAAGGGGATTAGTCTTTAAAGCATGTCAAGTATTTAAATTTTACCATATATCTACAATTCACGAATTAACAGTTCTAGAGTCATTAGTAGACAGAAACGCAACCTTTCTAATGAGTTAAACAGTCCTCATTTCTGATGAACAGGTGGGAAATCTGGTTGAGATTTTATCATTTAATTCATCAGAGAGGAAATCTCCATGTTCGAAGAGTACCAAAAGCCACTCTACACCCCCTCTAAACCCTGACACTCAATATGATTTTGAATAATAGAAAAGCAACAGTATTGCAATAAAGGTAGCGAAAAGTTTACTGCTGGTGTAATACAATTTTCAAGGACATCTAGACAGTAGTATTTGAACAGTAAAGGTTTCCTATTTGATAAGCCTGGGATCGCACTTTAAATCCCATAATTCCTCCATTCCTCTCTCTCATATTTTAAAAACATTTTACTTTAAAAAAAAAAAAAAAACTTATTTCACATGTCAAAACAATGAGGTTGTACTTCCATCCACTTTGAAAGCAAATAAAAAGAAAGAACTGTGCGTTTGACAAGGATTTAAGCTGAAAGACTGACATGTCTATCCGAAGGAGACCACCTTCCAGAGACACTGAAAACTGTATGCTGAAATGTGTAAATGCGCCTGGATGTCTCTGTAATTCTTCACACTAAATAAAGCACTTTCTCGAATTGGGCGAGAAGGGAAATAGTTGGGATGAAACCAAGACTCTTTATCAGTAAAAGAAAATACAGTGTAACTGGAATTCTCTGTCACAGACTATATGTGTCTCTCAAATGACAACGTTACCAGACTAATGACAGGTACTTAGAGCTTACTCTTGCAGAGCAACATGAATTTTATAATAATTTTTTAGAATAAGTAATATTATATCTTCAAGAATTACACTGAAAATTGTTCTGTATTTCACCTCTGCATTGACAAAAAAAGATATTAATATTTTCATTGTATATGAAAAATGTTATGAAAAGCAAGAGAGAACACCTACTCACAAAAATGACACATTTCTGGGGGGCAGAGGGGAGGTAGGGAAGGGAAGGGAACCGTCCTAAGGAAAATGAGAGGTAAATTCATGCTTATGATTTTCATGAGTAATATTTATGAAAAAGGCAACCTGTAACCCTGGAAGTCCTATACATTTTTTTGAGACTTTTGAGTTTCTTGTCCACTCTAAATGGTGCTTTATGGTATAATAAAGCACTGATTGTTTGATATATTTTAATTTCATTTGGGACTGAAAATCCAAAAGATTTATATTGGGCTAAAGCATCAGACGGGGTTAGAAATATTACCTAAAGTTTTGTTTTCCAATAGTCAAATTTTAAAAGGAAATTGTAAAGCAAAAAATAAGAGTCATAGATACACCACAGATTTTGATCACTCTAAATGGTGCTTACCTGTTTTTTCACTGAACGACTACTCATGATTTTTTCTACCACTGGACCTTCTGCATCAACAGATTCCTAAAAAATGAAGTAGAATGAATCCATCCAGACGGAAAACATTTCATTCTAAGTAAGCTATAAAAGCAAAAACAAATTTTTCCCTTTTTGCGTCTACCGCCATACCCTTTAAAACATTGGATACAAAGTCGTCAGTGGGAAATACTACTGAAAAGAACAAAAATCTCACTCTGCACAAAGGCAAAAAGGAAGATCTGTTTATTACTTCACGATTATGTGGTTTAATTACGTGGACTAGTGTGGACCCCTAAAGCCAGAGAACATTCAGAAACTCCAGCTGCCAAGAGAAAATCATCTCTGCATGAGAGCAGTCAAAAATACAACTTTTCCTCATCTATACCCCTGGGGCAAATATACTCATCATTCTGTTATTGTAGGCAGCTTTTATCTATGGAGGTCACATAAAATGTTACATAACAATCTAACATAGCACAGCTTACCAAATAAAATACAAAACTGCATTAAATATACTTTTCAATGGGTAACCACTTTGTTAACTAAAGTATAATAATGGTAAGAAAAGGGAATTGTTTTTGAAAAGATCTTTACAATAATCAATCCTTCTCATATTTATACAAACTATTTTATCCATCATTTACATTGCACAGAGAATAAAGTGTGCCCCGCTGGGTATGACAAGGCAGTAATTCCATGAAGGAGTTCTTACGGTGCCGAACAGCAGGAGACAAGCTTGAGTGGTTTATTAAAGTCCCAGAAGCTATGGCACTGGATTCTCAGAGGTAAATTCAGCCTCCTTGCACCCTAGCTCTGACTCTTCCTCAACACAGACCATTTATTTTCCAAAATTGTGTCAAATTACATATTTCAGACATGTATAAAAATACTTTTCAGTGAACAGAGATTTTTAAGAGATATTGCTAAACAACACATTTCCCATAGCACATTAGCCAACAATAAATGAATGTTCTCCACCTCCACTCAATGAATGCTTCAACTGAACAGCTAAAAATTCCTGGTCCTTCTTTACAAACGCACACGAGAACCACAGGAAACCGGACGCTAACCTGCTGCTCTGACTGCGAGGTGTTTGAGGGGGAGTCTCTCCCAGCAGCATCTGCATCATCTGCCTCTTCATCAGAAATCTTGAACTCCAAGTCTTCGGTGTATCGCTTCCTCTTCACCTGCCTGCTGGACCGTCTCTTCTAAAACACAAACCCAACAAAGTGAGTTTAAAAAGCAATCATTGATGCGTTTTCTAACTTCTCAGAATGGTGGTGAGGTGGATATTTTTAAAAAATTGATCTTAAAGAAAAGCTGATAACTTTAAGCCTGTAAATCGCATAAGAGATAGAAGTAGCAACGGATATAATAGGAATGGAGGTGGGTGGGTGGGTGTCTGGTCAGCCTCTTGGGACAGCTGTGCCTCCGCCACTCCCAGCTCCCTGAGCTTCAACTGGGAAGCGGAAATAACAACAAACACTACTCCTCACTCAGCCAGTGTGTCGCTCCAAAGTGAAGGCAATACTGAAGCTGGGTGATGGATGTACAGGGGTTCATTACACTACTCCCTCTACCTTTGCACATTTAAAATTGTACCCATAACCAAAAGTCCAAAAAAGGGAAAGCACTGGAAGATAATCTATATTATCTTGTAATCATAAAGTCCTACATAAAAACTATTATAATATTATCCAAGGTACCAAGAATATTTCAGAGGAGCATTTAATAGAAGGTTTGCATTTTAATCTTGGCCCTAAAAGAAACAGTCTGAAAATTTCCAAAGAGATGAAGAACTGGCAATCAGAATTTATAATGAATGACTACAAAAAGTAATTTTACTTTAAAAAAATTTTTACCACACTAATTAAAATGTAAAAGATTGATAATAGCTAGTATTACTAGGATTATTGGAAAAATGGGTCCTCACCAACCCCAGTGGTCAAAGTAGAACCCAGTACATGCCTGTAGGACAGTGTGGTTGCATCTATCAAAATTTAAAATATGGCAACCCTTTGACCCAGCGATTGCACTTCTAGTAAGCTACGTGACATATGTTCAGAATATCTGCAAGATAAATTGTGAAATAAAATGAAAAGCAAGACACATAATAATAAGTAGCTTGTAATTCTATTTAAGATAACAAAAAAACCTGTGTAACTATTTGTATGTGTGGACAGACAATATGTAAGCTCAAGACTGTATGTCTTGTTTACTTTATGCTCAATGAATATTTTGCTAAAAAATGAATGTGTAATGTGTACGTTCTCAATAACAGAAAAAGTCTGAAAAGACACAAAATTATTAATAGTTATTAATTCTGAGAAGTAGAGTGAACGGAGCACAAGGAGAGGTTTTGCGCCTTTTGTTCAAAATAATTATTTATTGTTTGACCTTTTGATAAAGAATTAGTTTTGTCAGTTAACTAAAAATGGAGAGGAAATAACCTTTTCATTAATATGTGTTTGTGATAAAATCTAAAAAAACCTCTTAAAATGACACGTTTTAAATCAGTGACAAATGCAAGATTACAACCTATAAATGAGTTCGCAGAGCACGTAGAAGAAATAAAGAGAATGAGAAAAGTTTAACACTTAGAGGTACTTTTTGCTAAGAATCATGAAATAAAACTTTTTAAAGAGCTTGGCGAATTTTAAAGTTGTAGCGGTCAGGCAGAGAGAGGCCAATCGCCCATCATGTAGACCTAAGGAGGGACAGGCACAGCACCACGTGGCTCATGTCAGGAGCGACTAACGTCTGAGCCTTGTCTCGAAAAGCAGGACTGACTGGTTTAAATTAAGGTTTTGCCATCTCTGCTCTCAAAAAGGGATCTGAGGCAGCTCACAGTACACGCTCAGTATAATATGACAATCGAATGGACTGTGGAGACTGTGAGCTCTTAGCCTGAACACAGTCATGGCTGCAGAGGCGCCAAGCACCCTTCTGACACAGGGTGGATGGAGCGACAGCTTTTTAACAGACCTCCTAGGGGCTCGGGCCGGACGGAGTAGTGACAGGATCCAGAGGGTCCTCCTCTGACCCTCCCTCTTCAGCCTCGCCCAGAACAACCAATTCCAGGTCAAGGGGCGGCAGGACCCAGTGGGGGCTCCGTCGCCTTCGACCCTTCCCCAGGGCAGCTCGACCTTGCGGGCTCTGGACCTGAGTGCACATGTTCAGATGAGCCCGGGCTCGCCGTGCTGTCAGACACGTCACGCTGTGAACCTCGGTTTCCTAGTCCGAAGAGTAGGGTTAATGACAGCGACTACCTCAGAAGATGGCGAAAACCACATAACTCATTTCAAGTATTTAGAACAGGGCATGGTACATATTAATGCCAAAGGCAATTAGTAGGATTAAAGCCATCATTAATTAGCTCCACCTTTCCAAAGAGGAATCGGAAAGGCTACAAGGCCCAGCTACCTTGGACAGCTTCCTCCCTCTTCCCAAAGCTGATCTAGAATAACTCCTGCTCTGTGCCCATGTCACTGTCCCTCACTTCTCAACTGTTGATTTCTTTGTAAAAGGCTATTATCAGTAAAATATTTTAATTTTCTGAAATTTGCATAGTATCTGTATTTCATGTGGTATATCAGTTTAAGCAAATTGAAATGGATGGATCTATATTTTCATCTTTATCTGATCTTTATCTCACCGTAAGAAGTAATGTGTTAGTAATGGTACATCTGTGGTGTTTTTTCAGGTTTCCACGCTTGGGGCCACACTGTCATAATATTCTTCCAGCATAAGTAACTAAATACCTGTGGGTAAGTCTAAGATAAATCCACTTTACACTAAATCCCACTTTGACATTAAAGAAATGCTCCAACAAAACAGGAGGCTTTTCTTGAATAGACATTTATATATTGGTGGATATAACTTTTATAATGGAAGTTTCTCTTTATACCAACTTTGTTATAAATCTATGCAACAGTGATGGGGTTAGTTAGTAATGGATACAAGGTCACTTAATAAGAGTTTAAAAAAAAAAAACCCCAAATACAATGAGAACTCAATTTTCTGAAACCTGTGTCACATGGTTTGTCTACTTTCTAAATAATAACTGATCTTGAGTTCATTTACTTTGAGTATCATGGTTCCTTTTACAGTTTCCCAATATAAAATTATTTATTATATGATATGCTTCTGTTACGGTCCGTTAAACCATTATTATTTGAAAGATTTTTGTGAATCAAAACGAAATGTAAGAATTATGTTTAAACTATAATTCAAAGCTCTTGAACTGACACTAAAATCATAGGTCAGCTTGTTATACTTGAATTGCTTGAAAAGTTACTTATAGTTAAAGCAGGTATACCGAAGAGAAGATTGAAATGTGTTTCCACAAACTCACTGTTTGTAGTACTTCGTGAAACAATTTTGAGTTCATTAAAAGTATATGGCATTTACTAAAGTTTAAACAAATGCATCACGACAATCAAGAAGTTTAGCTCTATGCCCTTTGTGCACGTGCTAAAGGAAGAAACACAAAATACAGCAGTCGGCATTACTTCCTGTGTCAGAGACACCAAGCGAGGCCTGCCTTCCACATCAGATGGACTTGTGCAGCTACCTGCATTAGCTATTGGACCCATTACACATAAGTGTCAGCCAATTACAAAGGATGCACCAATGTTCATTTATATTGATTCAAATTCTTCTGTAACTGAAATGCAGAAGAAAAAAAACTCCAAAACTAGTATTTTATAAAGTCCATTTGAGTCTGTATTAAAACAAATAGACTTCCCAAAATCCGCGATATTCGTGAAAGAACAGAACTTTCTTGACTTGTGTAAATAAATCTTCTTAATATTGTCCAAATACTATTGTCATAAAAGTCCTAGTTTAAGCAAACACAATTAGAGAAAAAAACACCATTGAGCATAAAAATGAAATTCAAAATCATTAAAATACTTTAGTTTAAAACTCTCTAAGCAATTAAAATAAGATATCTACTTACCTTCTCAATATCTTTTATACTGCCGAGTAAAATCAAAGTAAATTACAAAATTAACCGAAACTGCCAGAGGTATCACTTTGTTAGTTATAGAACTAAACCAACCAAAACACACTCATTCATACCCTCCCTTTCCTCTCCCCTCCCCTCCCCTCCCCTCCCTCCTCCCTGTCAGGTCCTCTTGGATTAGGCCATTCTATGAAACTACAGATATCGAGGCGTTCTACTAAACACAAAAACAAACGAGCATAACAACTCTTTGAAATTCTTTAAAATAGAGCTGTATGCTGCAAATATTTTGTTTCTAGTTTTTAAGTGAATTGGGAGAGGGGAAGGCAGGAAGTGCTCAGAGCACTGATCCATTAGAAAAAGTCAGGAAAGCTTCTGGGGCTGGCTTCCTATTCCAGCAAGACTCCTCAGTAACTGCTCCTTGATAACTCACACGTCATGCACAGAGGTTACATTCCCAGCCATCCCCGTGGACGACGCTGACATGCTTCTAGGGGACATAACAAGGAAATAAGTTTTAATGGTCACGTGTAAGGGTCCCTTACCTTACAGTTCAATCAGTGGAGGCAGTGTGCTTTACACACCAGAATCTAAATTCCTAATGTTTATTTCAGGGGCTAGTTTTTCAACTGATCCCTGTGAAAGTCTGCAAAAGTCAGGAGAATCTGAACCGAAGAATTGAAAAATTTTGCAGGATTGCCTTTCTGAAAGTCACTAACTCATTCGTAGAAACTTTAGTATTACATGAATATGTCTCAACTATGACCATCGGATATCAGAAATCTTAAGCTATAGATTACATCTTGACTTTTTTTGTTCTGCAAAATAAAAGAACTGACAAGCAATGAACTTCAGAGAAAATGAGATATGTGAATGCAGTTTTAACTGAACCAATATATCAACAATATATTAATACTAACATGTACATAATCAAAAGATACATTTACATAAGTAAGTAAAGATTCTCAGTTTTACTTATCCCAGAGTCAAAGATGGCAAAAGCGAGAAGTCAGGAGTTTAATTTCACATTGCTGCGCCCCCGCCACCCCAGTTCTCATCACTATGGATATAATGTTCCAGACAACAATAAAGCCATCTTTAAAGCAGCTCTACAACAAAGACAGGGGAGGTCTAGTGTACTTGATACGCAGCTAAAGTTACCCACGCGAAGAAACCAAGGCTTGGGATCAGAATAATGGTATTACCTGCACACCTGGGTCCTCATCTTCTTCGGGAGGAGGAGATGGTGGGGGCGTTTTGTCTAAGTCTGAATTTTCAGAACCTTCTGTTTTTCCCTTGTTGACCTTTTTCTTCAAAGCACTTGCTTCTGAATCAGGTTTCTTATTACTAGAATTCAAAGTGGATCACTTAGTGTTCACTTTTTAATGAGGTTTTCCACATGCCCTACGCCTTATATTTCCCACATTAATATCCCTAAAATATCAATGACAATTGATAAATCAATGCGTGTTGGCCACTTATAGTTAAATGGCACTCTTGATTAAGTCTTTATGGCAAAACGCAAATTGATGACCTTTAGCAAATATCTGACCTAATTAAAAAGAAATTACATGCAAAAACTCCTAATACCACACAGAGTACAATTGTTCGTCTAGACAATTCAAAAATTCCTACCAATACACCAAGACACAACAAAAAAATCGCATTAAGTAGTTTTGTTATCAAGTTATTAAGGTACACAATATGTTTTTTAAAAACTCAAGGAAAACTAGAATGATCATTTCTGTGTCTCATGCAGATAGTTATAAATACTTCTATTAAGTCTTTTTTTCACCAGTACTATTAGGTATTCTCTTTTATATTATCCAGCTCTGTTTTTATCCATTTTACAACTTTTTGAAATATAACAAATTAAATAGCAATTTCCTTTCTACAGAATTTTAATGCTATGTTTTCAATTAAAAATAAGCTTTATTTTGATGCTAGGGGAGGTAGTCACGATAGCTTCTCCCCCCCCCGCCATCCCCCCAAAAAAACTAGGTTTCCAAAACAAAAAATCTAGCAAAGCAAGCCCAGTAATTAAAGTACATGTTCCATAGTATGTTTCTGTCAAAAGTTAATAGGACTTGTGTATTACATAAGTCAAAAGACATGAATGAACTATACGGAAAAAAAAAGTTTTTAAGTTTACCATCACCTTTAGAACCCTTATTTTACATTCTTTTAGAATGTACACTTAGCGTTACCTTCCATTCCAATTTTCGAACTGGCCCCAAAGTTTTCTAATATCAATTATAATAATTTATTATCCAACATTTGAAATAATACAACCTCAGTAGTGATTATATTTTCTTTCTAGAGGGCCTAAAATTCTAATAAAATTTGAAAACTAAAGAGATGATTTCAAAACTTATAAAAGTTTATTTATCAAAGTTTGACTATTTCTAGAAAAGTATACTGACAGAATGCATCAAACAGCATTTTTTCCAACCTCAGCTACTAAAAAAGGAAGAGGCCAAGACATCTATACGCTTTTAAGTAAAGCATGTGTCATGTAAAATGTCTCAGAAGTATTTGTTAATATAATAAAGTATCTACCACACACCTAAAATATATTTTTGTAATGAATAAAATCTTTGAGAATCTTAAACTAGTTATTTTTAAATGCTCAGAGCTTGTTTTTGTTAACATTTTAGCATAGTAAATAGCCACATAAGGAAATAACTTACAAGTCAAGATTATAGCAAATGGCAGTTAGGTTTAAAGAGTTCTTGTTATTTAAAAAAAGAGAGAGAGAGAGCAGTGTCCTAAAAACTTTAAGTCCACAAAAGATCCACGGAAAGAATAATATTTTTTATATTAAAAAAAATCCATACAACAGTTCCTCATCCAACTGTCCTAGTGTTTACGCTACACATGGACAGAAGTCTCCCCCACTATGAGGCTCCATTTCCAGCATTTATTTCCGCTCTAACTGCCACAAATTATACAATACTACAGCTGAACGCTGGGCCCCTTCCCTTTCATCTGCACGCCAAGAGCAATCAGATTACCCTGGTAACCAGCGGTCACATGACCAGCACCTGCTCTTTTGGCTGGATGCCACTGACTAAAGCCATCTGCTTCCCTCAATCAGCTTTCAAACATTCTCAACACCTGCGCTGCAGTGTTTTGTGGTTTCTTTTATCAAATCAGTGCAAAACTGCTTCCAAAACTTTACATATTTCTCAAATTTGTTTAAATCAGAGGTAGGCCTGTCACAGAGTTGGATCACTGCCAGGTAAAGTAAGTTGGCAGCTAGTGATTTCCACGGTGACCTCTCTGCGCCCGAGTGAAGTACACAATTTAATTTAGTGGGGTTACTGCACCCTGTGTGAACTGGCCTATAGGAGTAAAAGGCTTACTGTCCTAAAGCCCGTCAGAGCCCAGGTTTCATGAAATATCAATTTGCGAAGGAAAGAAGTGCTAATGATTTTCCATCTGCCCTTACCAAGACTGAACTATGTGGAACCTCCAAGGCTGCTAAAAGTCAGGCAGGACCTCTCCAAATGCTTAGACAAAAAGCCTGTAGCCAAGGGAAGCACTCCTCACAGATCTGATTACGCGAAGATTTCTAAACTCGTTAGACCTTGCGCTATTAATGTTGCCCAGAGACAGCTAAGCATTTCCACGCGAATGTCTTCTCATGACACCAACATACAAATCAAAACCAGGCTAAGAAGTCAAAAAAGCTACAAAATCTTCAATGTCACCCAAAGACCTTACGATCGAGGAAAAGATCAAGTTATTTAAATTAAATGGCCTTTGCTATTTTGCAATAAGCTAATTTGGATTTTTCAACCAAGTGTTATATAAAAACTGCCCCCAAAAAGCCAAACTTAGAATTTTTCTTTTTCACAAACGAGGGTAACGGAGAGTGGTGAAGAGCACTGACTTGTGTCAGACAGACCTCAGCTCATGTTCCAACTCTGCCATTTGCAACCTGTCCGTCTGTGCCCCTGGATAAGTCACTTAATTTCCCTGAGCCTCTGTGTCCTCATCTATAAAATAAGGTTAGTAATTATATCTTCCTCCAAGATTCGTTACGAGGTTTAAATGAGATGGATAATGGATGAAAACCTTGACACAAATGGCCAACAGCCACACACATCTGGAAGATGAGCTGCTGGAAGTGTATTCTGGGAATATGTCTGGGAACATATTCTCTGGCTGTGGCTCGGAACCCACTTGGGCCGAATCAACTGCAGAGACTTATGGACACGACCCTACTTCATCGTGATCATGTCGTCTAAGCCACATGAATGGAAGGAAACTCAACATTCCTCAAGGCCAGCTAGAAGAACAAACAAGCAGGCAACCACCCCCAAGGCTGCTCCTCTCCGTGCCCACGACCACTGTTTCGGTCCAGAAACAACATTTCCCACCTCGACCATCACAGCTGCCTCCTCACTGCCTCGTCACCCTCATAATCGCCGAGCAGGGTTACCCACAGTCAGACCGCTGGAGAAAGGACACATACCCCAACATTTACAGTCATTATTTAAATCTGTATAGTTCCCAGCTAGTCTTTAATAATGTCGAAGCCAAAACACAGCCATGCAGACATTCCTCTTCCAAACTGTAATTTGGAAAGCTGGTATGCACAAAGAGGGCGGCGTTTCCAGTTGGGGAGAAGAGAATGTCATTAAAAAGAAACATCCTTTAAACTGACACTACAATATTGAGGATGAGGCCACTGAGCTGCCAGGCGCAGACACAGAATGCTGATACACCTCCAACAGCTGCAGTGATGCTTCCTCGCGGTGACCTACCAGTGAAGATCCCAAGACAGACCAGGCGTGTGCAGGGAACACTCTCCGAGTCTGGACCTGAACAGCCTCAGCTCTGGAGAAATCACGCCTGTCCTCACCCCTCTACTGAACCTGCTCGGCCTCCCACATTTCCTAGTTCAGTGGCGTGGTACTGCCACCAAAACATCACCCACAGACCCATCCTCCACGTGCCACCAGAATGACCAGCTAAAACACACATCTGACTGGATCATTCTTCTGCTTAAAGTCCAATCCCATATGTATTAAAGTACAAGATTCTCAGCATTGGCATACAAGGCCCTCTGCAATTTTCGTAAGTGGCAACATTACCTTTATTTTTCTACTTCCCCACACTCCAAATCCTGTATGCTTTATGCTGCAGGCAGGCAGACCCACTCCTTAAAGTGCCCACCCATCTCCTCCACCTCCACCTCCCCCTCCCCCAGTCCACTCGTCTACGAGACCTCACTTGGACGTCACTGATTCGGAGGAGCATTTTCTGGCCACCACCGTCTGGATCAGAAAGATCTCACTCCACCTACATGACATCTGACGTACCCCACACAGGAGATATTTAAAATACACAAAATTTGGTGGTAACGTTACTCTAGAATATTAAAACCAAAGCACTGTGTGTGTGTCTGTGTTCGTGTGTGTGTGTGTGTGTGTGTCTGTGTGTCTTTCTCCAACTATCCTGTAAGCTTGAAAAGAAGAGAGACTGTTTCATTTATCTGTATTTCTAGTGCCTGACCAGGTAGGTTACTATAAATGTTAACTGACTGATTTAACTTAACAGTACAAGTCATAGAGATAACAACAAAACGTATGCAGCCCTTACTACGTGCCAGACACTACTCTGTAAGTGCTCTTCTCATTAATTTACTTAAGAAAATCCCACATAAATTCGATCTTTGTGATTAAACAACCATGAAGCTCAGTAAAATGGAGCTAAAGTACTACAAAGTAGAGCGAACTTTAGCAATTTTTCAAAACCACTGTATCTATATACTTCCCCTCTACTCACAAAGTTCTTTCACTTCCTGATCCTTATCACCTATCATTACTGGTGCTACTGAGATAGAGATACAGAGCCGCCCACTCCTGAAGCTCGACAAGCCAGTATGATCTTGGAAGGAGTACATTTTTCTGGAGATGCTGCTGGCAGTTTGAAGGACCACTGTCCCTTCTCCAACCTTTTCCTCCCATTCCATCATGAGTGGGGTCATGCTGGTTGGCAGTTGTACGTGCTCAGGGTCCAAGCTAAGTTACACTTAGGTCGCCTCTGCCACACCAAGCTCTGAAGTTCTGTGACTACCTACAATATGATCAAAGCGCACAGCATAATGATGAGAACTCAACAGGAAACAGCATGAGGGGGACGCAAACTCTGTATTCAGAGGACATCTGTCAGGTGGAGGGACACTCTAAGGAATCTGGCCTCAGGAAGGATTTCATCAGCTTACAATGGCAGGAGCCCACCACAACGGGCTGAGTCACAGACGTCACCTGAAATGTGGTTGGCCGAACTCACCCCAGCTCAGACGCAACACATAGATGACTAATTATATGTGGTGAGAAACAGTATAGGCTTTTAAAACAAGGCTTTATGCAACAGGCAGAACTTAGTAGAAGGCCAGCTAGCTGCCCTGATTTACTACAAAACAGAATGTACTGATCAGCATCGGCCTAGGAATCCAAGTTTGAAAAGGAATCCTCTTGTGGAACCACATGTGGTGAGAATACGGTCGGTTAGCAAAGATGTCTGGACAGTAGGAGGGGGTTCTCGATCCAACAGGCCCTTCAGATGAGACAAGTTACGAGGTTCTCATCACACTGGGGAAGATCAACCTTGCGGCTTGCATCATCAACATTCATCATGTTGGTTTCAGGATCTCAAGCCAAAATGTCACACTATAAACTTTCAGAAAATGAGTAAAAGGTATTGAAACATATCCTTATATTTTGTATGCTCGAAGAACTTTTTAATTTAAAAAAGAAAATGAATCTAATGGGTGAGCTGTGACAGAGATGTTCATGGCATAGGATGATTGTGCATGTTGCAAATCTAAAAGATCTAGAATGCCATAACAAAATAAATATTAAGGTCTTAAGGTCAAGGGCTCGATGATGCTAGAGAGGAAAGCAACAAGCCTCTCAAAGAGTATAGGATTTTGCTCTAAATTTTTAAACGATGAAAAAAATTAAAAGATAAAGAGGCAAACTGAAAAAGAGACAAGGGAAAGCACTAAAAGTTTAAAAGGCTCACATTAAGGCAACATAAAACATGACACACCAGAAAGTAAAATTAACCCAACAAAACAAAATAAAAATTTTAAATGAAGTCCTAAGACTAAAATTTACTTAACAGCCAAACTAGAATGTCATAAAATTCACAGGATAAATTAAACTAAAGAGGAAAGAGACAAAACAAACTACACGACAGACAACAGGTCCCCAGGTCAACAGCTTCACACAAAGGCCCTCAGAAGTCCCAGGTGAAGGCCCCAGGAGCGTTTGGCACATGGCCCAACCGGTCTGAGACTGTCCACAAGCCAGCCTGGGGCAGAGAACATCTGGGTGGGATGGGGACGCAGAAGCGAGAACCGTGGCCCGAGCCCTTTATGCCTTCCTGTCCTGGGCACAGGGAGCCTTTGGGTGCTCTGAGTAACCCAGCCTGGCGCCCACACACTTCACTTCAAGCAGGTGACTTGCCACCCACAACTCCTAAACTCCACCCACAAATTCTTCACCCTACTCTTCAAGTTGAGAAAGAGGTGAGAAAAGAGAGAGAAGTTGAGGAGGTTCTATTTTGTCTCTGAACAAAGATGATTTCAGTGACAAACTATTAATAATTTGTTTTTTAAGTTCGCTGAAAGTCACTGGACTGAACGCTCCTAAAACAAATAATCTAAATGGTTACCTTAAGTATCTCTTACAGCATCACGTGCTGCCTAAGTACAGTAACTAAGCTAAATTTTCAGGAAAGGAATAGAAAAGTAGAAAAGATACAGAAACCTAATCTGCTTTCATTTAAAATGTGTACTTAAAACTCAACATGCCCCCACACCATTACGTTTTACGATCAAACTTCCCAAGGATGAAGAAAACTGACGGTCAAACAGGTGACACGCTCAGGCCAGAAGCAGGTCCTAGGACCGGAGTCCGACCTGCCCGGCTGCAGAGCCCACGTCTGAGTCCCGGGACTGGCCTGAAGCGTGGAAACTCCCCAGGAGAGCTCTTTAGAAGTCCAGCGCTGGCCCTGCCTTTTGGGGTGTCCTTCAGGCCCTGGAACCACTCCTGGTGAATGTCTCCTGTTACTTGGGATCATCCCTGGGGTGCCTTCAAATGGCATTAGGATCCCGTCCTGAGGATCTCTACAGTGTTGACCATTTTTTAAAAGAAAGATGTTTAAACAATGAAAGAGAACGTGCAGTTGAAAGCTCTCCTGAAAGAGCCAAATCCGGTTTTAATATTGAACATACTCTCGAGAAAGAAAAAAAAAGACTCATCATGCAATCAAGAATAATTACTGAAAATCTAAAGGTTATTGAGTTTTATGGATTAAATTTAGATCTGCCAGAAATAACATGGAAAAGAAGTTTAGGTAGCTACTATGTTATCTGATCACAGAAGCTCCGCATACGCATTAGACACTTTGGCTGCCTGGCACTGCCGGGCGCTTTTATACAACGTGAAGAATTGAATAAGTTAGACGTGACGAACCTGATATAAAAGGTGTGCCTTCTGATGCCCCTTTACTATAGTATATTCTTCCAAGTGCCGACAATAGGGAAACTATTTGGCTGCTTATGCCAAATTCTAAGATGTCACTCTTATCTATGCACGGCATTTCTGTGACCCAGGAAGAGAGACAAGTGATGGTAAGTCTGGTAGTCAGAACGCCACTCCCTGCATTCATAATTGTCTTTTCTGATCAGCCAGGTAGTCACTACAACAAATGAGACGTGCTGCCTACTCACATTTTCATCAGGTGCTGTGGACAGGTGGAGAATTAAGCAAAGTAAATGGTAAAACCAAGAAGGAGAAGATATCACCACATACCCTAACAGTAGAAGCTGGACTGCCATGAAATTATACTGTTCCCACAGGAATCAGGGCTACATATAAAATTAGTATTCTAATAAAAGTTCAAGGGTGTTATCTTTCCAATATTGGGGGGGAAAAAAAAACCACTTTCCATTTCCCTATTTAGCATTTTAAAGCTTAAACCACACATGTAAAGGTGGCTGAAGTGAGGGCTGGCATTTCAGATGACTGATGCTCTTATGGTGGTTTCCACAAGCATCCAATGACTCAAAGGGGCCTTTGGGCGGAAGACAACTAGCAAAAAGATCTTTATAGAGCATGTGACAAATCTTACATTTGTACGGAACTTCATATTTTTCAAAAGCATTTTCATATGTTGACATTTTTAATAATAATTATAAAATCGACCTATGATTCCTTCTGCTCTTTATCTTTCGGTTCTAACATCATGCCACGTCTACTGTGGCAACATATGCTCCACCCTAAAATTCTACTTAAGAGAGACTTCAAAGGACTGTTTCTCCAGAAAAATACCCCTTAGCATCCTACTGCCACGGCCGCCTCACCTCTCAACTTTCATTGGATTGGTACACTGAGAGCTGAAGGTGGGACCTACATCGCCCTCTCCCACATACACCAAAGAGGCAGCAGGCCACTGCCTTCAAGTCCACGGCACCTCGCTGGACGGCAGAAACAAATTTCCCAGCAGTCCCAGCGCTGTCCTTCCCTGAGCCTAGCACACAGCATGGGTTAGCAGAACTTGCTTTTAAGGGTCAGTGCTGTCAGGCATTCTCTTCCCCCAATGAGTACAGACCAAACCACATGAAGTCAAAGATATCAGGGTCTGCACTAAAAAGCGGCTGACAACTCTCTGTCCCCGCTCATTCAGCTGATTTAAGACAAGTCAGATCAAGGATGGGCCACGATGTGGCCTGACCCGACAGCCCCTTTGTCAAAGAGCAGATAACCTTTGAGACCAGCAGAAAAGGGGGCACCTGGTCCCATCTCTGAGCTGAAGCTTGGATTTAATGAAGCGGAGACTGGGCAGGGCGCGCCTGGGGACAGACGCACAACGCACAAGCGCGTCTCCTTCCTCATTCCTCCCCAACACCGAAAAGGCTCAGAAGTCCATCTTGTGACCACACATTAAAGAAATCTATACTCTCTTCCGCAGGCACAGTGGCCAAAAAATTTAATTCGGTCTTTCCAACTACGTAGGCTTGGGTCAACACTAAGTCATAGCATCCGAGTAAAAGAATGAACAAGAAACTAGAAAGAAGAAAAGCTGTGGTTTAATTTTATTTATTACCTTCGTACCTGATGGGAGACATCAGACTACCTGGGTTTTCTGTACTTATTGGCAAAACTAGTTTATGGTTTGCTTTTGTGTGTAATCTCTACAGAGAAATTTTACATGTGTAAGAGTAAACGATAAAATATGTATTAGTTTCCCAAAATATGCCACCATTAGGCTTGCTGGCTGAAAAAAAAAAAAACATTTCTTGGGTAAAATACTGCTGCTCTCTTAGATCATTGCTGAGAAAACATCTAAAAAGCTACATTGCTCAGAAGAAAGTTAACACACATATTAATGACTGAGATAGCATGGTTTGCAAACAGTATATTTACATGTTTTTGATACTTTATTTTTCAAAAAATAAGAGCAGTATGTTCATTTTTTAGTTTAAAATAAAATATCTTCACTCTTAATTGAGAGAGAACATTTTGGTTTTCGACTAACTTTAATACTGAGGGTGGAAAACAGAACAAGGAACAAGATGTGTTCCTAGAAACAGCATCAGAAGCAGCTCTCTCTCCGTGGCTTCGCGTAACTGAAGCTGCCGTGGTCAAGTCCCAATCCCTGGCCGAGTTCCCTTCTTTCTGTACACTCTTTATATAGCTATGGACCACTAAATCCTTCAAGAATCATTCGAAGATAGGACTTCTCCAAATTCTCTCTCATTTCACAAGGGCCATGCGTACACGACAGAAAATGCATTGAAAAGAAGAATGTAAATCCTCAGATTTCAGCTCCATGAATCCTTCCACATGCAAAATGGCATCCTCTCCGGCCCACAGATACCTCAGCTTTGATTCTCAATATAAACTGCCAATATTTGAAAACTACAAGGACACCTGGGGAGAGCACAAGAAAAAATGGGCAGAAAAAAATATGTTTAATACAAAAAGGAAAAGGGAAAAAAAGACATGTTTCTAATAGAAAAAAGAATGTATGTGGCTGTGTGTCTCCTCGTTAAGATTTTATACATCTCCTTCTGAAATGCTGAAGGTCTTTTTGTTTCACTACCTTTCTATGTAACAGCTTTTGGCAAATTCTTTTAGGTCCTTCTGCATAGGCAAGACAAATGTAGTTATATTTTGGCTGCCAAAAGGGCCAGTTCACTGGGAAAGGCCACAGATCCAAACCTCAGCCACTTTATAGAATGAGGTGGGATGACAGGTAGTGAGAAGGACACCATAAAGGCACACAAGGAAAGTCAACCCCACTGACAACGGTTATCTTTTCTCGCGGCCTTTATTACCCAGAGTGTGTGACTGACGCAGAACAAGCTCTCTCCCTGTCACAGACCAATGCAGACGAGCCAGACCACCAGTGGGTCACTTTCGTCACCACCTGCTCAAAGGACAGCACATCTGTCTGCAGAACCTCGCCGATGATGCGGCATACAGAGCTGAACGGGAAAGATGTGAGTAGTTCTACACTACATTTTTCATTACACTTCTGTTTATTCCCTCTATTTGAGCCCTCTGTAGGAAAATTATTTTCTGTATAAACAAATTCATCAAGTTAACTTATTCAAGGATGGAAATAACTGGTATCACATAACGTTTTGCAAAACAAAATTGCCACTGCTGTATTCCAGTGCTTAAAAGCAGACTGCTATGGCAATTCAACCCCAGTACTAACATAACCCAAACCCCCTATTACCTTCATCACCGCATATTCAATTTACATAATTATTCTGCTATGCTATTCAGAATTTACATGTAGTTGTATGCATTCTCCTTATCCTTGCTTCGGGATGTTATTTCCTTTCTAGACTTAGCAGAACAATGAGACCACAATTTGACACTATCTGACCGACAGATGCCCTGTGGCTCAACAAAGCTATGGGTGGGTTTGTTCATCTACTGAAAATCTCTATTCGGTTACCAAATTCTTGGATGGTCACCCCCATCAGCGACAGGAAGGCTTCTCAGGACTGTCCTGACCACACTTCATAAATCAGCAAGTGGCCATACAAGTGGTCAAATCCTCAGGGCCAACAAAGGTGTGGCACACATTCTTGCGGCCCCCTCGGCGTGGCCTCCTGAGTCTCTGGGTCACGTGACATCAGCTCCCTTGTCACTTGCACATCTCTGTATTCAACAAAAGTGTTCCGTTCAAGTATTTCCACCCACCTGGAGAAAAACAACCATCACCTGTAGGAGGCATCGACTGAGAATATTAGTCACAAACAACCGAGGTATTTCCACCCACCTGGAGAAAAACAACCATCACCTATAGGAGGCATTGACTGAGAATATTAGTCACAAACAACCAAGGGGGGAAAAG
>NW_006443225.1:6511219-6512310 GCF_000325575.1 Pteropus alecto | reverse complement strand
CCTCCTACCAAAAGCATGTGTCTCTAGTGCAAAGCCGTCACTAAGATTCCACAATGCCAAAAACATACTCTGCACAGACAACTCAAACTTCGGGATGGGCAGCTGAGATCATGCAGAGGGGTGCAGAAGGTTCCACCGGTGGATGAAGACAGGTCTATATCTCCAACGAGAAGACAGAGGGTGCCCAGAACTCACTGGATTTGATGCCCCAAGTTCCTAACAGTTGTTTACAGTTGTTAGAGATATTTTAACAAATTTCATTGTTAACTACAGCATTTTAATATCTGCATCCAATGTATGTATTCTACAGGAGGTAAGGGTATACTAAAATATGTTTTTAAAAATACGGCCAGTTCAATGTAGACTCAGAGCTTGAAAGAATATACTTGGAAATTTATGACAAGATCCACAATACAGTGGTTTTTTTTCTTTTCTTCTTTTAAATCAATTCTTACCACTAGGTGATAAGATTCAAAAAATAGAGATAGAAACTGAAGACAAACATCTTAAGGCTAAAAGTAGCCTTGATACTGTGTTTTCTGAATTCTCAAAGGCTTCTTTAGAATGCAGATGCTTACAATTTAAAGTTTAAAAAAAAGAATACATTCCTTTTAGATTTTGCTTCGATGTCTTTCTCCAAAATAATCACGTTTCCTCCTACCAAAAGCACAAAAATTAGATTTAGGCAATTACATATTTTAAAAACCTCTCACAAGTCAGACTGAAATTCTAACCATGTCCTCCTTGCTCAGATCCCTAACACTTAACATAGTACCTACAAATAGCAAGTATTTAATGAAATATTTCTTAAATAAATGAAAACAGAATTTATACTGGGTTGTGAATTTTGAAAAGTGCTCATAAGAAGAAATTAATAATGGTTTTCAATTGAGACCACATAGTGAGACATGGAAAAATTTTCAAAAGTAAACGCAAATATTAAGTTGCCTATAAGATTGAGTTATTGAATGGAATTCAGTTATTCTGACACCATAAAAAGTATTGATGACCAAAAAAGGTATTGATGTCAAAGATTTTTGAATGACTATAAGTGAGGCTTTAAAAACACTATAGAATAATGTAGGGGGTGT
>NW_006443225.1:6507317-6511081 GCF_000325575.1 Pteropus alecto | reverse complement strand
ACAAGTTCAGGTTGAGCAGTAAGTCACAGAACTGAGTGTGTGTACGTGCATGCGCACGCGCATGTGCGCATACGCCTATGGGGGCCGGGGGTGGAGCGTGTTTTCTAATGGAGTTTGCAAACAGGTTCAGATTAACCAAGTCCGACCATACTTCCATCTGGAAACTATATTTTTTAACATGAGCCATATTCTGAAAAATAGATTCAGATGTTTGGAATTGGTTCAGAACAGTTGTAAGAAATGTTCAGTACAAATGAAAAAAATTAGTCTTCAATGTCTTCTCTCAGCTTTTCTTACTGAGTAAATATGCCTTCTGGGGGGTCAGAGAGTTGGTGGGGGGAGCACAGAGGGGAAGTAAGGAGTGTGGGCGGCAATTTCCTAGAACCCAAACTTCATGCTACTCTCGAATGCACACCTGACGGATAACTGCCTTTTGGTTCCTCCCGTGTAGCCCACTAGGATTTCGACGCTGCCCCTGGAAGCCTTACTCCACCAAGTGGAGAGAATTAATTCTCCGGTTTCAACTTCTGGGAATCGGGGCTGAAAAGCTTAGTGAAAAAGAGTCACCTGTCCTGCTTCTATAGTCCTGCTTTCTCATTTGCCCTGTCACTGAAAATGAGGTCGCTAGTCGATGCTCACAAATAATTATGCTGGCAGCTTGGTTCTGACTGTTCAACGACAAATTTTCACATAGATACAAGACAATGGTTTTAAAATAGTAAATAATTTTTAGGCAGTAAAGTCTAAAATTTACCATCCAGATCAACGGTTCATAATAATCAAGTCTTAAATTTCAGAATGCAAAAACACCTGAGCTTTCATAGTCTGGTCATTAGAGAGAGAAGCCCGATGATGATGACAGCCGCCGGCGTCCCCTCCCGCTTCCCGCCGCGGGTCACAGGCTGGACCCGCGCGCTGCTCGCTGCCCAGCTGCGTCTGGGGGCGGGCTTTCCGCGCGGCCTACCTGGACTTTTTGCTGGACTTGGGTTTGGGCGTGGCGGTCTTTGCTTTCCTTTCCTTTGGCTCTTTGGGGATCTTCGGGGTTCTCGGGGTCTTGGGTTCCTTGGGCTCTTTTTTCTCCTTGGGTTCTTTCGGTTCCTTCGGATCTTTTTTTGCCTTCGGCCTTTTCTTTTTCTTTTTTTCTTCTTGAGACCCGTCTAGTGAGTTCCTATTGAGTTCTGGGTTGTCAACCCCACCGGGGAAGTCGTCTTTACCAAAACTTTTACTGGGGTCCTCTGCAACGATGTGGTTGTTTTTCTTTTTCTTCTTCTTTTGCTGTGGCTGCTGCTCTATCGACGGCAGGTAGTCATCACTCTTCACTAGCTGAGCGTTCGGTCCACTAACCTGAGTCATATCCGGCACTGGTTTCTCTAGAAAGGGCTCCGATGGAGAATGCTAAGAGACACAAATAGGAATTGAAATTAGTCTACCATGCTTTGTAGTAAAGAAAGGAACTGAAAGTCAGTGGCTGGTGTTTCTGAAGGTGATTCTACACTCAAGGTAGCAAACGTTTTACCGACTATACAGTTGTAAAATCTATCACTGTCTCTCATCCAAGAAATATGTATTTCTTTAACAAGAAAGCTTTTAAATAAACAGAGCAAAAAGGGGCAACTTAGTGATATAGTAAAAAATTTAGTTCAAGAAGGAAAAAAAATTCTCAATTTGCTGAAGACAGCGTCCATTTTCTTAGAAGCCTGCGTGGAAAATGGTAAGTGACAAAATATCAGCAAAAGCAAACCCATAAAGAATAAATTGAAGCGGAATTCTTTTCCCTATGCAGGAATCGGAACTCGAACAAATGATATATAGTTAAGCCACTTTTTAAAAGAAAAAGTGTACTGAACACTGAGATTCGGGTACTAAAAATTCGAAATCAAAGTGTAAACATACGAATCTTACACAGTACGGGTGGGTCATTTCTGATTTAAATGACATTAAAATGTCAAATTAAAAGCACAAATCCAAACTTAATGATTTCAAATTGGTAAAATTTCTTGTACGAATATGAAATGCAGATGGCATTTTTCCTGTTATTCAAGTTTTACAATTCTAAATTTCACTGAGGAAAAGAGAACCCAAATAGTCAACTTCACATGCCTTGCAGGAGATGTCTGACCTTCACAAGGTGTCTACACAAAGACGGTCATAAAGGCCATAGAGAATCCCACACTTCACAGTGACCGGCCTCGCAGCCCCGCACCCAAACCGGGCAGGAGTAGAGTAGCATCTCCACTGTCAATGACGACACCTAATGAACCTTTACCTTTCAACCAGATACTTGAAAATATTATATCTGCAAATCCAACTCATTTTCTGCCTTTTTCATGTGTGCTCCAGACACTTAATAGTAACTATAATATAAACGGCAACAATGATGGCAGCTGCTAGTGTTTACCGAACGATCGGACTGTGAGCTAGGCTTGTGCTAATAAGTATTTTACACCCCGGACACCATTCGATCCCCACGCCAGCCCTAAGAGCTGGGCATGGACACTCAAAGATGCAGCAACGGGCCCAAGGAGTTACAGGTGGTGACAGAACTGAGACTGACATCGAAGCTGATGGCTCGGAGCCCACGCCCCTCACCACACCAGCTCCAAAAGAGAAGGGCTGCAAGGCCTGATCCAGGTCTGCAGAGGACTCGTGAGTAACTCAGAAGCCATGGCTTACCATCAGCCAAGTACTGCAAATTAGATTTCAACACAACCAACATGTATTGAGCATCTATTTCATGCCGTGTACTACGCTGGGTGCTTTTAGGAATTAGTTCGCCTGAATGTCACAACAAAGATGAGATCGTCTATCCCCATCTTTCGGAAAAAGTCAAGTCTGAAGAGATTATGTGACGACCGAAGGCCACACCACAGGGGACGGAGCTGAGATGTGAGTCCAGGTTTCCTAAATCCAGTCTTCTTCTGACTCCGTCCATCTCATGAAATCTTACACCTGGGTATCCTTCTGGGAATGGCTCCACAGGTTTCATTTGCTCTCCAAAGTGTTTGGTGACCCAAAAATGACTTTTAAAAAAAAAAAAAAATCACTGCCTGAAAAAGTAGTTATACTGTTGCCACTAAAAACCACCACAATGACTTTAAAAAAAAAAAAAAAAAAATCCCTGCCTGAAAAAGTAGTTATACTGTTAACACTAAAAACCACCATGGTTACTAAAGAAACCTACATTCAATTCTCCCTCTGCACAAATTTAAGAGAAAGAGCCCAGAACTGTGAGGCAAGAGATAAAGATTCTCGTCCGGGCCCTGCCGTTAGCTACATTATCTGGGGGAAATCATTTCACTCATCTGGCGTTCATTTCCTTCCCGTGCAAAATGAAGGGTTGGGTCAGATGATTTCCAAAGTCTCTTCCAAAATTGCCCTTTCTCAGTCATACTGAGTGAGAATGAACTGGAAAGGGTACGGGATACAGGAAGAGAGAGGAGCAAGGGCGGAACCTGAGCAAGACGCCCGGATGTCAATCTACAAGAGTGGGACTCCACGTGGAGATGGCACGGCTACCCCAAAACTGAAGAAAGTCACCCCACCCTCTATTTTTCCCTCACAAACACTCTTAAGAAAGGCCAAGCAAGGAGCTGTCCAAATCATCAACCCCTGAGAATTAATGGGATGTGACTAAACTGCTTCATTAAAGTTGTTTAAATTAACTGTTACATATTATTTCCTAATGTAAATCAAAAAGAAAAAGCCGTATCTTTTTATAAGAAACATAGAGATCGAACTTATTTGGGACAAGCTATTTTTCAGGA
>NW_006443225.1:6500181-6505634 GCF_000325575.1 Pteropus alecto | reverse complement strand
GTACAAGGGCTCAAAAGCTCATTTAGCAGAAGTTCAGTAAGTCCAGTTGAGATTGTAACACCTATTTCTTGGCAATGACGTTGATTAAAAAAAAGAATATGCACTCAATATTTGGTGCCCAATTCATTCATTCGTTCAACAAATATTTGAGGATATCACAGTAAACAGACAGCCGCAGTAGCTGCAAGGTAAGAGCAGAGCGCCTGACACAGGCCGACACTGAGGCGGCTTCTCGAAAAAAGTCAGCCGGGTGCTGGCCTGGGTCACTCCTCAATGGACCATCCTGGACAACAGATCATGACTGAGATTGGGTGACTGGAGGCATAAAAATGCACTATAAGCAAGCTTTTAAGACTGTCTTTGTGGGGGAGTAGACCAAATGAGCACTTATTAGTTTGAATAGTCAACTAAAATAACTTTAAAATTGATTCTTTGACATAAAATATAAAAATATTCTTAAGAAGAGAATCAACAGTTGGAAAATTTTCTGCTCAGCTAAATTTGATATCAGAGCTAGGGCCTCAAGTTCAAGTCTTTTTTATTAGTTTTATCCAGCTCATTCTTAACAATTTCCAGGAAAAAGTTATTTATTGAATGAGTACATTTATGAACCAAACACACAAATGAACAATATCAGGACTGTTGCTCATATGAATTAAGATGATACAATGTATAGAACGTTTTAAAGTTTAAGATTTTAAAAGGTGTTTCATGAAAAGAAACACCTCAGGTCACATGAGTTTAGAGAATTCTGGACTAGGCAAAATTACACGGTTTTCTTTACTGCAACACTCTCCAAGCCTTTTCTATACTGAGGGCATATGAATCACCATGTGTCCTAAAGGTATTTAAGCAGAGCATGCCTCTTTTCCAAGACCATTTTGAATAAAAATGTTCTTCAAAATATACTTCGGATTATACTGATATAGCTATAGCTGGGCAAATCCATCCATTCCTCTGCAGTGGGCATAAGTGTGTAGGTCTGTCTGTCCATCTGAAAGCAATGGTTAGCGAATGTTTTACAATATGGCACATGACTATGAATAAATATAATTTCATATAAAATGCACTATAACAGCTCACTGAATTGGCAGTTTCTTTGATGCTCAATTTAAGTCACTGGTAGGAGTAAAATAGGAGTATTAGTATAATCATATAAACATGCCTTGCATAATTTCTGTTACATACAGTCAAGATAATTATCAAATTAAATATAATGAATGTTGAAATATCATAATGCAATAATTTATCTTTGCCTATAACAGAACCTTTAAATTTTAGAATTGAAAAATAAAAGTTTTAATTACTATTGAAATACCTCGTTTAAAAATCATCCAAAGGCATTTTTGAAACTTTGTTTTTCTGCTCGTGCTGTTAAGCTGTCCTTGGAATAGATTTGCCATACACGCAAAATCTTAAACAGCTACAAATTAACATGAGCCACTTATATGGCATCTAAATTATAAACACATTTTGAATTACCAGAGTGCAAAATAATAAAAGAATAAACCAAGTGGTCATGTTAAATTTAACGCTAACTGGTTTCAGATCAGATATGGAATACTGACCATCTACCACGTATTTAGGAGTGAAACTATACCACCAGAACTGTCAAACGGCATTTCTAATGTGCATCGAACACACCGTTGTGGTGTTTTTACAGCCAGTTTGACTAGAGTTACACAGCAGTGGAACTCCACCAATGTTAAACTCTTTCTGAGAGTCTGAGAAATCCCGGAGGGCAGACTCCCTGCCTGTTCTCTATTCTGAGTTGGGAAGGTGCAGCTCTGCAGCCCGAAGCCACGCGTCAGCCTCCGGGCCTGGCCCGGCTTAGAGTGACAGGGAAAGGATGCGGGGAATAGCTTGGTGTTGGCAAAGAGACGTCCTGGGACACTGTCCTGAATGACGTTTTAAACCATGTATTGTGTAATTACATGTGAAACGTGCTCTGTTAAACATCTTCCTGACCTCTTCTCTTTAAGTCCCTATAATAACTCCATGAGGTTAGTGAGGTGGTGATACTTTGCTCTTTCATAAACAAAGAAACTGAAGCTTTAAGATGAAATCACCCAAAATTATACAGGTAGAAAATGGTAAACCTGAAATTCTAACCCAGGTGCGGTTCCAAGCCAGTGTAAGTGTGACCGGGCGCCCAGAGCTGTGGTCCACACGTGGCTCCAGGGGGACAGCGAGGGGGTCTCCAAGCCCAGCTGTGGCCACACCACAGGCCCAGGGAACAGCTTCGAAACCATAAAGACCCAGTTCTAAGACGTTCACCCTCATTTACAACTTAAAATGGCTTTTTATTTAAATTTGGAATTTTTACCTTCAAAGGGTCGAGGAAGAACTCTAGTTTAGTTCCAAACAAAAACTGAAGAATCACTAACTTTTCTCCCAAAGATAAAAATGTGGGTCAAGAACTGACATCCATATTGTGCTATGCAGCTAACAAACATTAAGAATCTCAAAATCACCCTGTTTGATGGAAGTTGAGTTCAATACAATCAACATACTTTGTCCCAGGGACTGAACTGAGTCTTCCAGAACTGGAAAGAGATAATCCCACTGGCTGCTCTCCCTTGAAAACTCTCCCAAAACTGCCTTTAAAAAACAGAACAAACAAAAAAACCTTATATGATTTTTAAATTTAATCTGATATATTTCAATGAATCTGACATAGTCGGTTCTTTTCTCCAGTTTGGTAACAGATCATTCTACTTCTCAGGAGAAGTACCAGACGAAGTCGTGCACTAACATTTAAGGACCAGGTAGCTGGGACAATGTGCTTATACAAACACTCACAAACACACCTGCGCCTAGGACACAGGACTGAACTGATGTTAAACTGAACATACTTTTGATGCACCTCCATTGCTTCATAAATGTTTAGGAAAATTAGCTTAATTACTTATATAGGACTTGAATTACATTTTTACATGTGTTAGTTTTCCAAAAAGTGTATACAGGTAATCGGACTGTGCTCCTGATCTTGAGAATCTCCTAAAGTACTTTTAATAAAGTGGGGGTGGAGAATGTAGGAGGGCCAACAGAACCTATCACTACTTTGAGCAGGGGAGAAACAGAAAGCACCACAAATTTAATACAATTCAAAGCTTATCGCGGTGGTGAAGAACTCTGTAGGTGTGCCAGGCCACGAGCAGAGGGGGCGTCCCCAGCACGCAGCAGGCCTGTCCACCCGTAAAGACGGCACCCATTCTCCTCCAATGGCAAACCCCAAGGACAAGCAGGGCCTGCCATGTGGAGATCACAGCGCCTCTGACTTAAAATAAGCAAACCAAAACATGAACCCATTAGAGGAATCTGAGATACAGTCATACTTTCACCCTCTTGTTCTAAATTTCTTAGTTCCTTAAGGCAGTATATTCTCAAGTGCTATCTTTTACCAAACGTTCTGGAAGTATGAATAGAAAATATAATGAATATGCTCAGGGTCCTTAACAAAGTCTATTTTACTGTCTCTCCCTTTCCTCTTTCTTCCTCTTCTTCACCACCTTGCATATGGCGTTCCCTCAGCGGGCTTGACTCAATAAACATCAATGAATGAGAATCTACAGACCCACTTCCCAGTTCACAGACATCTGTCTTGCTCATTTCAAGTTAGCTCTTAGGTCTCTATTGTTCTCAAAGGTGTGTGTGGAGGCTTGAATTTGACAGCAGAGATCCAGACCTGAAACTACCCAGCTTACCAGGGATCAAACTCAGCAAAATGTAAGACGACAGTGCTTCTGGGCCCAGCCAAAATGTTTTGCACAAGTAGATCCTATTCAGAGACGCTAAAGACAAAGATCAAACTTACACACTAAGCATAACACTTACGTTCAATTCACTTATTTTGCTACCACTGGTATACCCAATAGCCTGTTTGATCCCTAAACTGGGAAGGTGAAACGTATAGGATTTGACTCTGGAAAAGCAATTTACACCAGGTTTGCATTTAGGTTTCTACTACTCTATAATGGGCAATGTTAAAAGCAACTTCTCACGCTATTCCTATGAACTTCTAAAGTCAAGTATCAACAGACTGAAAGGAAGATGTGTTTTTATCTAACATTGAACCACCCCAAGGGTTTGTGTAGAAATAAGAACAGAACAATACTTGAGGAGGGAAAAATCAGTTTATAAAGAGCTTAATGATAAAGCTAATTTACACACTCTAGCACGTTCTTCAGGATTCAGAGACTGTGAGTCTAGCAAATATAGTTGGCAATAAATGTTTAACGATGGACTACTTTGGTCCTCTGAGAACTCATCCACATCCTACAGGAGGCAGAATTCTGAGACGGCCCCATGCTCTCCACCTCCTGCCTGTGGGGAGACCTGTGACTTCTGGTGAGAGAACATGGCAAAGGTAAAAGGTAAAAGGATTTATGATTAAGGTCTGTCTCAATCAGCAGGTTTTGAGTTACTAAAAGGGGTGGGCCTGACTTAACCAGGGGAGATTTGTAAAGAGGGGTGGGCTCTCCCTGAGGGTTGGAGCCTCCGTTGCTGGCTTTGAAGCAAATGACTACGGTGGTGAAACCCACCATGGTGAAGAGCTGTGAGGGCCTCGGGGAGCAGAGGGTGGCCCTGGGTGGCAGCCGGCAAGAACTGAAGCCCCAGTCGCACAGGCACGGGAAGCGGACTGTGGACAACGACAATGGACTTGGACTCGATTCTTCCCCAGTCAGAACTCCAGATGACAACGATGTCCTGACACCTGGCTGCAGCATGTGAGACCCTGAGCAGAGGACCCAGCTCAGCTGGGCTCAAACC
Source organism: Pteropus alecto (assembly GCF_000325575.1). Taxonomy (NCBI): domain Eukaryota; kingdom Metazoa; phylum Chordata; class Mammalia; order Chiroptera; family Pteropodidae; genus Pteropus; species Pteropus alecto. The sequence goes on along the minus strand of NW_006443225.1, from coordinate 6,500,861 downwards.
CTGACTCACAGAAACTGGGAGATAAGAAAGGGTTGTTGTCTTAAGCCACAAAATGTGTAGAAATGTGTTACACAATAACAAACAACTAATGCATACCTTGGCATCCTCTGCAACTCTCATCCAAAATTTTTTCAGTCTTTTTTTTTTTCTACCGAGGATCCATTTTCCAAGCGGGACACACACCCTTCCACATAAAGACAGAAAGCACAACGGTCTCTCGTTATACCTTCGTAGTGATGCTGCTGCTGCTGGTAACACTGAGAGCTTGTGTCACAAGCACCGTTCCAGGTTCATGACAACCTTGTGAAATTATCCCCATTTTATAAACAGGAAAACTAAGGCACACAACAGGTTAAGAAATTTGCCCAAAGTCACAAAAAGCTGGTTAGGAGAGGAGTCAGGACTCAGCTCAGCAACCTCTCTGCAGTTCGTAGTGATGCTGCTGCTGCTGGTAACACTGAGAGCTTGTGTCACAAGCACCGTTCCAGGTTCATGACAACCTTGTGAAATTATCCCCATTTTATAAACAGGAAAACTAAGGCACACAACAGGTTAAGAAATTTGCCCAAAGTCACAAAAAGCTGGTTAGGAGAGGAGTCAGGACTCAGCTCAGCAACCTCTCTGCAGAGCCCACGTCTCCACCATCACGCCCACCACGGCGCTCAGGCTCACGCTCCTGC
>NW_006443225.1:6474597-6499747 GCF_000325575.1 Pteropus alecto | reverse complement strand
ATGAGGAGGAGGCCGTGACGGCAAAGAGGGCTGCAGGGTGCAGGGGAACAACTGGACAGAGGTGGGACCCACTCGGCCCTCAGCCCTGAAGAAATACGGGGTGTGGCTGTTACAGGCCAGGCGGAGCCTGACACCATTAGACTACCGCTGAAATACGTCACAGGGAGAGGAATTTTAAAAGAAAATCACTTGATTTTCAAGTAAGAAATATAAGAAACTGCACTATAAACAATATTAAAGGCTCCTGATACTTCTTCTAAAAGGAAGTTTATTGCACATCAGAAACAGTCAGTTTAACACTTAAAGGGGATTGTGTCCCCATGACTCCTTCCAGCTGGAATTACACATGAAACAGAAGACACCAAAGCAATTAAGTATTTTATAAACACTGCTGAGGGGTCAAAAAGAGGGAGGTTCATTCACTGACTAATAACGCAGTAATAAACAAACAGCAATGTTATGCAACTGAGAAAATTATTATAATTGAATCTACACAGCTGGGCAGAATAGAAGCCTGCTTATGTATATTAGCTCACGAATGCTTTGTGTGCGGAGGTTTTAGTTTTAGAACTGTTTCGGATTTGAGTCCCTTTTATAGTCCGATGTTTTCTCTTATCTGAATTCAATCCCACAATTACAAGTGCAGAACAGACGATAAGTCAATGAAATGCCCCCACCAATTATTTGCTATGCTATTTATAATACAAGTAGTTAGTTAGGAAGTTAAACTTTTCTTGAGATGTACTCACTTTCCATCTCTTCTGGAGACATTTTACCTTGTTTGAGAGTAGCCGTATGAATAAGGAATGACTGAGGGGAAAGCCCAGAACAAAGTAGCTTTTCACACTGTAACATTTAGCTACTACTGTGTTCTCGGAGTTTCCTGCGCACCTTGGTATTTTCCCCTTAGCTGAGACAGGCAGGGAAATGCAGCCGCTTACCATACCGAAGTTCACATAAATGCGTCACAGAGGGACAAACGAATGATTCCTGTTTCCCTTGAATCGTTGAGGTCCCAGCATTAGGATTGGAGAAACATTACTATTCTCTTGGGTTGAAGAATGAGCTTGGTAGAAGTCCACCATCCTTCCATCAATTAAATGTAGTTAGAATGCAAACCAAAACAAAATACGTTTCTCTTTGGAAGATATTCTAGCTAGGTATTATTCTAATTACTACATAGAATTTTTTCTTAATTGCTTGACTAAATCTGAACCAAAAAAAAAAAATTGTGATCTATGTCAAGTTCCCGTCTGCATAAAACCTAACTAACTTCAAACACAAATGGATGATTAGCTAACCATCAGGGCAGAGGTACAAATGTATCTTCAACAGGCACACATTTTACATCAATGATATCTATTTTTATGAGATAAAAGTACTAAAGCTTTAATGGTGGCAATTAAAACAGCCAAGAGTTTGAGTAGCTCGATGGCTGAGTCACAGACCTTTTACCTATAATGGGATCCATTATATTCCCTGAACTCGGTCTTGGGGAGTGAAAGAGGAACAGCTTTTTAAATATGGTTATAAAACAGCCGTACCCTCTGAACTAAGCTGTTTCAGTTTAAACCGCTGGGTGCTTTACCCTGCACCTTAACATCAACAACCATTCGGCGCTTTCTTTATAGTTCTTAGATACTTGTGTCTATTCGAAAATATTTCAATGATTTGAAAATGCTACAAAGATGCCATTATGTAATAGTTTTTACTTGAGAAATCTGTTTCTGCTTTAACTTATTTATATTTCAAAAATTCATCCATTTTAAAAATGCTTAATTTCAGATAACTTCTGACAAAATACCATTTGTGCCTAAAATATAAAAACTTATGTTTTGATATTCTCTTTTAAAATACAATTTAGGGAAGTGGATAAGAACGTAATTATTCATAATAAGATGGCATGTTTTAGCAATAGATATGTACGAAGATCAGCAAACAAAGGAGTAAGCTTTTTTTGTGGCAGTTTAACATTGTTTTTCAAAAGTATTAGAATAATAAGCTCTGTAGTTGCAGAATTTAATAACTATCTAAATCTAGTCCAACATTAATCATTTCTCTAAGAACATAAAGATGCTTTCTTTAGCTTCTATTATAGAAAATTCAGAAATGTAAATAGAAATTGTCTTGGGAACAATCTCACAAGTTTTTCTATCTGTCATCACCACCATTCCCACAGACAGCTAGCAAACAGGAAACGACATGCAAAAAGATTTACCTTTCTTGACCTCCCATCTTCTTCCAGCTCCCGTCATCTTTCTTTGCTGCCCGTTAGAGCCGAATCCTCAAAAGAGTGACAATATTTGCTGTTCTCCTTCCATTCACTCTTGAATTTGTTCAAACCACACTAATATTCTACAAAAACGGCTCCTGTCGAGGTGACCTCCAATGGCCTCCTCGTTCATTCTCACTGCCCCGACCTGTCAGCAGGATCCGACACAGCTGCGCACTCCTAGCTTCTTCCCGTGACCTCCAGGACAGCCCTCTCTCCTTGACCTTGCAGGCTCTTTCTTCACCAGTTTCTCATCGACTTCCTGGCCTGTAACTTCTGAGATGCTCCACGCTTTCGTGTTTGGATCTCGGCTCTATCTACGCCTCCTCCCTCATCAGGTGCCATTGCTCTAAGTACTACCTATAGGCTATGATTCTCAAAGTGCCTTCTTGAGCCCGGACCACTCCTTTGAACTCTATTCTTCTCTATCTTAATGTCACTTAGATGTCCCGATGAGCATCTCAAATTTAATGCATTCTAAAACAAACAGTTCTTGATATCTCCACCAAATTTCATCTCCAAAAACTATTACTCCACCAGCAGCAGAAGCCAAATACATGGAGTCATCACTGACTATTCACTTAGTCTCAAATACCACACTCAGTCCAACACATCACATCTATTCAAAACCTCCAGTGTCTTCTCATTTCATTCACAATATCTGAAGTCCTCACCATGGCCTACAGGCCTTAAAATGGTACGGACTCCTGCTACCTCTCTCATCTCATCTCCTAAAATTTTCCCCTTTGCTCTCTACCATTCTAGCCACATTGATTCCATGGTTACGATCCAAAAACAAAGGCCAAGGGCCCCTCTGCCTCAGGGCCTTTGCACAGGCTGCCTCTGCCCTCAGAGATCTTACCTAAATATCTCCAGGGCTCGTTCCCTCACTGCTTTCAAGAGGGCTTAGTCAGCAATAGATTAAAGCAGGTATGACAAAATGTTAACAATAGGTGATTTTATATCAAAGATAAATGGGTGTTTATTGCATTATTCTTTCAACTTTTCTGTAGATTTATAAATTTTGAAAAATCAGAGTTGGAGGGGGAAAGCTCTTTGCTTCCACAACGTTATTCTCTTTTACCTGGTGCTGACCACCCCGCCCTCGTCGGCCCTTAACTGACTCTCCCTCCATGTCCTCCCCAGGTTTCGGTGTTCCTCAGGATTGCACCACACGACAGAGCCCAGCAAACCCAGATGCCTGTTTCCACCTGAGACGCACTATTTCTCCTGGCAGCTGCCCGTCGGCAGGCCAAAAATCAACATCAGTTCCCTCCACCAACAACCTTCCTTGTCTTCCTCTCTGGGGAAATGTCACTGTGATTCTCAGTCACCCAATCTTGTTTCTTCTTCACCCTCACTGGCCACAGCCGACTGCTGGTCCAGACCTGCCCCTCCATGCACTCCCCCCACCCCACCCTCCATCCCCCAGCCGGCACTGAAAGGCTTCTTAGCTAGTAGTGCCCGCTCTGGACCGACCTTCGATGTAAAGTAGTTTCCTCCTTACTCGCTATTTCGTTTTCTATGATTTCCATCACCCATGGTCAACTGCAGTCTGAAAATATTAAATGGAAAAGTCCAGAAATAAACAACTCATAAGTTTTAAATCACACGCCGTTCTGAGTAGCATGGTGAAATCTCGCACCGTCCTGCCTGGGACGTGAATCAGCCCTTTGTCGGCGTCCCCACGCTGTACATGCTCCTGGCCCGGCAGCCGCTTAGCAGTCATCTCAGTGATCAGACTGACTGGCATCACAGTGCTGGTTTTCAAGTGACCCATAGTTTACATTTACATAAGTTTTATTATAGTAGATTGCTATAACTGTTCTATTTCATTATTTAGTCATCGCTGATCTCTTACTGTGCCTAATTTAGAATTAAATTTTGCCATAGATTTGTATGTATAGAAAAAAACATAGTATATATAGGGTTTAGTACTATCCACAATTTCAGACATCCACTGGGGTCAGATAAAGGAGGACTACTATGTTTCTCAGCAAAGAGACCGTCCCAAATCAGCCATGCTGCTTTGCTTTGTATAATCTGTCAATCACTCTCCATCGACTACCTTTAAACTGAGGCTCTCAGGGTGCCTGGCCAGGGTCTTTCCCGCCTCCACCACACACACTGGCCCCTGCAGGCACGTAAACACACTCTGCTCTTTCCCAAATTACTGCCCACAGACATGGCACTCCTCCGGCCTAGAGCGCCCATTCCCACTCTCCTTGCAGTTAAATCGTACTCCATCTTCAAATCTCAATAGAAAACGACCCTCTTCCCGAGGCCTTCCCTGATTTCTCCCCATAGTCAAATACTCTCACAAGGCCAAGTAACATTTATCACATTGCCTGATGATTTATTATTAGATCTTTCTAGCCCTCTGAACTATGAGTCCCTGAAGGACGGCAGCGTGCTATGCTCCTGTTTTTATATATGCAGGTATATATATGCATGTGTATGTGTAAATACACACACACATAAACATACGAACAAGAATGTGTATGTGTGCAAGCGTGTGTGATATATACCATAGGCTTAGTATTTATTATCAAAATCCCCCGTAACCTCCTTCAATCAAATGTTAACATGGACGTCACATCTCCACGCTTTGCCCTGGGCACACAGGTGCTCTCTGGGTGTTCCCGCTGCCTTGTTCGTGTACACCCTGCAGCCGCTGTATCTCCAGGGCACCCAGAAGAGTGCCTGAAACCCCTGTGGAACTAACAGATGTGACGTGAATGAAGGACATCTTATTGACTGGTCCACAGCAATGCTGAAATATTTGCTGTCCTGTGCAAGGACCGTGTTCTGTGTTGTGCCTGCATACTTCTCCCTCATCGTTCCTCTTCCTGATTCAAGCACCACCTTTTCCCCTGGCCCTGCAAACAATTAAGTTGTGTATCCGCTCCGATGCAAGTCTGCATTTCTCTCTCTTCACTGTATATACATCACTGTATAACTACCACAGCAATGCTGAAATATTTGCTGTCCTGTGCAAGGACCGTGTTCTGTGTTGTGCCTGCATACTTCTCCCTCATCGTTCCTCTTCCTGATTCAAGCACCACCTTTTCCCCTGGCCCTGCAAACAATTAAGTTGTGTATCCGCTCCGATGCAAGTCTGCATTTCTCTCTCTTCACTGTATATACATCACTGTATAACTAGGATTTTTTTTTTTTTTTTTTTAAGGGGAGACTAGATTATTTTTATACCTCTATAACCTTACATAGTGACTGATAGGTTGTAAATCCTCAACAATGTTGCCTGATGAATGAGTGAGTGAGTGGATGACCGGATAAGGTTCTCACTTCATCTTTAAATAGCCTAAATAAGACTCAACAGGCAACAAATGCTGCCTCTCCACCGTGAACTAATCACGGTCACTCACCTCATTCCCGGAGAGACACCGCCCAACAAACGCACTCCCTGGAAAGAGGCCTAGAAAAAGTTCTCAGAATCTGACCTCCAAAAATAAAAAGGTACAGACATTTCTCAGTAACTGCTGAACTACACTGATCATATTTTTTTTAATCAAAAATAGCTAATAATTTTACTGTACGGAAATTTAAAAATAAGCTTTAAAATTCGAATGCTGTGAACTGTGAAATAATTCAGCCACTTTAGAGGGAAGGCGAGGGCATGTCTGCAGATGCTGAGACCCACGTGCTTCCCCTTTGTGCTCTGACCACAGCCCACCTGCTGGTGGGAGCAGGGGAGGACTACCTCCCTTCCGCGGAAGCCTGAGGACGGAGCCCTCGAGCCGGGGACCGGTGACGGGGCAGCAGACAGAGAGAGGCCCGAGTGGGCGGTGGGCTGGGAGGGAAAGGGAGAGCCTGGGGGTCTGTGCTGGGTTTAAAGGGCTTCAATTCCACCTCCCAGGCCCCAAAATCACAGAGCCCGAGACTAAGCTCTATATCCACGAATTCCAAAGTCCAAGCCTCAGACTCTGAAACTTGTCATCATCTTACCTCCTCCCCTCTGTTTCTGAAAACAAAACAAAAATCTGACGTTCTTTTTCCTGAATTCTTCTACCTAACTGCGAGGCCAACACTCACCTAGTAACTAAGCGAGAAACGTGCTGACCCAATTCCACCTCTGGACCTCTCCATTGACACTGCCACTGGCTTAACTCAAGACCTGTGGCCGCCCAGCCATCTTTTCACGAGGCCCTCTCTGTCCAACGTGGCAGCTACACATGCGGCTCCTGAGCACTTGAAATGTAGCCGGTCTGAACTGAGAAGCACTAGTAGGTGTGAAATCACACCAGATCTCAAAGACTGAGAACAACAACAAAAAAGAACGCAAATTATCTCATTAATATTTTTATATTAAATGTTGTTTATTGAAAGGATATTCAAATATTACATGCTGAAACAATGTTTTGATATATTACACTACATAAAATATTAAAATCAATTTCAATGTTTCTTTTTGCCTTTTTAACATGATGACAATTTTACACGACACATGTGGCTCATATCCTGTTCCCACCGGACAGCGCCGGCCAGGACCACCTTCAGTTTCTTTATTGGCCTCATCCCTGCAGACCCTCCCCAGAGTCCTCCAAGCTTCTCAGTGCTGGATGGCTTCTACCCATCAGGCAGGTACAACCCCCCAAGACACCTCTTCCCTCACATAACTGTCACTACATGCCGCATATTGGACAATCACCTATCAAACGTGTGTGCCATGCATGCACTAAGGATATGACAGAGGAGATGCTGACGGACAAAAACCCTGACCTCACTCAACTTAGAATACAGTGTGGAGTGATAACGTTTTAGCAAACGTATAGTCACAGTAGTAGTAATAACGTGGCATTAACCCGGTAGTAATTTACAGACAATATACTATGTACCACGCACGACTCTAAGCATGCTACATGTATCATCTCATGTTCCCACTAACACTATTAGATAGATACTGGTATGAGCCCCATTTTAGAGGTGAGAAAACTAAAGCCCAGAGCAGCTATGCAATTCGCCCAAGGTCACACAGCTCATAAGTGACAGGACCAGGACTCCAAGGCCACACTCTTCAGTGCCACGCCATGCTGCCTTACGAGGTAAGCAATCACAACCTGGAGAGGGCGCAGACTGGGGGGGACACAGAGGAGCAGCCTAGACCCCACAGCCAGCGGGGTCAGCAAAGGCGTGGCAGAGGAAGAGATTTATTTCCAAACTATAGCTGAATGCTCTGCGCCAAAAGCCCCGGGTGGAGAGGCCCAGGAGCGCTAGTCGGCTCACTGCACCTGGGGGAGGGAAAAAAGGGCCTGGCCAGAGGGGGCAACGGCGTTTGCTGACTGTGGTTGAAAAAGGAACTTTTGGGGAAACCTGCACAGTGAGTTCATGAACACAGGAGACAGGCTAAGATCCAGGAGTCTAGTGAAGGACTGATGGAAAACGGGGAGACCGGGCCCCCTCCCACGGCACCTGAAAGGTAAGAGGAGGGAGCACGCCATACGCAGTCCATGCCCGGATGAGCGTGGCCTGAAACTTGGTGTCTCAGCCCAGGGAAGCCCAGGTGCCCCGGCCCCCCGCGAGGCGTTCCACCGGCACTGGCAAGGGCTTCTGGAGGCTGTACCCTACCCAGCCGAGACGCACGTCTGGACTTTAAGAACATCCGATCCAAGGCTGCGAAGTGGAGAGATTGTGAAGTTGTGAAACCACCAGCATTAAGCGCTCCCCCAGGAATACACGGCAAGCTGACCAACAGCGAGTCAAGGAACCGAAAAAGCACATTTTCTTTTAAGTATCAGAATTTTGGCCTAAGGGTTTGGGGCAGGGGAAGTTAAATAATCAAACTGCTAAGCAAACACGACATATTTAAGTGGACTGCAAAATTTACAATCATTGCAAAGATAAAATGTGAGATTTAAAAAAAATACTTTTCTTGCCAATTCAACCAACACCATAACCCAGTTGGCGCACGCGCGAGAACACCAACACACACACACGCACACACACGCGCGCACACGCTGGTTCATTCTTCTTTGCCTTTAGTGGTAGCAGATGGTAGGAAAATGGGAAAGCAATACACAAAACCCAATGTGATCCCCTATCTTCGGCCCTCATGGGAATCTGATTTTTTTTTATCTTGACTCAAAGATTTATACTAAAGTATGGTATATCTTGCAAATACGGTAATTTTCTTTTTCAAGTGGATATCCTCCCGTAAATATCTTCATAAGCTTTAAGACAGCTCCCTTTTTACACGTGTAAAGATGGTGTCGGCTGGAAGAACGAGAATAGAGACCGAAAGTCAATGAGTCATGTTCTCATACTGGTCTCGCCACCAACTAACGTCAACTGTTTTATCACTATCTTCCCCAGAGTATTCATTCAGTTTTCACATATTTATCATGCCAAGCATTGCGCTAAAATTTCACATACATTCTCTCCTAAGATTACCAGAAGTCTAAGAAGTTTACAAGGGTTTTTCTTACTCATCTTTGTATCTCAGGAGCCAATACAGCCTGGTACATGGTAGATGCCATTCTAACTATCTCAGCGAACTGCTACCTCGAATTCACAATTCTGCTAAAATTCAACAACTAAACAAAAAGTTAATCTGTTATAATGTTATAAAGTAGGGAGGCATATAAGAACATGAAAACGGTTAACTTTTAAGACTGAAGCTGGTAAGATTCAGTCCTCAGCTTCCTGGTCCTCACGGTGGCATCTGACACAGTCAGTTACGCCCCCCTCCCCCCACTGGGTTCCAGGACGCACACCCCGGTGGTGGTTCTCTGCCTTCCCGGCTTCTCCTCCCACGTGCCCTCCTGGATCCGCTAGTCTACAGCATCACACGACGGGCTGCGCAAGGGCCCTGGCCTCACACTTCTCTCCCACCGTCCACTCTAAATGACCTTATCGAAGCCTACAGCAGAGAATACCATCTACACAATAATGACTCTTAAACTCGTATCTCCGGCCCAACTCCTCCCCTCCAGTCCTGCATCCCACAGCCCATCTGAAATCTCCGCTTGAGTCTAGTCGGCATCTCTAAACTTACACATCTACAGCAACCGTGATGTTCCGCCCAACCTGCTCCCCTAGTGCTGCAGAGCCTCCGACTCTCCCAAGCCAAAACCTCGATGTCCCTCCCTCTTGCAAACCCTATTTCTGGTCTGTCAGCAAATCCTGTCACTGCCCTAGTCGAAGCCACCATGATATCTTGCCTGACCAACTGTCCCCTTCTGCTACCCAATTTGTCCCCCTGTGCTACATTCGCCCTCCTTCCTATTCCTGGTAGAGAACAGCCCAGTGAGCCTGCTAAAATACACCACAGACCATGTCACTCTCATGCTCGGAACCCTGTAACAGCTTTCCCTCTCACTCACAGTAAAATTCCAATGCCGTACAGTAGCGCACGACGCCTACCGCCTGCCCCAGTCACGCCTCTAACCAGAGCTCTCCCGTCACCCGCTAGGCCGCCCCGCACTGGCCGTCCTGCTGCCACACACACACGGCAAACGCACTCTCACCCCAGCGCTCCCCGCGCTCTGCACTCCTCCCCCAGACATCTGCATGACCCTCTCCTCTTACTTTACTAAGCTTTTCCGCTCAGTTCCACCTCCCAAGGAGGCTTCTCCTTAACCAACCTTCCCGAAACATTTCTCTGCGTTCCACTCTCCCTTTATTCGGTTCCATTTTTCTTCACAACTCATATTACTTAATATTAAACACACACACACACACAATTTTGGTTAGCTGGTTGGTTGCCTCTCACTAAAATGTTAGCTCCATGGTCATTGCGATGCTCCTTAGTAAATACTTAAATTAGTAAAAATAAACAGATGAGAATCATACCTACCAAAGCAACATATCCTAAAGAACAGTGAAAGGGCACCTAAGTGAGTTTTGGAAACACCAACAGCGAAGTGCACTCATGAAAATAAATGAAAAGCTACACAATAATCGATTTTATCAAATCTGAGAAAAAGAACATATTAACAGGAGGGATATACTCTGCTAGGAGCCCAAAGGCCGTTAAATTAGCCATTTAGCCAATGGCATCTGGAGGATACACGGGATCAAGGAAAATCTCAACCAAGAAGAGCTCTGCTATGAGAGATCTCAGGAAGCCTGATGGGAATCCTAGATAAAATAAACCTCAAGAAAATCATCGCCTTCTGTTCCTCCTGTATTACCACCAAACAGGTCTGATTACGAAACTGGGCTCCCATGTACCTTGACATCCAAAAGAGGCCCCATTGTCTTCGTACATCAGCTACAACTGAGTGAGTCCCAAAGGACCTAATCAATGCCGGGTGTAGATTTATTCCCGATTTCCAGCCCTGGAAACCTCTGAGAAGCCTTGTCTACCCCAAACTGAGTGGTTTATCCTTGCACCGTAACTCAACCTGGTTGGTGCTCACATTTTCCCAGCATTTACTATGTGGCGATCCAGACACTTGGTGCTAGACAGAACTGAGCTCTTCGGAGGCCAGGAAAAGGAATCAGTCATCTTTACATTCTCAGCAGTTATCACACAAGAGGCAGGCACTTAACACCAGATGGATGGATGGATGGATGGATGGATGGATGGATGGATGGACGGACGGACGGACAGACGGATGGACAGACAGACGGACGGACGGACGAATGGACGGACAAAGAAACCAAAGACCCCACTGAGACCCAGCCATCCTCTTTTCTCAACACCCCTATTTCTTCACACGCTAGCTAAAACAAGCTCCTGTAACACCTAATTTTCCCTGGAAGAATCTTTACCTCCACACCACAGACACTAAGTAAGAAGGGGGCAGGGGTGCTGGCATGACTGAGGAAGGCTCATCTCCGCACAGCAGAAGAAATGCTTCCAATTACTCAGTACCAGGCTCCAATTTAAAATGAGTGTTTACTGTAAACGCCCTCTCACTACAGGCTGTAAAAAAAAAAGGGGGGGGGGCAAACAGCTTCAGAAACCTCAGGCCCCCCAATGACAAAAATCGGTCCATCTGTGCACTAGATTCATTCTAGCTCAAGATGTGGCTTGGGAAATTTTATAAAGAAAAGTTATTTGGAATTTTCCTTCAACCCACCTATATTTAAAGTGTGGACCGTGGACTCCTGCGAGCCTTCACGACCCTTTCAAGATATCTACAAAATCAAAACTTTTTCATAATATACCAAGACATTCTTTGCCTTTTCCACGGTGTTGATGGGGCCAACACAATCAAGGCAGTGACGGCAAGCTGTTAATAGTAGTCATTAAATCACGGCCATAAACTCACGCTAAGGGGAAAAAAGTCAGTTCATTTAAGACTGTCCTTGACCAAACAGTAAAAACTATTTTGATTCTTCTTGACCCCTGGGCACATGTCTTTTTAGCCCTCTGGAGGAGGAATGGGCGTGCGCTCACCCAGCGTTTAACGCCGCACACTCGAGCACCAAGACTTTCGCCAGGAAAGGCCCGTGTGCCACTGTGTTGAGTTGTGAGTCAAACTGGCCACTTCACAGAACATCATTTTTTTTACTTGAAAGAATGAATGAAAGACAAATTATGGTTATTCAGATTCAGGTGACCTGCCAGTAATTTTCTTGACATGAACAAAGTGAACTTGTCACTTCAAGGAAAGTAACTGACAGCGTTTATTCCCAGTGCTAAAATATGAGCTTTCAAGCAAAATTCAGAATTTTGAAAACCAATCACAACGATGAACCGAGCAACTTCCCAGTCTCCAAAGACTTCTGATGAGATGATAGAGATTAACAAATGTGATTTTTAATACTGTGTACTAAAACATGCCACTATTTGGAAGATTGGCATAATTCACTGAACCAATATTTTCTAAAGGATCTATGTATGATGTTATAAAATCACGCATGGTTAAAAGAGAGCTATTTAACAGTGTATAAAAATTTAATTGATATAGCTTCAGATTCTACTTTCCAACTAACCTGTAAGAAACTACCACTTGTTGAGTTTTGGTGTAGTATTAAAGAATATCCATAATTCTAAAAAGCATGAATATAGTCCTCTTTTTTTCAACTATGTTTACGTGTGAGAACAGATTACCTTCACATACTTCAACTAAAACGATGCATTCAAAAAGAATGCCTTCAGCACATGTCTGCTCTGGCTGTCTTCCACTACACGTCAGTCCAAATATAAAGCAATCCCAGTCTTCTCTCTACATTTCTTGTTGGAAAATAGTTATTGGTTATTTTCAAGATGCATTATCTATGTTAACGTAATGCATTTATTACTGTTATTTTTAAATGAATGAATCATTTTAAAGCTTCCCAATTTTAATTTCTGATACAGTTGATATCCATAGGGAAAAATGTCAGAAACAAAATCTCTTTGGGGTTGTCAATATTTAAGAGCATTACTTTAAATAAAACATAGTTGCAAACAGATGAGCAGTTACCTGTAATGATTTGTATCATTTACAGAATAATCTAGATGCACGTCCCCCTACCTCTGTAACAGGAAGATAAGTGCTCTTTCTTGTGTTCTTTCTTATTTTATTAGCTAGAATAATCCTGCATCTGAATGTCAGAAGAGAATCATTCAAAACACATTCTATCAGAACCAACGCTGTCTTTTGGTATCTAATCTCTAAAGGTTAATGAGTCAGTACTAAATAAATCTATACAGTAAATCAACCTGTTCAGTCACCTGGGTGTAGTTCCTACTAATTCATGTTAGTAGATATGCTAGCAGGCTACACTACTCAACAGACTTTAAAAAAAATTACTGAAAACTTTCTACACAGAACAATGGATGGTGAAACAGGCTCTGGAGTTTTTTCAGGGCAAAACTCTTCTGCACCGTATTCTGAAGCGGCCTTTCTCGGCCTCTGAGGCACATCAGAGTCCCCAGTGAGCTTCTCCAGAGCATGAACTGTGAGGCCCAAGGCAGCAGCTTTGGCGCCTGTTCAGGTAACATCCGAGTGATTCTGGAGTGCAGAAGACACTGAGAACCAACGCCAGAGTCATGACTGGCCACTCTAGTGGTTTTTGGCCCAAGATGAGCAAAGCCAAAGAGCCTCTAGAGCTCCCAAGGGGCGGGGGTAGCTAGGGTCATTTCCCGGTTTCCTGATGGCCACGGGCACTCTCTACTAAGATTAATCAGCCTTCCACAGCTTCTCTTTTCCGGATCTTATTGTAGACCATTGTGCTGAGACACCGGTGAAATGGAGGAGTCTTTCGGCAGCAAAGAGTGTCAATAAAAAAATATCGAAAAGTGTGGGACCAGGGGACAACGCCTGTTTAGTGAGATGATGCTCATGCAAACACATTTTAATACATTTATTCGAAGTGAAAAATAAAATCATTTCAAAAAGATATGCTTCATAACCACGGGTGGCTCCAGGCTACCGTAATGGACAGTGCGGAGAATATTTCCATCATCCCAGAAAATTCCACGGGACAGAGCTATCCTGAAATCTTGATCAACTATCTAATAAAGAGCTTTTTTTTTTTCCCCTCTAGGAGGAATCCTAGATTTACTTAGAATCATGTTGATGGGCCCAAGTGCCAGCAGGAGGTGAGATCACAGTCCAGGTGAAAACGTACTTTAGGAACTGTTAAAATAGAACATTCGCCCTACAACCCTCTTACCCGGTTTTCAGAGAACAGGGCTCTGCTCTTCACCAGTAAGACAGAATTAGTATTTTAGACTCCCTTATCTTATTGAGATGAGAGTCACATGAGAAAATTAACCATTTTAAAGCAAACAATTCAGTGATGTTTAATATAGTCACAATAATTTAAACTCTTGATGAACTAAATAATTTGTCAAATTATCTTCTATCGAGGTCCTATCCATCACCTAATTAATAACCCCCAAATCAAAGGGAGATTGCCTAAAATATGTAACCCATCCGCCTCAGGCATCTTAAGTCCTGAGTGTCACACACTCAAACGGTATCACTAAGGAGCACAGAAGGAACTATCATGTGGGAGGGGGGGGGAGGAGGGGAGGAACACCTATTTTTACATCTGTTGTAAGTCTATTCTTGTCAAGAAAAGTATTTCTGATGATGAGTCAATACCTCTGACATATAAAATATGCCACACAAAATTTCTTTTAAAATTTGATGCCAAGAAAAAAGCATCTCTGAAGGAGAAAATACTATAGGTGTGAGTGTGTGTATTTCATAGATATATATCATCAGAAAGATGTTAAATTATAACCAATTTAACTTAATTAGCCACATATGGCAATCACAAGCCAAATAATTTGTCAAATTATTTGTCAAATACATACATACATATACACATATATGTGTATATATATATATTACATATACACATATGTATGCATGTATTTCCTTCTTTCTGATAATTATACATCTTAACATGTTTCCCTTTGCATACTCTCCAGGCAGCTCAGAATATAATTCCATACTCAGTCCAAGCAACCAAGGTCCTAATTAGCAAAATCCTTTGCCCTTCCATTCCAGGACCTGATTTCCGGGTTCTATTTCACACACACATATGCACACCCTTTTGTCAGGATGTCTCAAATCCTTCTTGGAAAAAATATCAATTAAAGACTATAAGCTAAATTTCTATTAAGTTCATTTATCCTCTGACACTAATTATATATTATAAAATTTGGGGGCAAAATATTAACCTTAATATAGGACTAATTCACCCTCACGTAACATCTTAGGACAACTAACATTTCTCTGCTTGTCTTCAGTGCCAAATAAAGACACTAGCGCCTTCTGATGATCAAAAGAGACCCACACAGATAAATACACTGACCTGGAAATATGGAAAGTGTAACTTGAGAGACCAACAAACAAGAGATATAGCTGTCAGCCATTGCACTTGAGAAAATATTTTGAATTTTTTTCTTTCAGGAATGAGGAGACTATCAAATTGTGAGAAATCTTTTTCAAGAAAAAAAAATTATCAAGTGTGATGGCCTTTAACTTATGACACAAACCAATAACAAGTGCTTTATGTGAAGCATCTGTGACTGGGACTTGAGAAAAAAAAATCAAACAATGACTTTCTAAAATATCACTTATACTTTAAAACAAGACACTATTCATATTACTTAAAATAGTTCGCTGTGTTTAGCAACAAATTGGCTACTATACAGCAAAGATTTATTCCAAAAATAACAAAGTGAATTGTGTCAGTGTTACCATGTATGGATCACTATATTCAAACACTATCTAGCAGGGCCAAAAGATACAGGGTATCGGTGGTTTTAAGGCCATCTGGTAAGAGGTGAGAGAGAATAAAAGTAGAAACACAAAGCTAATACTGGCCATACAGTCGACAATGACAAAAAACTTTCTTTTCTAGTTCTGATTATGTTCTATGTCCTATTTTCTGGTGATTTAAATAATTTGCCTAGTTTGGTTATACCTGAGCTGTCCAGTATATGTCGCAAGCCACATGTGGCTATTTAATTTAGATTAATTAAAATTAATTAAAACTTCAGTTACTCAGTCTCACTAGCCTCATTTCAAGTGCTCAATAGCCACAGGTGGCTAGTGGCTGCCATACTGAACGACGAATATAAAAGTCTCGTCATTACAGAAAAGTTCACAGACAGCACTAGGTTATATATTTTCTACAAACACGTTAGTGTGATATCAAAGAACACTACAAACTCTCTTTAAAAGATAACCTGGAAAACACTACAAATGTTCTGGCAAACTTCAGTACACAGCTAAGTATATTTCGAAGTTTTTTTTTTAATCCCTAAACCTTAATTAAATGAAAGAACATTACAGTCTTGGATTGCAACCACTCTATAGTACATCCATAATACGAAGGAGGCATTTCATTTTATACACAGATTGCACATAGATTATAGTTCAATAAAGTATATAAATAAACACCACATCTGTTACTCAGTAAGCACATTATACCTGATGGACATTAGATAATAGCTAATAGGTTTTCTGTTTACTTTTTCAATCTCACTTTTCTTTAATAAATATTTTCATACAAAGGAGAAAACTGTTGTGTATAAAGTTTGAGGATGATAGCAAAAGGGCCTTTACCCTGATACTGGAGCAAAGATATAACTGTGATGTTTCTTGAACAAAACTGTGCTCCAGACCCATTCTAACACAAGTCTCTTCCAGCTCTAAAATTCGAGAGCTCTAAATAGTGTACTTTAAAAAGTAGCAACAGTGTTACAAGTTGCATAAAAATTGTTTCCAAAATTGTAAACCTCACATACTCAAAAATGTAAATTACTTTCCTTGGCAATTTTTTTAAATTTTAGCTGCTAAATCAAGCTGCAACAATCCTTTTTATCTTCTTTTGTGACTGTCTCGCTTAAAAGTATACGAAGTTACTTTTTAAAGAAAAAAATAGATTAGGATAAAGAAACACTTAAAAGATCATAAGTGGTGTGGCCCTCACAGACCAACCAAGTTCAAAACTACTGCTAGTGCTACTCAACAGGAATCGGCTTCCTAAACAAAACTATAAATATTGTCTGAAGGTGTGTGGGAACACACCACAAAAATACAGGAAGATGCTGGTAAAAACAACAGGGTGAAGTCAATCACTGAATTTGTGGTTAACAGCTGTAACTTCAAATTTATATTTAACAAAGTAAAAACTTACTATATATAGGCACATATGGTCAGTGGGTTAACCTCTTCAGTGCTGAGGGAATATTAAGCAAACATCCTTTGCAACACAAAACACTTAACCTCTGCCGCTGGACGTTTCTAAAACCTAAATGATGTTCACCTTGATTGAAACTGGGAAGAAATTAGACACTGAGAAAGAAGTTGATATTTTATATATTGTAACTCATCTCCTAGAGAGTCTATTAAAAATACAGTAGTATGACA
The DNA here is from genome assembly GCF_000325575.1 of Pteropus alecto. Lineage (NCBI taxonomy): Eukaryota > Metazoa > Chordata > Mammalia > Chiroptera > Pteropodidae > Pteropus > Pteropus alecto. Next base: position 6,482,686 of record NW_006443225.1, on the reverse strand, counting down.
GCAACTTTTGAGCTCCCTCCCCATAAGAATATTATAAATTTTTGTTTGCCTTATAGAGAATCTGATAAATTGATTTTGAAGGCATTGCTATATAATATTCTGTTTTATAAAATAAGGAAATTTTCTACTTTAAGGTGAAAGAGCAGAAGGGGAGGGAATCCCAAGAACTCATTTCAACATTAACAGAAGTTATAATAAAATATTTAACACTCACTGGAGACTTACTGCATGCCACAGACTGTGCTAATATCTTTACAGTCGTTATCTCATTTAATTCTCATAATAATCGTGGTGCAACTGGCACAATTATTATACTCAGAAATTATTATGCTCAGGAAACTTAAGCATCCAATGTTTTGACTTAACAGAAATTTGAAAGGGATTCAAATGCCGTTCTTGTGCCTGTGAAGCCCATGGCCTCATCATCAGCACTCTGCCCTGTCTCCTTGGAAACTTGCCTGCCAGCTGTGACAGGTAGGGCCCTGGCCAACCACCCACTGTGTAGCCCACTTGACAGGATAGCAGAGGTGGGAGGCACTTAAAAATTGGCAAGGGGAACACTAAATGAAACAAGTAAGCTGACACTTCTTCCTATTTATTTATTCTTGGAATTAAATTTATATTTAATATGAATTATGATTCTAGCAGCTAACATGGCATGAAGTTGAAAGGATTTTCATTCAAGTCTTCAATGCAGGAAATAATTTAAATCCATCTTACGATTTGGTTTATTTTTGCTCTGTGAATGACTAGTCTCTTACTGTCTTTTTTTTTTTTTTTTACCAATGATACCCTAGCTTATTGGTTTTTAACTTTCTTGCAAAAACTAAAGTTGTGAGATTAATCACGCTGAAATATCTCCTTCCTTACGCTAAATTTTCCACCACTGTTTCAGAGTGAGAGGGATCCCTGATGGAAACAGAAGTAAGCTCTGTAAGACACTGAGCACAAGAGCTGCTCCTGCATGTGCCCCCAGGGTGGAGGACAAGTGTGCTCAGTTTGTCCCCATCGTTTAGGTGAATATAGTTAAAGAGAAAAGCGAAAACATGCAGAGAATAGCTGACAAAAATGAAGTACTACTTAACTTTTTACTAAATCAGCAAACTTTTTCCCTAAAGAACTCTCATTTCTCTCCTTTAATCCAAGTTCTGCCCCCATGCGTTTCAACAGCTCTCCTCTGTGAAAACGTCTGCAGGACCAGAGCAGCCAGAACTGGGGGTAGCCCAGTAATGGGCCAGTTTAGAGCAACGTCGGCACCTCCTCCTTGGTTATGACCCCAGCTCCACTTCTACCCACGGTGACTTACAGATCATGAGTAGATTTACAGCCGTAACTACAGAGAACGAAGAGTAACATTAAAATGTCAGGATTAAGTAAATTTTCTGTTAGTCCCCACTGTCCATTTCTGTCAGCCCCACGGTGGTTAAAGTTTAGCTACCTCGTCACACTGACTGACGATTTGAGGTGTTTCTAACATTAACAGTGAAAACAAACACATCATAACTCTGAATAATCCCACAATTTTATGATTCTTTTTTAAGTTAAAGAAAATGTTCAGGCTATAAGAGTTCATCAAGAAGCATGATCTAAAAACTGAACTTTAATTTCAAATATTCCTAGATTCAATTAGAACTTTAAGTCCATACACAGCCCCTTCAACAAAAAGCACGTTCAGAAATATAATTTCAAAAAAAAGTTTCAGAAAAAAGGATGATCTAAAAGTCTTTGCCTTTCACTAGCAGGGAAGTCCACCTGCGACACTCCTAATCCCCAAGTAAGAGGCAGGGACCTCACTGCTCACCAAATGGGAGAGAGTGGATTCTGAAGCCAAGGCTGCAGACCTGCTCCAGCCAACCCAGGGAAAGGCAGGAAGGGCACACGTTAGATGCCTCTGGAGAAACGAAACATTTCCAACATCACTACTTGCATTTCTTCAATATTCTCTCACTCTTTGTGCCCATGGCCAAAGCAAACAAACCAACCAAAAAGGCTCTCGAGATCAATGCCTCTTGCACACAGCTTAAAACAACTGCTTCTACTCTCCTGAACTCTGGTACGGAATTATTTAGAATTACAGTAAACACAGAAGGCAGACAAGAGCAGGCGGACGAACTGTGGAGCAGGTCAGAAGTATCATGCTCTTCACTAATGACCATCAAAAACATGGCAAGGTGGGGAGCATTTGAGACCTTGCTCCTAGGCATATGTCATCAGTTAGGCTCAAATAAACTCTTATAAAAATTCAAAAAAAAAAAAAAAAAAAAAGGGAATGTTTCCTTCAAATAATTGCCTGGGTGACAATTTTGATTCAATCAAATAACACATAAGAAAACACCTTCCAACCTCACCTGGCCATCACTCTCATCAACTACTGTAAACTGGGGGAAAAAGCAAGCTCCTGGATGATGAGTGCCTCTGTATCTATGTTGATTTTTGACTATTTCAAATTATGTTAATTCCTCGGCATTTTGTCAACTTCCTTTAAATTTTCTACCACCAGCACCCCAAGCGCAAGGCCCTAGAAGGTTCTCCTATATGAAAAATACAAAACCTTACTCGTGGTAACGTACCATCATCTACTAAAGTTTTGCAAGGCAAAAGCGCAAGTTTGCTACTGACTTCCTTCACTGATAAAAGAACTATATTCAGTAACAAAGGAAGAATGAGAGCCATCTCTCCATGGTTACTTAGAGATTATCTGTAGATTGACACTGTAACTACAGAGAATGCAGAATAATATTTAGATGTCAAGATTAAGGTAAACTCTCCTAGTTAGGTCTAGCAGTGCTCTCTCCCTGACCCATTTCCCAATTCTCCTTCCCCAGCCAACTACTGCTCCTTTCTGAAAGATAAAATGAAGCAGCAGCAGCAGAGACAAAAAAGCAGAAAGGAAAAAAAAGAGGGGTCACATGTGTAACAGTAAAAACTGAAGGCTTTTTCCCTTGTCCTTGGAGAACCAATTTCATAAAGAAACAAACGTTAGTGACAGAGAGGCAAAGAGAGATTTGGAGTTTGTTGGGGGGCATGTAGAGAGAGGGGAAAGGGGGAGATAACAACCACATTACTACTAAAAGTATCCAAAAACCACTTGGAACTAAAATCTTGAAAATGATCGTCATGTACCTTTCAAAAAAAACCTCACTATTTCTCCTACAGGACAGAAAACATTCAGATAGCATTCTTTGAAATCCAAACAAATGGAATTTCACTTCACTTATCTATCTTTCCATGAACTGATACTGATACAACACACACACACACACACACACACACACACACTCCAACACTATCTGTATTGTAGATACCTTAAAAAATGCTACTCCCAATCTTACGATGAAGGTGCTACCACCTGTCTTAGAGATTGACTGTCATAATCAGACTAAATAATTTTAAATTCACTTATGTGCATAAATTTCTTTCTATTCAGATTTGTTTTCAAAAAGAATTTGAAGCAACTGCTATGGAAAGAGTCTAGCCTTGTGCTGTTCAATATGGCGGCCCAGCCGCGTGGGGCTGCCGGACGCCTGACACGCCGCTCAACCAAACTGCCGGGCTCCGCATGCGAAACGCACACCAGCCTGCAAATACCCGTGCGGAACATCTCGTTAGTAATTTCTTTACTGATTATGTGTTAGAATAATGTCTTGACTATTTTGGGTTAAATACACTATTAAAATTAATTTCACCGTTGTTGTTTTTTTTTAATGTGGCTACTAGAAAATTTAAAATAACACATGTGGCTTGCATTTACGACTCCCATTACATCTGAACTGGACGACAGCGGTCTACGACACAGTGGTCACACGAAGAAATGACAGCTCGAAGATCACACCGAAACAGTGAAGTCCTCACCCACACCGGCGAGGCCTCTACCTCCACACTGCCTGCCACATCGCCAGGCTCTGTCCCCAGCCTAGCGCTTGGCACGTAACAGGCACTCAGTAAACTCCTCTTTAATGTAGTTAAACGAAGGCGACAAAGATACGAGATCGAAATGCAGTACTGAAAAGTGGCTTCTCAAAACTTAAATCCACTGGCTATTTGAGACGCTGAGGAGATGGAAAATATCCAGGCTTCGGAAGTAAACTGAAAAAACTAACTCCTTGTTACCCGCAACATTTTTGAGAGTCACATAAAACGATACTCTTACAAAATGAAAGCCACTAAGAAGCAAGGCTACCATTTAGTATGCAGCTCATTTCATGCTTTCAAACCATGGGGTAAAAGGGCAGATGAAGTGGTTTTCTTTTGCTTTAACTCTACACTGGGTATTTTCTATTTTAACCCACTGAAACTCTGACCTCGGGGATAAACTAGCTACGTTGAGGGCAAATGCAGGCAGGTGCTCATTAAGCTTCTCTGTATACAAATGGAGGCGGCCAGGAAAAATACCTTAACAGACTTCGTGAAAAATAATGGGGTGCTGAGAGCACCCTATCGACTAGTAAAGTCGGGAGCAATCAAGGATGGATGGCTGGCTTTAACCAAAGCTGTCATGAACAAATAAACCAGCAAGCCACCAACACGTAGAAGAAACCGTGATCCCACCCACTTCCCTCTGTGAGCTCTGGGGGGGCAGCCTGCTCCCCTGAGGCCCGGCTACAGGTGTCTGTCCTGTGTACGCTGAGAACAGCCCCTGAATGCCACCTAGGTCACAGCTAGGTTTTCTTTAGAGAGATTTTGTTTTCCTCATTCCTAGCGGACATTTTTAGGGACGTGAAAGTATACGTCAAGAGTAGTGTTCACAGAGATCTCTCTACTCTCTACTAAAAAGACTTTTTTCTCTACTTGCAATTTACATAACTGAGGCTTGAGATGCATAAACATCTTTTCCATAAAATTTATTAAGTAGTTGCCAATTATCCTGCTCATGTCTGGAATTCTGTATTTACTGGGTGAAATGAGAGAATTTCAGTAGAATACTGACTCTACTTGAGATTTACCAGGAAAAGGATTTCCCGGAAAGGCGATTTTTTAAAAACACTCATAAGACGTCATGGAAAGTCAGAGAACTGGAAAAGTTACACGACTGACTCTTCTAGGTCTTTTTTTTTTTTTTTTTAATCTCCTAGAGGAAAATTGAGGCACAGAGAAATTATTACCCATCGCCTCAATCTCAGTTGTCCTCTAAAATTTTTTCGGCTTCTGTTCTCCTACGCCGTGACTGCTATATCCCTGGACCAAATTAATAAAAGGAACACAAATATATCCAAAATATACTTATTCTGAGAACACAATGTTGCAGATCCTAAAAATTCTAAGAGCGTAATCCATGAACTGAGATACCTGTGTAGACTTGTGCTGTTTAAGTTCTTCAGAAACTCAGAAATTTGCGGGTAAGGACAATCCACTTAACTGGTCTTTCTTAGATAAGCTCTTCAAATGAACAAAATGACATCTGTGCTTTCCCCTTCTAGGTTGTCACCTTTGTCCACCGTATACTGATAAACGCTCTGTTCTCCACTCTCTTGCGTTCCTGAGGGGCTGCAGAGCACGTTCCTACCGAAAACGCGCCAGTGTGCCCTGTGGACAGGGGGCCCGGTCTGAGCTTCTTTCCGTGACTGACGAGGTCCTGCGGGGGAATCACGCAGCTTCCTCTCTCCCACACCCCAGCCCCTCCACTCTGATAACTTTGAGGGACATGTCCCAAGCCTTAGACCCTTTTCCCTCCCCCTTTACCCATCTTCCTCCCAACTTCGACCTATGCTTCACATCAGCCAAGACATCACTTCCTCCAGGACACCCGCCCAGATCCCACCCAAAGACTGCAGTAGGAGCCGTTCCCAAGGCAAACAGTGCTTACTTATCCCTGCAGTGTGCTTTTTTGGCAGATGCTTGCCTGTAACACCTCCTCGGGCCCCAACAAGATCTCGCTGTTCCTCCCAATGAGTAGTATATAGGGAGCCTCGATTTATGAGAACCCCTGAGGACCCCAAGGAAATGGAGTCAAACATCTCTGATAATAGTTAACACTGACATAAGTGCTTGAGATTATTTTTTAAACTTTGCAACAAGCAGTTCTGAACATTTACTGATGATACTGTATCATTTTGGGGTCCCTACTACACGTCTGACACCATGTTAAGTGCTGAAAGACATTACTGCTACTCTCACTTGCCTCTAACCAAAAGGGCACATAAACCCTCATTTTAGAGATAATGCAACTGAGGCCCTGAGGTTAAGTAACCTGCCCAAGGTCGTGGGGTCAGTAATCAGTTAGATGGTGGTGCTACTCTTCAAAAGCTGCAGACTCCAAAGTCTGCCCTCTTCCCTTCTACTCGGGGGCCTGAGTGGGGCTAGGGGCTCTGGGGTCCGTGAGGTCAGAACTATTTTCATTCTAACCGTGAGTTGTTATTTGCCTTTCATGCCCACCCTCTCCGAATGTAAGTGGACTTTTCCTAAGGCTCAAGAATTGGAAGCAGGCTATATGCAGAAGCAGATGTTAGGATCCAACATTTGAGAAAATGTAAAACAATGCCATTCTTTTTTTTTGTTTTGGAAAATAGTTATATTTCATTTAAAAATGTATGTTAACATAAACTGACTTTTAAATGATCAATGAATAAATATTTCAAATTGTCCTCAAATTTCTGAGACAATAAATATCAACACATGTGACCCGGATTTAAAAAAAGATCTTTGGAGTCCCTGATAATTTTTAAGAGCGTAAAGGAGTCTGAGATGAAATGGTTTGGAAACCACTGTCTTTATCAGCTATTGAAAAGAAATGTAAGCTATGGTTTTTTCTTTTCCTTTAAATTTTATCAATAATCGGACAGCTAGAGTTTCCATTACACGGTGTGTCCACACACTGCAACGAACATTAATCATGTTCCGATGAACTCCAAGCTTTGTTCTAACATTATCCTTTTTTGACTCTTCAATATAAATTTATCTTTAAACATACTTAAATGTGTTACAAAAGTTAAAAAAAACACCTGTCCAGAACCCATGAAACATTTAAAAAACTTGTATTTTTAAAAAGTGAAAAAACTCAAGGTAAAATAAACGAGCCTATCTGAATGCGATACTTCAGCAGATCGCATCAATATTTCAACCTGATGTGGTGGTTTCCCTCTACGCAGCACAGTTTTGAACCACTGTTCTGTTATATGAAATGCAAAATAATTTTAGTATTCCTGAAGCGAAACAAGAGTGGACAGACTTATTTGCTAGAGTAAAATGTGAGTTGTTCACAGGGAGACCTAGAGGTTTTGGATTCTGTGATCCCATTTTGAATTACCCATGTCATTAACTTCGTCACACCTGGCGCCACGGGCTAAAAGGGGAGTGATATTTGCGCGAATCAAATTTAGTATTTTATAACTAAGTCTATATTTCACAATATTTAACCTGTTCCTTAAAAATCCAAGTAATTTTACATTGTATTTACATGTGAAATGACATAAAGGCAAGGCCTGCGTTGCAGGAGATCAGAAACTAAGCCTAGAGAATTAACGTGTGTGGATACACCTTGGCTTGGACATTGCACCAGGCATGGAATTTATTAGCCCACTTGACCTCAACGCCATTGGGATGGTTAGTGGTTTTCTCCTATTGATGAAGAATCTGACATTCAGAGAGGTTAAGTACGTTGCCTAAGGACACCACGCTGATAAGTAGTAGAGCTGAGATCGAAACACATTTCTGACTTCAAAGTCTGTGCTCTTCCCAAGACTTCCTTCATACCTCCCCAGTATTATTTTCAGAACTGAGTGCTTCCAAATCTGAAGAGGATGCAAAATTAAGCCATAAGCGAAATAAAGAAATGCAATAGAACTTATATGATGAAAATATCTCAAATGTACTTGTTTACATCCCTTATCCAGTTCCAAGTTTGTCTATAATGGCGCACTCAAGAAGTTAGAGCTAGAAAAAAAGGCAAATACACGTGGTGTCCCCCTGGTGCTTAGCTATGGCACAGCACATATGGATCCCTCCAGCATTCGGTGACCGAAATGCCACACTCTTATTCGTCCTCTGAAATACTCTTAAAAGTAGAGAAAGCTGTTAATACTTGGATGGGAGACCACCTAGAAAGACCAGGTGCTATAGGTGTAAAAAAATAAAATAAAATAAAATAAAATAA
>NW_006443225.1:6470236-6474522 GCF_000325575.1 Pteropus alecto | reverse complement strand
GAAAGCTGAAGAAGAACAACAGTTCCCACCCAGGAATCAGATTATAATCACAGGGCGCCTCCCTCAAACTGTGCCTGCCCTCAGTGAAGAGAGAAGATGCTGGTACGAGGAAAGTCTGAGAAGCACCGCTCTGAACAGATGTGCTACTCAGTGAGCAACTTTCTAAGGAACAAGAAAAGCATAATTCCTGGAAAGGAAGTCGCATTCATTTCTGCCCTAGAAGCCACTCAGGTCAGGAGCATCAGGGGCAGACAGCACTTTTCGGTCAGTTCTGAAGGGCACTTAGCCTTGAAGTTGAGATAAAGGAAAACAAATTAGCTAGGTGTGATCTTCGCCGTTTACTCGCTTGCCCTTGTTTTCCCTGAGGCCTCTGCTCCCAGCATCCTGTCGGGGAGCCTTTCTCACCCACCCCTTCCCGATGTTCGATGGATGTTCGATGTTCGGGAACACTGGCCAGAAGCCTTCTCCCCTGCGTGGCGGGTTAGGCTCCCGGAGGAGACAGGCAGCAGCTCTCGCAGGAGAGGGTTGGGTGGTGTGGCCCAGGTGGCTCCCACTAACCTCGGGGCTCCTCCTGAGAGTCTCCGAGTATGCCCGACCTCTGAGGGCGGCTTCCCCACAACTCCTACATGCCCTGTGTCCTGAGGTCCTCAGGAGACCTTCCTGACTTCCACTTCCCCAGTCCCCCTAAAACTGAAGCTTCTGAGTTTCTGATCCAATGCCTCTCCGGTCGGGATGCCCCAAATAGCTTTGTTTCTTGACCAAAGTCTTTTATTTTCTCAGTGCTTCAATCCCTTCTGTTCACACCCTGATCCCTGGTCCAAACTGTCCTTACAGGTCTGGACCAGACTTTTTCAATGAGCCATCCTGTGGACTGTCGTCTAATCGATTTTACTGGCTCCCCATTCCTTAAAACTGGTCCAAATTCCTGAAAACAGAACACAAGACCTCTACCACCTGGCCCGGCCCTGCCCTGCAGTGAGCCCGACTTCCATGCTCCTTTTAACCAACCATCCCCAACCCAGTATCTTTGGTGCACTTTCTATGGCTAAGTCCCAGCCAAATTCCAAGTACTCTTATCCACGAGTGCTTCCTCTCTCCGGACACTTGTCACATAAGCACACTTGGTCTTTTACCAAGTTTTATATTTTCGCCTGTTGGCCGTGTTTCCGCAAACTGATTATAAGTTCATTAAGAAGACTGTGCCTTATAGCTCTAGAATCGTCTGCTCTGCCACCCAAACTCAGAGTCGCAGTATCAGTGAAAGATCAATACATATTTTCGAACAGCACTCAGAATAATCTGTACATATAGAGATTAATTTATTTTTCATAGACCTAGGGCAAAAACACCAACATTTATAAGGGGAACACGTCTTTGTGAAAACTAATGCTTGAAACTTACATCTGTTTGCTAATAAATTCTGTAGGATAATAAAATTCCCAGCTTGTGAAGAGGAAGACTCTCATTTCAGTGCTGCGAACTCAAGTCCCTTAGAAATCAAGCACTTTCTGTGGACTACTGTTTACTGTGATTTTCTACAGTTTGCAATATAAGCTCACATTAACATTCAGCAGTTGGTAAAACAAATATTACAAGCACACACGCACACGCACGCACACACACACACACACACACACACACATTTTGCAGCTTCCCAAGGGGAAAAAAATTATCATTTTCTACAAGAGGTGGGAGGGACTATCACAAACACATAAAACTGCAGTTTTTGAGTATTTTTCAAACAGAGAGGAAGAGAGAAATAGAAATAGAAAAAAGAAAAGGGAAAAGCACCGTTCGGAGCCTAATGCCCATCTCCCCGCCGGCAGTGACAGCTGAGCTCGGAGCAGGCGGGGACCGCGGCTATACGTCCTCAGCGCCTGGCATGATTCCTAGAACAAGAGGATTCAAGACTTTCTGAACGAGTGAATAAATGCACAAGCCAATAAGGGCGTATATAAAGAGAGTAATAGTAAAAAATTGGATTCTGGGACAGTTTAACAAGATAAAAATTAAGGATCTCATAATGAAAATGCTTCTCATGAAGTGTAAAGGAAAAGTCTATCAGATAAGTTCACTGAGTTCCACTTTACACGACAAGGCAGGCAGACAGGACCGGAGCTCCCTTACCTGAGGCACAGGCACTTTCTGCGGGGTGTTCTGGGGTGATGGGTGGAGCTGTGCCCAAGGCTGGTGATGCGGGTGTGGGGGTGAAGACTGGTGGTGCAAGCCCGGGTGGGGCTGCATCGGAGGGCAGGTTGGCAGCTGCTGAAAAGACGGCTGCTGGCCAGGATGCTGCTGGCCAGGTAGCAGCCGGTCCTGGATTGCTTGTGGATCTGCAAGGCCAACACCAGGACAGCCATTTGGTCTCATGTGCCCGGCCAACTCCCTTGATGCTGAGGACATGCCCATAAACGGACGAGACTGCTGCATGTTTCTGGGGCCCATATTCCTCTGTCCAATTCCCATGGCGCCAGGGGGCTGGTGAGATGGCTGAGGGTGGGGCATATTTGGGTAACTGCCAACTTCCATTGGTATCCCAGCACTTCCGGGCCTGACTTGCGGAGGAGGAGTACCCGCTGGGTTACTCATTGCTTTCATGGGTGACATGGGAGGTGGAGAGGCGTAAGTTCCCTGAGGCTGTGAAGGATGCATAGTTTGTGTGTTCATTTGGTTAATTGAGCCACTGGGGTGGATGGGCTGCTGGTGCATTAGTCCTTGACCACTGTTCGATGGGAATCCTACAGCATTGGGGTATCTGGGTACGGACTGATTCATTGGAGTATTATTTGTAAGGCCTAAATTTTGATTCATCCCTGTATTGTTAACTAATCCCTGATTTAGGTTACTGTAAGGATATCGAGAATACTGCCCTGAGTTGTTTATAGTAGGTGAGGGGACTGTCTGGCTCCGAGAACTAAAGTTAAGGGTTTGTGGCCTAACAGCCCCTTGCTGAGGAGGATTAGGGGAGAATCTGGGACTGTGGGCAACGGATTCTCCGTGGAGAGCAGTCGGGGGGTGGCGGAACTGCTGCACCGAGTGGCGCAGGGAAGGTGCCATGCCGGGGCTCTGCGCGGGCACGTGGGACAAGTGGCCGGGTCCTGAGGTGGCAATGAAGGGATTTCCCTGATTGAGGCCCTCTTGACCTTGGGAAAACTGGCTCATCCGCTGCTGTGGCTGACCGTGCTGCTGCATGGAAAAATCCCCACGTGCCATGTAGCTGCCCATCTGCTGCATGTGCTGAGGGTGGCCCTGGGCCGGGGGCCCCGACGGAGCTGGCGGCTGCTGCTGCTGCTGGTAGGGGGCTCGGATCTGGTCCGGCACCTGGACAGCCCGGGGGCCCCACATGGAGCCACTGTCCACAAAAGACTGCCCGTGCCTCTCATTCTGAATGCCAGGGTACACTGCCATCTGGCCGCCGCCGCTGCCGCCATGCGGGACCTGGGGAACGGGAGGGGTGTGATACTGCGAGTGAGGAGACGCGAGTCCGTTCCCAGGGGCGCTGCTCATCATCCTGTTCGGCTGATCCATCAGATGCATCTTTTGTTGTTCATACTGATTATAGTGATCGAAATGCGTCAACTTCGTTTGATTCTGATTAGTGGAGGGATGGTGAAGGGATGGCTGCAGAGAGGCAAAGCCTTGGTCTATCGGCATTTGCTGACCCATGGGGTTCACTGGATTTTCAGGGTAGCCACACTCTCCAAGGCCTTCGAGGCCTTCACTGAAAATATTCCCATCCTCGCCAAAAAGACTCATCATTCCTGGATCTGCCATCTTCTTCCAACACACGGCTCCTCCAAACTACAGCTCAGGAGCTTGTCTGTGCTTCACTTCACTGAGGTGCTCGTCCTCAAAGCCTGTAATCCTTAACTAATCGTCTTCATGTCATTCCACATTTCTCTAATTCGCTTGGACCCTGCAGTGTCAGGCAAAGTCTGGATCTAGGTCCTAGAAGGGAGTAGGGGGTGGGGAGGAAGAAGGGAGAAAACAAAGAATTAGGAACAAATGACAAAAACTGCCAGTATTTTATGCATTTGAATTTGGTTTCCATCAACAATACTAATCTAGCCCCCTCGCTGAGCTGTATTTTATAAATCTAGTTCACTTTAAGAGAAACTCATTAGCTTCTCCCAGAAGCATTATTATGATCGGTTACTTAGAAAGCAAGCAAAACACTAACCTTAACCTTAAATTAATCCATTCACTACACTTCCTAGCGTTCCATTCTTGGATGGAACAGAACAAAAGAACACAACATGGAGCAGCAGCAGCTGCCACAGCAGGCG
>NW_006443225.1:6460781-6470065 GCF_000325575.1 Pteropus alecto | reverse complement strand
AGCCCTGGAAATGCTCTGGTTACCAACGGCCCGCCCTCAACCTATTCCCCTGAGCAGCGTAATCAGATGAGCAGCCGTGGCACCAGGGGCTGTGAAAAGCTCAACTTAGTTAAATCGACTAAAGGATTATACAAATACCAAAATCAGTCATTTCGTACAAATTAGATCTTTGCAGTCCATATTCAACTATGTAACAGCAACAGGGGTGTCGAGTGAAAAAAAAACGTCCATAATGATGTTAGAAAGCAAGTTTGCAAAGAATACAATAAATTCATGATTTTATTATGTTTAATGGTAGGAATATACAAGATTCAGAAAGAACAAGGAAACGAGCTTTCGCTCTCCAAGGGGCCTGAGTTCGCTCATGGCTCCGGGCCCACCGCGGTCCCAGTCAGCAGTGCCACAGAGGAAAGTCCAGCCTCAGGTTCTTTATTCACCCGTGGGAACTAGGCTCTGGTGATGGCCTAGGAGCCCATGTGACCACTCAGACAGGCTTTAGCTAGATGGGTCTTTTCTAGACGATGACTATTCTCATCATAGAAACAGAAAACTTTCTCCAAAACTGGTCGAAATTGAAAATTATTTTAACGAAATAACGTTCAAAATATCCACGCAGGCCTCACCCTAGTCTTAACCTCCTTTGGGATAAGACAGGACATGAGCAGGTAGGGGAAATGTGAGCAGGTACATCCTTCAGCACCCTGTATTCACGGCACACATTATACACTATCTAATGTTCTGTATTTTATTCAAATAGTTCCTAACAGATTTTGTGTCCTATTAAAACAACCGATTTAAAGAATGTTTCAACAAGCAAAACAGGAAAGTATTTTTGTTGAATGCTAATTAAATCAACAACCTAATAAAGAACTAATTCACATAGGAAAAATGTCTGAAATCTTAAACATCTTTGGAATTTAACTCATTTTTTTCCCTCTTTCATAAGCACATTAAGCATTGTGTGATACTGCTCAACTTGAAAAAACAATGTCTTGTGGAAGAATTTCCAAAGTGATGTTACAAACAGGCTCAGTCATAAATTCTGACATGCTTCTCCGTGAGCTTGGGGGTGAACGACGGGCCACCCAACACCGCTGCGAACTTACCGATGAGACAGATAAAAACTCAGTTTCTGCCTGCCCTATTCTAACATATTCCGAACAAGGAGAGAATTCTGCTTACAGAAAATGTAAACAACATTCTTGTTTGCTGTCAGAACTACAGACGTAACACCTGAGAGGGTCTCTAGGTCTGTAGTTTGCAGGTGACAGCTGTCAGCTAAAGTCAAAGGTCTCCTCACTCTGCCACTAACTGCCATGAATTTTCTGATCTACTTTCTCCAAAAACAGAGGTCAGATGGGTGAGAAGAAGATGAGCACGAATGCCATTTTATTTACAGACACAGTGCTTTACTTCATAACTCCTTTTGAATCCAAAGAAAGAAGTAGAAATCTCCAGTGCCAAATAAAACAAATATTTATAAATTGAATTTACTGCTAAAGAGCCTAAGCAGTCAGTCTTCATTAATTCAAGGCTCATTCTAGCTTTCAAGGAAATAAACACTAGAATGGACTTGATAATAGCTTAAACCAGCCGTGCAGACTAACCACTTACCAAAATAACCTTTCGAATTAGCTTAAGGAAGGTAATGTCTACTTATACGTCCTGGATGGCCTTGGTTTATAGGATGACGGCTTCATTCTCCAGGGTGTACCACGTGTCACAGGAGAAAATGCTACTGACTGGATGGGGTTTCCAGCCAGCTCCAGAGGAAAGGAGGCTAGAGACAGGGATGACCTGGTCCACAGAGCCTGGCGACAGAGCCACTGCCAGCCTAGAGAAGCAGCGACAGAGGTGGCACTTACCTTCTATCAGCTGAAGGCTGAGCAGAAGGGGGAAAAAGCTGCCTAGAGGCATGGGAAGGGACAAAACAGCACACTCCCTGAGAGTAATCCTACCTGATACTTGGGCTTCCAGTTCCCTACTCCCTCCCACTGAGAGTCCGTCTCCCAGTGGCATGAAAAACAGCAGCATTACCTGGCATCAAGTAAACATGTCGCCCACCACAACTGTGACCACAGTCAGGTGAGCTCCGGGAAGAGACGTTCCAACTCTGGCTTTGGCCTGTCATTAGTGACCGCCCGCACTTGCTCAGACAGCCACCGCCGCCTTCCTGCCCCTTTTCTGACCTCGCGACTCGGCTGGCGACTATGCTAGGAATCCATCTGGTAGCTGGATTTTATATTTCTCATTTGAGCTAATCTAATTAATTTATTTTGGTCTTTTTTTTAATTTGATCAAGACCATTTGAATACCCACATTCCCAAGTCACAGCTGCAACATATAATTTTGTTTCTATCAAAGATATTCATTAAAACTCCTTTGTGAAGGTCGCTCCCTTCTCTACCTTTAATGTCTACATTTCTGTCTAGATTAGCGCTGTTCAATGAGCTGTCAAATCAGAACCATATATGTAATTTTAAATTTTCTAGTAGTCATATTTAAAAAGTAACCCAAAAAAGAGCAAAATTCATTTAAATAATTTTTATTTAACACAATATAGGCAAAATGTTATCACTACAACATGTAATCGATATTTAAAAATAAAGGAGATAGTTAACATTTTTTGATATTGAGTCTCTGAAACACAGTATGCATTTCATACCTACGGCATATCTCAATTCATACTGACAACATTTCTAGTCAAAAATGTACACGTGGAAGCAGTGGCTATGACACTGAACTGCACGGTTATAGATGATTAAAAAGAAAAAACAGAAATGCAAGTGTTCAGAGTTATCAAATAATTCCCACCACTTGGGTAATAAATAAACATTCAAGTTGTATTTATGTTTGATTTGGATTTTTAAAAAAATCAAGTTAAATCTCAAATTACATTTTTTATTCAAAACGTATTTACTGAGGACCTACTATGATCCTTGCACTGGTCTAGTTGCTGGAAATACAATACTGAGTAAAAACTAACAAAACGTCCTCTTGTCCTCATGGAGCTTACAGTCATCTGCAAAGGATGAACCTCTAAAATAAGAATTAAGGTTTGGAGGTTATGTTATAAAAATTAAGATACCATTTTACAATATATTTCTTGGTAATTTGTGATGTCGAGTGTTTAAACTATGTGCAATGTTACACAGTAAACAGTACAGATACATATAATGAAGACACTAATTTAAGTTTTAGCTCCGTGCCCTACTGACAGGCATTTTCTGAGATGAGAACAAAGCGTATAAGGGGCATGTGTTTGGGGATACGGCGTGGGCACAACGAGCCAGCTCAGCTAACAGAATCGCCAGCACTGCAGAGGCTCACTGTGACACCAGCTATGAACATTTTAGAGCTGGCAAGCACTTTGGAGACCTTCTACTCCAAACTCCCCTTCATTTAACAGATGAAAAAAAAAAAAAAAAGCTCTTTTACAGGCTGCGAGGAGTAAACATCTTCTACAAAATATTTTAATGGTGAATAATTTCCAAAGATGAAAGAGAACTGGATAGATGAGATGGCAGTTTATTAGGAAAGGCAAAATATTAAAGGCCCAACCTGGGTCCATTTTACTCAGAGATAAGTCACTAAAACAATTACTGAGACCAGCAAACAGAAGAGAGTTTCCTTTCAAAAAATTTTTATTTATACTATCTATAACTTTTAGGAAGCAAGCACATATTAGCACCACATTGAAGCTACTGGTTTATTTCACTGGACATAAGCAGAATAAAAAATAGGCAGATCTGAAAAAACAAGTAAATAGCACATAGAAAATGGGGGATGAAAGCAAAGGGTGCACATCAAACCAACACGAAAGAAATAAGTTGTGTAAAAATATATATATATATTAATAAACTTACACAGACAATGCTTAACTTCTGTGCCCTTCTCAGAGCGGGATGGCATTTGCATAGCCACGTTTCAATTTGGTGTCACAGTTACCTGGAAAGCTAGCAAGGAAGTAGGTGAATACAAAAACCCTGTCATGTGCAAAGCATTTCCTACATAGCTCAACCACGTTTTATGCAACTGTGTAAGCAGAATGCCATTCAAAGGAGACTTTTTTCATAAACATCCAACATGTGAGCAAGTGTAAAGTTAAGAGGACAACTGCCTTTCACATGCTGAAGACTATTTGTGTTCTATAGCTTGATTTGAAATTGTTCTCTTTACATTTTTCTCCTCCACCTTAGAAGAACCTGGGGTACAGGGCACACCTGTGACAACGATGTTTAGGACTGGGTAGAGCATGTATCAGCATTTCCAAGGGAGTGTCTAGCAGCTGGAAAAATACACATCACCATCTTCAGCACAAGCCAAGGGGACATCTCTCGATCATCAAGAGTATGAATCACATCAGGAGGGGGAAGGATCCGTGAGCCAATGGATGAACACACAGAAGATAAAGGGCTCAGTGCTGCTGAGCTTCTACTCAAAGTGAAAGATCTTTCAGCCAGATCACGAGGCCTGTGGACAATGATCCCCACCAATGACCCCCAACAGCCGCTTGGGAAAGAAAAGGAAAATCCAGCCAGACCAATGGTTGCCATGGGAGAAGGCATCGATCCAAGGGACAATGACCCAGATAAAGAATGAAGGAATGCCTCCAAGTTACCAACATCAGCACACCACAAGTCAGTTCCAGATCTGCCTCCTGGACCACATGATGCCCTGCGCCCCCAAACGAGACCACACTTTCTTCCTCTTTGGTATGCTTTGGCGGTGCCAATTTGCTATGTGCTGTGCTATCCCACACAGCAGCCACTAGGCACGTGTTGCTATTTAAATTAATTAAAACTAAATAAAATTTAAAATTCAGTTGCTCAATTGCATGATCCACATTCCACGTGCTCAACAGCCACATGTGACTGGGGGCAACTGTGCCTATATGGGACATTTCCATCACTGCAGAAAATTCTGTGGATATTCTGCCATAAATTTGTTCTCAGAGTTAATATTTTGAGACAAAGACTATATTGTATAGTAGCAATTCTCTTCAATGAAAAATATTTTCTCCTGCTCAGAGACTGGTATTCTTTCAAAGTTCTATACCTACCCCTGTGATGAAATTCATAGTAATCTTTCCATATATTGACATATGCCAGGGAGCAAGATCTTAAAACCTCTCTTTATTTCTTAATAAATAATTTTATTATGTTATGAATGACTCTGAACTATACAAAAATTCAGGTACTTAAGAATAATGAAATTCAAAATCCTTTTCGCTTATAATTGCCATATACCAATGCCCTTTTAATAAAGTATTTGCAAGCTTAGTTTTTTCAACTAAAAATTTACATAGCTATAGTAAGGCCACTATTTTTCTTAGTGGCTTTGTGCATTTTCATTTACTATTTTATTGGAAGAAAAAGATGTAGAAAGAACAAAAAAGACGTGAAGTCCTTTAGAAGCACTGTGTTAGTCCAAGCACCATAGGAAAAAAACAAACACACACACAAAGGAATAAGAATCACATTTATAGTTAGCTTCCATTTGTACCATTAGGTGACCTCCAATTTTGCTGATAGTAACTGAAGATAGATAGATAGATAGATAGATAGATAGATAGATAGATAGATAGATATGGAAAACCATGTTTGGAATTGGTGATGTACAAATTAATTCTATGCTTTCCATCAGCATTCCCTATGGCAGTTAATAGAATTTCCATCCACCCCTGCAACCCAGCTAAAGGATGAAAAATAACCCTCAATCCTTCCCATCATTCATTCATTTAAAAACATTTATTGAATGCTTTGTATGAAGCATTTAGCAGCCACTGAATATACAGCGTTGAACAAAACAGACATGTGCTGTGCACCTTGCTGTTCTGATAAATATCCCTCAGATATCCCGCATATTCAACCCATCCACTAACGCTAATTCTGCCTCCCAAATATCTCACAGATCTACCACCTCCTCTTGATTCCTACCATCTCTGATGAAGTCAGGCCTTCATGGTTTAGTGAAGACAAAACATTAAAGGCTGACCGGTTCGCCCAAGTCTGGTCTCAGTACATTCACACAGCTGACTGAAAGATCTTCTAAAACACAAAATCCACCATGTCTCTCTCGGATTAATATCCTTAAAAGAGTTGCCATAGCTTTCAGGATCAAGTCCACATGCTCTAGCATGGTGGAAGGCACTTTGTAATCAGATCTCCAAACTCCCTTCCCTCTGCCCTCCTCCCCCAAAAACTCGCAAACACCCAGGCTAGGTCTGCCAAACCACTGGAAGTGACCGACAGCGATCCGTTCGCTTCCTCACACCTTCCTCGTCTCCGCACCTGCCTCCTTACCCCCTCATTGTGCAGTCTGGCCTTTTTTATCTCGATTCCTCTGTTATCACTCATCCAGGGAAGCTTCCTGACCCTCAGCTCTCCCCACTGCATGCTGATTTTGAAGCCCTCCCTGGGACTTCCACTGCACCAGGGGCAAGAACTACAACAGCGAGCACACGGTTGTTGCGTTTACGGGCCTCTCTCCCTGCACACCAGAGCCTAGCCACTCGAAGGGGATCCTGAGACCATTGGCACCCCCCAGGAGCTGAGAGGTGAAGAATCTTGGGCCCACCCCAGACCTCCTGCCCCAGAATCTGCGTTTTATTAACAAGGGTCCCTGGTGATTCCTGCACGTGTGAGAGTTTGGGAGTTCCGCTCTCACACTCTGGGTCCATCTTGTGCTACAGCTCTGACTACTCAATTAGTGTGAGAATAAATAATTAACAAGAAATAACTTATCCCAAAAAATTACAAATCAAGTAACACAAAGATATGCCACCTTCCCTTTAAGGGAAAGTAGTCTTGGCATCTGTGACTGACAAACAACATGGACCTCATACAAAGAACTACGAATAACCCTTAGCGACAAGTTTTAATCTGTAATGGTTTACAAGGAGTGGATATCTAAAATTGGTTTAATTTTAAAGATACCTTTAACTCCTTGCCAATCATTTCTGCAAGACAAAAAAAAATGCAGTTGACATTAATATCTAATGCTATGTTACATAACAGTATTTCACAGGTTTCTTGCAGAAATCTTTCAGTTATTTCTACATAACTTTGGGGAGTCTGAATATTCTGAGTACCCTTCAGATAAAGATGATTTTTTTCTACTTGGGAGTGGTGGGGCTAACATGTTTTCTTTCAAGGCAACTAATGAAATAGCACTCAGCCAACAGTTTATACTAAGTGTAAGGTTACCACTAACTTTTTTTTGAAATTAGTCAAAAGGCACATATTGTCCTATACGTTAAGTTGTGCCACTAAATATAAGAATCCTGGAAACCAATGTCCTTTAGAGAACAAACTTTATACCTTGAAATTCAACACTGAAATATCACTCCCCAAAATTAATTCTTTCAGAGACTAAACCCACTGAGAAGATGGCCAGCAGACAGCTGACCTGCTTGACCCACCAGACGCCAGGAAAACACATCCAGGACGAGCTTCTTTCCATTCGCTACTTGGTGGCCCAGCAGCAGGCCAGTGAGCATTGTGATAACACTTAAGGTACTCAACATTATATGGCAGAAGAGAGATGAGGATAAAGATTTAAATAAATATCTGTACATAGCATAAATATATATATATGTAAATAAAACATTTACTTATATAAGATGTGTGGAACTATCCCACATGATTTTACTGCTATCCTAATTAATTTTTTTTATTGATAAGGAGAAAACAAATGAAAATAAGTCCAGAAATAAGTAAATAAAAATTTTTTAGTGTAATTTACTTGGGATAGGGAAAAATTAAATTTCAGAAACATATTTCAACCCACTTAGCAAAGATGTTTACAGTGCAAACTAATAGAAGGGTAATGTAAACTTTACAAAATTTGAAGATCACTGGTATATCTTACTTAATATCGTAAAATATCCAAGGACAGTTTAAACCAACCAAACTTGACTAGTCTATAAAGGCAAACGACACCATATGTTAATTAGCCTAATTTAAAAAATCACCATTTGAAAACATATTTTCCCATGATCTAGACCTATTTCAAGCTACTGACCCTGCACGCGCGCACACACACACACCCATCTGGGTGATGTCAAACCTACAAAAAGGGAGCGTAGGACAGAGGAGGGAAGGAAGGAGCTGCCAGGGCCACCCTCTGTCCGGGGACGGCTGGCGATCACAAATACCTCGAACGCTGTCCCCAAACCCCAGGAGGACGCCCAGGCAGGCAAGAGCCACCTGCTGAGGGGCTGGAGAACAGCGCACGGCCAACAGGAACCGTGCTTTTAGTACACTTACTACAGTCGTCACTGATCAACGGATCCGGCAATTTCTGACATTCTTCTGCATTTTAAAAGGTTCTGGAAAGCCAAAAGGAAGACCTTGTTTCGTATTCCAGGGAGAATTTAAAACCGTACCCAATTCTGTCTGGTTTGAAATGCAGGGAGAGAAAGGCTATAGTTAAAGTCTTCTCTGGTACACACTACCAACACTCTTTTCCTTAAAGAAAAAAAGCTTTTGGCAACACCACAGCTGAAAATAATCTGTTCTGTCTGCTAGAGCAGAGCACATGTGATGAGAAGGGAGCCTTATCCATCATGAATAAACCTGAGCCAGAGACAGGCAAAGTGTCATAGGACACCAAGGGCAGAGGTCACGCAGTAACCTTTAACAGTTTCCTAAGGAGCCCTGTTTCAGGAAAAAGGGAAACACACAGGAATTATCAAAATTCAAATTTCCATCAGGAAGCAAGCAAGATAAAAGTGAAACAGAACTGTAAAGGAGGGTTGAGGGGGTCTTTGAAAGAGTATTAGAGAAAGTATTTTGGAAAACTGCACAGTCTCAAAAAGGTAAGTCTACAGAAAAAAAAAATGGACGAAAATAACTATAACTTATTCAGTGACTACAGTATTAAATTTCTATTGCAAATAAATTGTATTTGACAAAGGAAATGAAATTAAGGCTAGAACACGTGGTAAACAGTTTTACATGTATTATTTCATAATCATTCTGACATAAGAAAGTGGGAAACTTTTTTTTCTATACCTACACTTATAACTTTAAGTTCTACGGTGCTACCATAATCAAAACTATTATCAAAAACTAATAATAAAATAACTATTGATAATGAAAACTATTAATTTCATATAGCGAAGTAAGCCTGTTTTATCTTTTAGCCAAATCAAATGTCTTCATTATGTAAGAATATGATAAAAAAAAACAAAAGTATTATCCATAAACTCTATATGTGTAACTTTATATTTTCCTGAACCCACAGCAAAGCTCAACCCTCTCTTCATTACTCAGACATCT
>NW_006443225.1:6430281-6460735 GCF_000325575.1 Pteropus alecto | reverse complement strand
TGAAAAACCTTTTATACTATTCTAAGTAAATTAATTCATAACCAAGATCTGTTTCAAAATCACTACAATGCATGCCGTAAGCGCGTCTTTCATTATTTTACTGCACTGCCACACTATTCTACGTCACCGAAAGCTGACTGCAATGCCCCACTTCACGATTTCCCCCAAATGTCACTCGACTGGCCGATTCTAATTCTGATGACTTTTTACATGAGTGTACCAGATTCCTGATATTAGGATATCATTCTAACTTGTGAGTAAACTTTACACTTCAGTCTGAAAAAGGATCTTACTTAGGTAGTTATAAATTTCTACATTGTGTCTATTTCCATCACAGATTAAGTTCACCTCAAGTTAGCGAGTAAGAGACTGTAACAGAGGAAAAGGCAAAGTGAGAAAATGAACTACTACCACTGTGACGTTTGTTTTTCATAATGAGGATGACCAAGATAATTTAAGACGACCAAGATAATTTAAGGCTAACAATGAGGCCTTATAATTGAATTTTGTGCTTGATTTAATCAAAGAATGCAGAAAACAGCCAGGCACCTACTCAACTTTAAAATACAGAGTTTACTAAGACCTCGGACTGCTGCAACCACCCAGTGAGTTTAACGACTATACATTAGTTGCTTATAAAATTATGATCCAGATAAGGAAATCTAAATAATTAAGTTTCATCAGTGATAGTACTTACACTTCATATTACACCTACCCACATCTCTCGAGTTTCCACCTCCATACCTATTACATCTTTAAACATACCAAATTCTCTATTTCATACCAATTTCTCAGAGATGATTTGAAAATATTCAATTTTTCCTATAGAACAAATCGAAAGAATATAATAAAGGTTTCTAACTATGCTACTGAGAGTTTAGTGCCTTTAAAGATCAATGGCTATGACAAACACATCTCAAAGTTTCTATAACAGCCTTAAAGGTTCTGAAGTAAGTAAATCAAAGTGCCCCATTACTGCCGACACTGCATCTTATACCTAGAAAGAGCAAAACCTGTCCTGACAGACCATGTATCTCAAGTTTCTACTTAAAAAATACACAAGCCCTCTGTACTCTCGTTTAGTCACTTGTCTGCGCATTCAACTGCAAGTTTCTTTAGCACTGAAACTCCGCCATCCCAAAATGGTGAAATAAAGTTTTTTCTTGCCATGGTAAAGGTAAACGTTTTTCAATACCATTTGGTACTTGAAATTGTTTAGATCATCAGTATCCAAGCAATTTTCATTGGCTGCATACAAACCTGGCAGTTAGTAGCTTTTAAACTATCAGAATCATGTATAACTTTTTTGTAGAGTGAATTTAAATTTTGTTTCTTTACTTTTGAAAGAATTATTTTTATTTTTTCATGTTTTTCTCTGAATAAATAATGTCCTGTTGAAAGGTGAACTTGCAAGTAGAGACATTATTCCATTATTTCTTTTATCATGAACCATTTAGATGTTGCTCTATTATCTCACAAAGAGGCCCGATGTGCCTGGATAGGTGACTGCACCGAGGAAGACCCCGCATTTTATATCACTTTGTAATCCAATGCCAGACACAGCACCTCAAAACTGGTTACAGTATTAGCCATTATGTAAGATCTCAGCATATTACTAAATGCTCCCTCCTCCAGCCACAAAAACATGGGAGAGTCGGTAACTCGCACTGCTTCCCTAAGATTTTTATCCAAACAGGGTAAGACAGGGGCTTAGGTTAGAGCAGGAAATTAAAGCCTCTTCCATCTCTCCACTGACACTGCCTTTTAAAAGGAGAACCACATACTGGTGACAATTTTCTAGTTTTACAACAGCTTGATTGTTTAACTATCGGGTTCAGCCTTCAGAGAAAACCTCCCAGAGCAACGGGGCCTGGGGTGCTTCCCACCAGAAGGTCCAAGAACCCAGCAATCTCTTCTCTCCACTTCATACTCTACCTATAGGCTGGTGTGCCCCAGAAAGAAATGCATAAATGTTACTTATTGCTTATTATAGTTGAAGGTCTTTTCTCATAAAGACTTCTACACACTGCTTTCTCACCTATTTTAAGTTTCACTGATATTTGCTAACAATCCAATATCAAGTATCATGAAAAACCACAATGTTATCTGGCATCCACGAATAAATTGAAGTAAATTCTGATTATTAAGTTCACCTAGCCCCTTTGATTCATAGCTTCATTTTAAGCACTTCGAGATGTAAACCCAGTACAAAAGAACCATTTGAATATGCTGAAAATAACTGGTTCTTGATAAATCAAAATCATTTTTTGTAAAATTATTTTTCTGTTTACAATATTCTTACATCTTTATGTAAATGTGCTTTGAGTTCTTGAGTGTGGTTTTTGTGCGTCTTCTCTGATCCCCCCAATACTATCAGCTATTTTGTTGTGCTTGGGGAAATGCTTCGGTGGAGATAACAGAATATCGAGAAGCACGCAGCCACCCCTCCCAGCAGTCCCTACGCTGTCCGAAACAGTAGCCGCTAGCCCCAAAGGCCCGATTACATTTAATTAAAATTTCATAAAATTTTAAACCCAGTTCCTCTGTCACACTGGCCATATTCAAGTGCTCAACAGCCATATGTGGCTAGTGGCTACCACAATGGACACAGGCAACACAAAGCTCAGTCGCGTTTTCATCACGATAGAAAATTCACAGACAGCACTGGTTTGGAGGACTCTGTCTAACCTGAGACCTAAAGGACAAGTAGGACATTAGAGGCAGAGGATCTGGGCAAGAAGGAAGCACAAAGGACTGAAAAACCCATTCCTGAGACTTAGGGAAGCAGAATACACTCAGCTGTCTACAAATACCTCAATATAGTGTAATTTGAAGCCAGCTCATGAAGAGCTTGAAAATTCATTCTGAATTCATTGAGGAGTCACTCAAAAAGTTTTTGAGCTATGCTGTTTAGCAATATATACATATTAGAAAGAACACCTCTTACTAGAATGTGAATCGGAGACTGGGAAAGGTGGAAGTGGTACAAGGCTAGGGCCAGGACCAGTCTGAAGGCTCTTACCGGAAGTAGGGTTAGACACGACGGTGCAGCGAAGGAGGAAACGGAAAGAACAGAACTGCCCGACCATCTGACCTGGCTTCTGACTGGGTGCTGGAGGAAGAAGTAGAGTCCAGGATGACAGGACTCTGGCTTGGGAAACTGAGCAGATGACAGTACCACTCAGTGAAACACGGGGGACAGAAGCAGAGTTTATATGGGATGGGGGAGAGGTATAGAGAAGACCCGCATGGAGCTACCCCTTCAGCAACACAGTATAAACGAGCTCGAGAGAGAAAGCTGAGCTGAAGACATGGCTGTTCAAGTTACTGACAAACAGCAGAAAGGCGATGTCTTGGAGTAGGCGAGATCGCCCAAAGAATACGTTTAGAGTGACAAGAGAAAAGGACAAGGACGGAATCCTGAAGAATGCCAAACTCCAAAATATAAAAAAAAATTAAAAAATAAAAGTTTTAAGGAGGAGGTGACCCAAGTTCAAATGCTAAAGAGAAAGAAGATAAAGACGAGTCCATCAGACCCCACGAGCAGGACATTAGTAAAGCTAAGTGTAGTTTCTATAAAGGAGTGGACGCAGAAGCACCAGGTGACGATGGGTGGAGAGAGACAGTACAGACGGCTGCTACCTCTTGGAAAGGCGAAGAGAAAGCCTGGCTACAGTGGAAGCAGACTGATGAAGGACTAGCACCTTCACTCAGCATGAGAGAAATGGACCTGGATCCAGACACAAGTCATGCAACCCTGAGCAGGCTCCCTAGTCTCTCTGTGCCTCAACATAAAACAGGGGTAATAACAGTATTTATTTCGTAGGGTTATTAGGAGAATTAAATGCATTAATATTTGTACAGCATTTAGAAGTGTCTGCCACATAGTAAGCACTATAAAGCATTTGTTAGATAAAATATATAAATACTAACGGGAGGAGGCATCGAGTGTGAGAGGTCTTCGAAAGGGCATAAGAAAGAAGGCGAACAATTAAGGGCATGAGTCTCTGGAGAGGGGAGACAGCAAGAAGGTCCAGTGCACAGGGGCAGACCTTGCCTCCTCCACTGGGACAAGCAGAAGGATATGTCCAAATACAAAGAAATAAGCAAGAAGTGAGTGTGGTTTCACTGCAATGGCTTCAACTGGCTCACTGAATTCAGAGGGAGGCACAGGTCGTGAGGTGTGAGTTTTGAAAAGAAACTGAAGACACAAATAAATGGAAAGATATTCCATGCTTAGAGATTAGAAGAATTAATATGGTTAAAATGTCCACGTCACCCAGTTCTCTACAGATTCGACACAATCCTTATCAAAATTCCTGTGGCATTTTTCACAGAAATAGGAAAAACAATCCTAAAATTTGTATAGAACCACAAAACCCTGAGAATCAACAGAACAAAGTAGCAAAATCAGAAGGCACTATGAACCCACTAAGTTCTAAGACCGACTCTGAAATGACATCCCGTTCTAGAACTTCCTCTTCTCATTTGTAAAATACAGATACTATCACCCACCTCTAATTCATGAGGGCTAAATTGAATATATAAAGCACTTAATACAGTACCTGGCACATAATTAGGACAAAATGCAGATGAGTAAGCACTTTCTCCTTTACATGAGAAATTTAAATACACAAAATATGTCAACCAGGCTGTGTATCTCTGGTTCTTGGTTTCTCAACTGTACAGTGGGGAAGCTGAGAGCTGGAACGGTGTCTGAACAAAGTGGTGAAGACCTTCCACTCTAAGACACTAACCTAAGTAGCTCCACAATTAGAAACAGGCAAAATATAGCTGTCCTCTTCTGAAATCCACACTTCTAGTGGTAGAAAAGTAATCTAAATGTCAAGAAACACAGACAATTGATGAAAGCTGATTACACAAATCGAACACATGTATATTATGTAAATATGCAGTGAAGCTTGTTTTAAATGTAAAATTACTGCTAATAATTCTAAAGTAGCTGTTCCTCCCTAAAGGTAAATTAATAGCAAGTACACACAGTAAGATTATGAAACCATCCATCATTCCTCAGAATGCACTCACTCGTAATGCATCATAGAATTCCCTTCTGCTTCAGCCTCTACTTCAGTCTACCTATAGAAAGGGAAGTCAGGGTAGTGGAACACCTGCAGGCACCCCCTCAATAAAAAAGGCCTCTGACGCCTCCCAGGTCCTTTCTTGAATGTCTGGGGTGCTGGTCCAAAGGCCAAGCAGTGTACCTTGGAAATTTCTCAGAAGAATGGAATCTAGTGCTATCACTACTCCTAAACAGGATTGGCAGCAGACGATCTCCCCCTCGTCACCAACGATATCAGCTCTTGGCTGACTGCAACTGTTCCATTAAATTAACAACTTAAGGGTTCAGA
Source organism: Pteropus alecto (assembly GCF_000325575.1). Classification (NCBI taxonomy): domain Eukaryota; kingdom Metazoa; phylum Chordata; class Mammalia; order Chiroptera; family Pteropodidae; genus Pteropus; species Pteropus alecto. The sequence continues at coordinate 6,455,366 of NW_006443225.1, read as the reverse complement.
GTATTGCTACAAGACATCCTATAAAGCTCTGAAGTAAGAACCAGATGCTAAATATATTCTTTCCATTTGCCACTTATTTGCTGAACAAACTTGAGCAAGATGTGACCTCTTTAATTTCCTTTTCCAATAACAAAATAAGTTAATGTCAACTGTCATCTTCAGGGATGCTGTGAGGATGGCTTAACTGCTTCAAATTCCTATCAAAAATATACTTAGTAATATGAAAAATATAAATTTCCATTCTCCACTATGATTAGTCTGGCAGGTCTAGCTCAGTACACTCCTTTCCTCAGATCCCCTGACTATGCAGATGGAAGAGCTCCTCATCAAGAAACCACAAGAAATTTCATCTTCAAACCACCCTTGACCTCAGCTTCCACAATTTTAAAAACTTTAAGAAGAGATCACATTTCTTTAAAACACCTCCTTCTCCAATGACCCACCATCAGCACAGTGCCCTATCTGGAAACAAGAGCACCACTTCTGCAGTCTGCAGGACTTCGGCAACCAAGCTCAAGAGGTCCCCGCCCTAGAGACCCCAAGGAGCTGGGAGACTGCAGCCATCACTGACAGGGCCCTGAGTCACCAATCCAGGCTGGGGGTTCCTAGAGGTCTCGTCTTTTTTTTTTTTTTTTTTTTAACAGACAAAGGTGATTTTAAAGAAAGGAACAGAAGATCATTTTATCAATAGATAGTGAAGATGCATTACATAAACCATGGCAGAACAGTATAGTGTGTTAGTGTCCTAGGACTGCACGAACTAGGCAGCTTAAAACAGAAATTCTCTCTCAGTTCTGGAGAATGAAGTCTGAAAACAAAGCGTCACAGACCTCAGAAAAAACGACCATGCCTCCACTTTCATCCCCAGCTCTTATCACTGTGGCTAGGATAAAGCAGGTGCATGAATATGCTTGCTAAAGGGATTAAAAAGAGTTCTTTTCAATAATCCACAAAAATTTGCATTTCTATCTTGACGTGGAAAGGCGGACTGGAAACACCTGAATGTTGTATTTGCACATCTTGTCGTTTGTTTCCGAACTTGTCTCAAAGCTGATCTGCCCTCAATCTGATGTATCTAACAGCCTGGGGAGGCCCCAGTTCAACACAAGTTTATGGCTTCACACTGGTTTTTTTTTGTTTTTTGTTTTTTTTTTAGGCAAGGCAACCCTTGGTTGACCTCACAGATTGCAAGGACCTTGTCAGCTTACAATCCCTAATTTTGTTTTGTTTTGTTTTTATGCCTACAGCACCTGGTCTTCCTAGATGGTCTTCCATCAAAGCACTAACCAGGCCCGATCTTGCTTAGCTTCCGAGATCAGACAGGATCGGGCTCCTTTTCTCATTTTTATCTTTTATTTACCATTGTCAAACATGAAGTTTATATATGTTAAAAGTTCATTTATAAAATCACCCCCTCTCATCAAAGATTAATGATGTCCAACTGTGACAACTGTTTTTTAATGCTTCCCTTTAGAAAAATCTTAAAATAGTCATAGAGAGAAAAGAAAAAAATGGACTAAGAAATATCAGGCCCGGGGAGGCAGATAAAAGAGAGCAGCATCTAGAAAATTAAGGAACACCGCTGGCGAAGGCAGATGGATCTGGCTCAAACGTTCTCTATCTCAGGGAAATTAAAGCAGCTCCCTGGACTTCAGTTCCCCATCTATGAAAATAAGTATTCCATCGCCCCCTCAAAAGGCTGCTTAGAAGTGATTTCATTTCATCATCTCAAGTGGCCGCTGGCAGAAGGCCTTGCACATGGCAGACAGAGAGTGAAGTTAGCCATTCTCCCCCGTTCTGCACCAGTCTTAACCTAGTCATCTACACTTACCTGCTCCCAGTTTCACCCGCCAAATATGTTGGATATCTCTACAGGAGCTGACACTATAAAACTCAAATGGTGTTACACCAAGTTCGGAACTTTTCTGCCCTATTAGAATCAAAAAGTCCTTTCAAAAATGGCCCCCACTGGAAGCCTGCTACCTTGCTAGGGCAGAGACAGGGCTGGCAGGAAAGGACAGGAAGGCTGCAGGGCGAGTCCCCCGTGGGCCATCTTCCCAGATCATGAAGGGAACTCCTGCTCTCATGCCTCTAGAATGTAAGAATCACAGAACCTGGGCACTAAGACTCAAGACTTAATCCAATCACTTAACTTTCAGAGAAGCAGTGAGAAGGTAAATACTTCGTTCAACGTCAGCCAGCTAGTCAGAGAGCAAGCTAAGACTCGGTCACCGGTCTCAGACTCTAGGACTAGTGCTGGGTACTACTGTAATAAGTGCCCTACACTGCCAAAGGATGTGTCCTCCTTGTTCTCGGTTAGGCAAAAGCACCCTCTCAGACAAGACAACTGTATTTCTATATCACTGGGAAAACATTAACAGACATTGAGATAATGCAATTTAAAACAGTACATCCAAACACAAATCTATGGAGTAAGCTAAAGTCATAACTTGAAGTAATTCCAAATAAGATGGCATTCTAAAAACGTTATGACGGTTGGTGTTATCACTGAATGCGGTGTCCTGTCTCCAAGGTCACCACACTGAAGGAAACAACATTTATTTGCATAATTTCTGGTGTTTCAACTCAACTATGTTATGAGAATGTTTTTCTTTTCATCACCAGAGTGGCTTCTTCCTCAAAATATCTCTGAGCAGCCCTTGTATGCACAAGAATATCTGCCCTCTATACCATCATTTCCATATGCCTGCATCATTCTAGATGGCGGCTAATGTCATAAACCATTCAATTCAAGGTAGACGGAGAAATAGGTTGTGCAACTGAGTTGCAAGCTTTTTTCAAGCAAACAAAAAAAAAAACACTGACAAACTATGGTTATTCAGACTTGAGCATTTGGCAGGATTTTCTCAAAAATGAACAAAATAAGTCTGTCACTTCAAGGAAAACAACTGACAGTTTTGTTGTTAGTGATAAAATTTGAGCTTTCGAGCAAAATCAGAATTTCAGAAAATCTGTATCCACCATCTTGAATTTGCCAGCTTCCCAATACTTAAAGACTCTTCTGATTATTAGGTAGGGATATTAACAAATGTGGTTTCTAAAAGTATTGTATAATTAAATGTGTCAACATTTGAAAGATTTATGTAACTCACTGAACCAATATTTTCCAAATTACCTACAAAACCACACATAGATAAAAGATCCATTCAAAGTGCAAGATACACCAATGAATTTTAATAAAACCAAGTACAAAAATTTCACTGATGTGATTTCAGATTCCACACTGCAACTAAGCTTTAAGAAACCACTTTTTATAGTTTTAATGTAATATCGAATTATCTGAAAAGGTTATTCAAATATTCCTCCCTTTTCAATTACAAATCTGCATGCCAGGTTTTCTTCATATTCTTCAAACAAAACAACATATTACAACAGATGGAATGCAGAAGCAGCTATCAGAATTTAACTATATTCTCTGAGCCAGGCATTAAAGGGATTTACAAACACAAAGTAATGTATGTTTCATTCTCACTAAACTTTTGTTTTGGAAATTAACTGTTTTTTCATTAAAATTATGTTTATATTAACATGTAATAAGTTTAATGTTATTTTTAAATAACAAAATTTTAAAACAATTTTAACTTCTAATATAGTAAATATCAATAACTATAATACACATTTAAAAAAAAAAAAGCTCTTTGGAGTTCTCAGTAAGAGTATAAAGTGGCCCTGAAATCAAAAAATTTGAGAACCAGAGCTCTGAATGATTAGCCTCCTTATTACTGGAAAAAAGTATCGCTGAAAATGCAATGTACTTGTAATAACAGACGTACTTAAAACTTTTAGAATCAGAAAATATTTTAAACTTGGCAGAACAAAAAACAAAACCAAAAAAAAAGAACTTTCAAACATGATACTGTGGATGTGAAAAGCATGGCCACAAGTCTTACCCATGGAGAACTAGAAACTCATCGATGTCCACTGCCACAACTGCCAAAAAGCCACACATCTCCCTTACAAAAAGGAGAGCCAGAATAAGGAGCCGCAGCCTTTCTAGCAAAGGCTGCTTGGCTAAGATGTCTGGCTTTCAAGAGAAGTTAGGGTAGGAAATGTAGAAAGAGAAGTGAAGTTCCAGCAGCCAGCAAATCAAATGACGAGGTGGTGTCCATTAAAGAAAAGAAAGAGAACAACTTGCTTTGTAGTTTACTATTAAAGTACTCTGGCATTCACCCATTTATTCCTCTAACCTTACAAGAATGCAACGGCCCCTGCCACACCACACGGTATGACGATCAGAGAAGGACGCAAAGCTTTTGTGTGTCTTAGCTTCAGGAACCCTATAGGACAAGGAGCATAAATACTATCCCCATTCTACGAATGGTGAGGCTCAGTCTCTGAGAGTTTACAAGACTTCCGCAGTGGGGTGGAAGAACCAGTGCCCTTCCCCAGGTCTCCGGGCTCCTGTCTGGAACCTCTTCCTCTTCCACACACGTCGACACTGGTTCTCCAGGTCAGGTCCTGCATCAACACCACTGCGGAGCTTGTTAGAAATGTGACTTCTCATGCCAACCCAGACCTACCAAATTGCAAATTCTTGAGGTGAGCCCCCAGAAACCTGTGTTTTATCAAGCCCTCCAGGTTATTTTATCGTATGAAACAATGACCTAGAAACAGCAATGCCTCAGGCAGGCACCCAGCGGCCAGAACTACTGTCTTAGTCAGCTCGGGCTGCCCAAACAGAACGCCACAGACTGGGTGGCTCAAACGACAGAAATTTATTTCTCACAGTTCTGGAGGATAGAAGTTCCAGATCAAGGAACTGACAAGGTGGGTTTCATTCTGAGGCCTCTTCTCTTGGCTTGTACATGGCCACCACCTCATTGTGTGCCCACAGGACCTCTCCGAGAGGAAATATCTTTCTTTTCTTTTTATAAGGCCATCCTATCAGATTTAGGGCCCACCCATACGACTTCATTTGACTTTAACTTCATAAAAGCCCTATCTCCAAATATGGTCACACTGGGATTGGGCTTCACCTTGGGAATTTGGGGAGACACAATTCAGTCCCTAACCAACTTCAGAAAGAAAATGCTCAAGCCCCATGCCAAGGCTGATGCCGCTGGTCCAGGTCCTCACCTGCAGAACCCATGACATGAAGGGACAAAGAAAAAGGAGTTCCCTTGGAAAAGCAGCACTGACAAGGACCCAAAGCAGCTGAGGGAAGGAAAGTCATTTGCATTTGAGGATCGCAAAAATTTTCTGAGCATTTATCCATGTGCCAGACCTTGTGCTAAGGCTTCTGATGCCCTTGTTCATTTAATCCTTGTTACCCCCATTACAGGAATGGAAATGAAGAAATCCTAGGTTAAGCAGCCTGCCAAGGAGCCGCTGCTGACAAGCCACAGCAATGGGGATCATCCTCAACACTGCCTTCAGGGCCAGCGGTCTTAACCTCCACTCTCTACTAGAAGGGAGAGAAAAGCACCTGCAAGCACAGGGAGCAATTCCAGGCACTAGAGGCCGAGCGGCACAGTGGGGAAGAGGACAGGTGTTAAGGAAAAACAAAAGACCAAAACATATGGAAAGATACTCAACTTCACTGATAATGAAGGAAGCGCACCTATCGAACAGGCAAAGGAGAAGAATGCCCCGATTTGGCAAGTGCAGAAAAAATATGTGCCTCTCATACCACTGAAAGCACTGTGAACTGCTACGGCCTTTCAGGACAATCCAGGAACAAACAGCACGTAGAAAGTGAACACAGCTGTGACCCCAGGACACACCCCTTCTAGGAACACATCCTAAGGTGCACAGAGATGTATGTAAAGGACTAATCTTTACGGCAGCGCTGTTTGCAATAGTAAAACACTAGAAATGACTTAAATGCCCACAAAAGGCAGATGTGATGAATAAATGAAGTGACTTGGAATACGATGTCATTGTTTCAGCTATTTGAAAAGACGTGAAAAGATCAGCCACGGTATTTAGAAAAAGGGGAGTTACACATGTACAATGTGTTCACACTGTGAACTGTGAAAACCTTTCCCCCACTAGAAAGCCTAGAGGAATAATTAACGTTCTGGAGTTTATTGGGGTTGTGGGCTTCCACTTTCTACTTTATACATGTTTTATGGTGTATTTTAGAATAAGCGTACTTGCAATCAGCCAGATGTGAGAATAATAATTTATTACAATTTTTTTTCTCATGTTAAACTGATTTAGCGTCCATCCAAGTTCGGCCAGCTGGTAGCCTTGGCTTGGTTACTAACTCTCGCTAAGCCCCGATTTCCACATAGGTGAGCGAGAACCACCGTGGGGAAGAGGACGCCCGTTGTCTGCTCTCAGACTGTGTTCTCTGCTCCCCTTCACAGCACTCACTGGAGCTGCATCCACACCCTGCATGTTGTGACAAGGGTCTGCCGGGAGCCCCCGTGCCCTGTGTGCCTTTGTTAACCCAGCCCACCCCTACTCCAGAATGCCTAGTACAAAGAGTTGATCAAGTAATAATTCATCAACAAGACAATCTAAAGCTAGCATATGTGATCAATACGAATAATAGAAGAATATGTCAGTCTGAGGGTGATATATATTTCACTTTTGAGGGAATTTTGGAGAACAAAGTTTATGAATCTTTGAGACCCCACACACATTCCAAATATTTTATGACCAAATATCTACCTAAATTTCTTAACAATTGTGGAAATTCGAAATGAAAGATGTCCAAATTTCCCATATTCCTGCTTCAGAAGTTTAAAAACTAAAATCATAATTCAGACTTATTTGAATCAAAAAGGAAGTCCACACCTCCAAAGCTCCCTACCCTACAGTGACAAACTCTTTGCCAGATCCAAAGAGTGTGCCTGACTCAAGTGCTGGCCCAGAATGCAGCATGCTATCTATACATGAACATATGATCCAACTTAAAATCGATCAACTTTTACAGCTAGTTATTTTACACTTTTCAACTCATCTTGCCCACCCCTCCCCTGCAGAGCTAAAGTCTAGCTACACAACCACGTGACCCAGAGGAAAGCACAAGTGAAGAAGCTGGGGCTACTGACTGTGTGACGGCCACGGCCGTCTACACCAAGGCCACGGCAACTCTCTCTAGATAAAGAAAACATATAATGAAATAACAAATGTGAAATAATTTTGAGCCATTAGAAAAGTTCTACAAAGCTACTGCCAAGTCTAAGAACTAACCAGTGTTTACATAATAACCAGCATAAAGTAACTAAATGAAAACACAATAATATACTTCCCTTTTCAAGCAGGCAAATTGCCTTCATTCTAAATTGACTATGAACTAAGGTTATGAATGGAATTCTAATAATTTCCTTTCCAGGACAGAATGTATCACCTTCACCAAATGATCACACTAAACATCACCAGGAAACAGGACAAAGACAAGTCATATACCCAATGTGACACCCTGAGAAAAGTTGCACTGTCGCCCACGTACCACTCTGGCCAAAAATAAGGCTTACCCTAAACCTTAACAGGAGGGAACATCTAATTTGCTAATCAGGTTCCTTTTCTGACCATCTCAAAGAGAAGAGATGTCTAACTTCGAAAAGCTACTACACTATAACAATATTTATTACCTTTCATGAGTTTCTTCTGTTGTGCCGTGATAAAAAATATGTACTACAAAGCAGCAAAATGACGGTATTTGTCCCTCCAATGATTAACTTCCATATACTTTTAAGCAACAAATATTTATTGAGTACCTGCACTGGAGCCACATCGGTAAACATCCCCGAAACAACTCCTCTGCTCATGGAACTGAAGTGCACCCTAGTGAGGAGACTCAAACAGAGAACATAAGTAAACTAGTGTAAGTAACTAACTAAAATGGAAAACAAGAGAAACACTAGAGCAAAGAGGGGCGACAGGAAGTTAGAGGGAGGGGTACAATTTTAAAGTGGGAGGGGTGGGGAAGCCTTCCAGGGAAAAGGCCTCTGAAGTTCTGGAACCTGCAGGTTTGGAAGGAGCTGAGGAAGCCCAGGGAGGATCAGCTCCCGGGGGGGCGGGACGGGACTCAGTGCGGCTCCCCAGGGCCCACAGGAGAAGGTGATGCCTGTGGTTTTACGTGAGCGGGGCCATGCGCCCTTTCAGGGAGGGGTGCGTTCTGACTCGGCTTTGACCCTTTGCTCTGTTTGAAACAGACAGAAGGCAGCGGGGCAGACAGGGAGAGCAATGAGGAAGCGACTGCAGCAAGGCCAGCAGGAGACAGTGGCCACTTGGGCAGGGTGACGGAAGTGGAGGGGAGGTGGGGGAGTGGAGGGAGTCTGCACACACTGCGAAGGAGGAGCCAGCAGGACCTGAGGGCACACTGGATGCGGCACGCCAACCAAGAGTGGAGTCGAGGGCGCCGGGGTTCGGAGGCTTCCATCGGGGTTCGGAGGCTTCCATCGGACACCGCGGTGTGACAAAGGTGAGCTCCTTACCCCACGCCGCCTCGCTTTGCACCGCAGTCCTTTGAAGTAAGTGAAGAAGGTTCAGTGCCCCGCCTTTTATAAACGCAGGAATGAGGCTCCGATGGGTGTGTTGTCCACATACGGTAGTGTTCAAGACAAATCAGGTGCCCAGATATCCTTCCCAAGTTTAGGGTTTTTTCCATTAAGCCATGGCTGTCCTTTAGCTCTTCATTTAGTTTTCTTTAAGGCAGAGTTTTACCACATACAGAAAATGGAGACGCCTTGTCCTAGGGGGTTTCAAAGGCCCCCTTGCACCAGAGATTCCAAATGCGAATTCGTCTACAGCCCGCGGTCAGAAAGCTCTCTTTACCAAACAGAAACTGGATATCGTGGGAGCATCTATATGATGACAGGTTCCCTCCGTCAGCCGAGGTCTGATTCTTTAAGGGATATATACAACTAGATGAACAACCAGCAATGGTTCATCCATCCCTGTTAATCGAAACTGCGCTCCAAAGTTTAGCCCCACATTGTCGGCTATGCACCCTGATCTCTTTCAGGAGGCAGATCGTGTGAATGTTGCTGCTTCTTAACATCACCTGTAAAACTCAAATGTCTTTCTCCAGCCACATTTCTCACCGATCACAGGAGACATGCACTTAGCTATCCTGTAAACTCAAAAAATAAATATTTCAGACGGACTATTTCTCTGACTCTTTTGTCGCTGTCAGCAGAATTTCCCTCCTTTTCCCTCCCCATTGTGCCACTTGCTCCCCCAATGCCTCCCCAACACCCTGACCAGCCTGTTAAGTTCTTCCATTCACTAGGCACATCTCTGATGAGAGCTGAAAACTGAGTCCATTCTAGGCTCTGAGAGCCCCTCATCCTGCAGGCAGTCATGGAACATGCGATCACGGGTGGGGTGAGGGCTATGAAAACAGAATAGGCTGCTGAGCCCAGGGCCTAATGAGGGCTACAGCCAGGGCAGGTCTCCCTGTGCAATGACCAGAGGCGAAGGAGGGGCAGGAGCCAGCCAGGTGGGAGAAGGCAGGTGGACAGGGCAGTGTGAAGCTGACAGAAGGTATTAAGCAAAGAAATGACAAGTCAGGCTTTTGGGGGGGAAAGTGACTTTGATTGCAATGTGATGCTTTTTTTATTTCTTCAAGATTCACTTCTGGTTTGCCCCATAAGCAACAGCTCCAGATGAGCTTCTCATCAACTGCCCCCTCCCACCCCCCACTCCCCCAGCCTCTGGCTTCAAAACGGTCTTCACGCCAACCACCTACGGGGAACATTGCCTTTGTAAATAAAACAAAGTTCTGATCCTGTCATTCCCATTTCGGGATTGTGACTGCTTCTGAAATCAAATTAAACCTACTGGTCCTAACAGTCCAACAACTACCTATCACATACTATATTCTAGAGAAGAAAACATGCTTACAAATCACTCCTCAAATATAGCACTCCCTTTATATATAAAAAAAAGAGCATCCTTAAAATGTTCACAGAAGCTTCTACAACAATTTAATTTGAAAAGAATTCTTTCCTTTTAGTGATACATATTGAAATATTTTAAAATAAAATAATATGCTGAGACTTGCTTCTAAATAATACAGAACATAGTAGAAGCTGGCAAGTGTGTAAATTCATTGAGACTGGGTATGAGTTAACACCCGGGGGCAGGTCCTCGATGGCCGCCTCCTCTGTTCTGTCTACTTTAGCGTGCGGGGAAGGCTCTACCTCATATAGAGTCGTCTCCTATTCTGTTACTTTTCTCTATAAAAGCTGCTGCTTAGAATGATACCAAGCATAACCCTAATAGATTATGCTATAATAATTCTTCAACAAATGTTTCAAGGAAGACAATTGTGACTTTGGAGCAAGTCACTCAAAGAAGCATCTATTTTTTTAAAAAACCATTCTGCCTAAACATCTTCCTTGCACCAAAATTATTTTAGTCAAAGAATTCTACTTGGCACTAGTGTCTTAGTAAAGCTACAGTTGACTTGTTTTAACAGGTATTTATGCATTTCTAAATGACCTTCTTATATCAAGTTTTTACCTTCAACCTCATTTGTAACTCCCAACTCCATATATGAAAAATGTGCTGCACTGACTTATAGAATCACTGACTTTCACGGGTGAAAAAGAACATTCGAGGTTCTTAGTCAACCAGCCATTTGGTGTTTGTGTCTTTGGATTGACGTGCATGTGTGATCTGTTAGGATTCAGAGGGGCATCTGACGCTGCTTTCTGCATACACTACATACAGCAGGACGGGAGGAGGAAAGCTTCCTCAGTCCACAATGGCAGATGGGTTACAAGTGCCTTCCTAATGTCTCACTCTAAATAATTGTCACTTTAGAAAATAAAATAACACTGATATCTCTATGTCATGCTACAGCTTCTTGGTAGGCAATTACAGGCTACAAAGAAATTTTGTGCTCCACACCTTCCCAACAGCGTACTTCGCCGTGTTGTGTTCAGTTATGGGAGCTTCCCCAAGACTACTGTGAGGACTAACACCGTTCCCACTCCCCACTCGACATTTAAAGTCAAAGTCATCAAATAACGAAAGATTTCATTACCACCCTGTACTGACAGAGACCAATATTAATTATTATTTGAATTAACCTCTGAGCCATGGTTTTCACCAGTACTCAGAAAAGACAGGGACAATTTCTAATTACATGCCACCCTCATTATAAGTCACTAGGCCGCAAAGCTGTATCTGATGAGGCTGCCACACTTTGCCTTGAAACTGCTTTGGACTCCATTATAACCGTCTCATCTCGCCCACGTGGAAATGGAATTCAGCAGGCCTCAGAGATTCTTTCCCCAGGAGTTACTATTTTTTTCCTTTAAAATTGTGATGTGGGACAGTACATAAGTTTATTAGTAAAAATCCTTAATGATTTTTACTAAAGAGCAGACAATTTTTACACCTTCCTATAAAGCTAAACAGTAATGGCCTTTTCACAGTTCCACTGCTAAGCGACCACAGGGCAGGGAGCGTGGTGGACAGCATGGAGACAGAGGACAGATGGATGACTTACGTCCTGGGCAGGACAGCGCAAGACCTCATCAGGACACTCAGAGTGGCTTGTGATTTAAAACTTATGGTTTATTTCTGAAATTTTCCATTTCACATTTTGGACCACAACTGACTACAGGTAATGAAACTGTAAAAAGCAAAATAGCAAATAAGGGGCAACGACTATATACATTTCATTCTATTGTTAGAAAAATGCACCATTTTAAATCCTAAAAGTTCCAGGCTAATCGCCCATGGCATAATATTCACATCTAAAATACCTTAAGACTAAGGATTCAGGTATGGCATTATATGATTCCTAAAACAATGCCAAGATGAGTAGAGAGCAGACAAAAACAGAACTATATATTGTCAACAACAAAAAAAGACACTGAGTTTTTGAACCTTGATCAGAACTTGATTTTAAACTTGACAAATTTGATCGTATGTTAGGGTGCTAATTTACCAACTTTAGTGCCTATTGGTACTAAAGAAGAAAGATGTCATTTTTTCACGAGGCAGATAGAGCCAAATGGTGTATTTTGAGTGCAACTGACGCATTACTTGACTATACACGGCATTCACGGCACCTGTTCTCTACCGGGTTAGTACTTCAAGGATGAGCGCTGTTCTCCATTACTGAAAATACTGCCACTGGGACTAATAACATCATTAGTAAAATGAAAACAAATTTTAAAAATTAAAATGTCTACACAAGAATTATAATGAATTAAGATGTATTTTGATATCTAAAATAGCTTTTAAGGATCTCGCCCACCTTTCTCCCCCTTTTATGAACAAATAAGAACTTTTCATCTAAATAAGATGTAAAGATGAAACTGGTATTTGAAGAGTTCTTTCTCAAACACTAAAAGTGAATATTTGTAATCATTTCAAAAACTATCATAAACAACATCACTATGGGAATTAAAACCTGAGATTTAAAAGAATCTCCAAAACTACTCCTACCAACCTACAGTGTGAATCTCCAGTCTCACACACCCCCACTACCAATAAGAAATTTAAAATGCTCGAATTTATACAAATACTTTTTTAAACTCCTCTACAATAGAATCACTATCTTTAAATGTCAATTTCTATTACCATGGCTATGAGAAGTAAGAATTCAACTAAAGTTCCCTTAAATTCAATTTTGATTTTTATTTAAAAATGTAAATATGTGTAAGATGTGAGAGAGACTGTGCTAGGTCCTAGGTATAAAAAAATAAACAAGAAATTCTTGATGAACTCAGTCAGCAAAGAAGCAAAGAAGTAACAATGACAATATGATTTAGTAGTATAATAATATAGTTACGAAAAATAACTTTTACCTAAGAGTTTTTATTTAATTTCCAATTAAACCAAAACTTGTAAACCTACAGACTGTTTGCTGGCTGCTATGAGGATACAAGAATAAAATTAATAAGCTTCTGTGATTTTTATACATTAGTTACCACCACCCCACTCCACCCCGCCTTCCTCTAACTTTATGTTAAAGTTCTAGTCAAGCATACAAAGGAGTCTCTCCTATAGGAGAATCCATCATTTTCTCGATTTAATCAAAATAATATAAGCTATACAAAAGCACCTTGGTTACTTACTACAGAATGTACAATATATCTATTTTGTAAATCAGACCTTAACCCTTAATATGCATAATCAGAAAAATACTAATAAAAATATTAAAATAGCCCTAGACTACCTTTAACATGAAAGAAGAAAACAGGAATGTAAAGAAATTCTGCAGAAGTATTCTGCAGACACAGAGCACTGAGGACAGAGTGATGACTCAGCCCAGAAAGACGCCACAGGGGCAAGTGGAGAGACAGGAGAGCAAGACACTGCCACATTCCCCTTCGCACCTCACTTGCATGTTTACCAACTGAATAGTCTACAAAGAGACATATGCCCCACATAACTAGAAAAAAAGACATATAAGTTGCATTCAGTTGAAAAGAATTAGAAATGGCTTTACCGAAGAGGTGGCATTTGAAACAGAATCTGAAGACAAGCAGGATTTTGATAGACAGATAAAGATGGGTATGAGTGGACAAAATGTACTTGAACAGGGCAAGGAAGAGCAGAGACACAGAAGATGGAAATTGCTGTGTGTTCAGCGACCATGAGTAACTGAGTTAAGCCTGATTACAGGATATATTTAAAGAAAAGTAGATACTATGGTTAGAAAGTTAGGTTGGCATTAAGAATGGAAGACCCAAGTGCCAGATGGAGGCAGTCAATTTGGTTTTCAAGGAAGAAACAGAAAGATGAGTGTGCAGAAGAGTGAAATGAGATGTGGGCATTAAAGAAACTTCTGGAACACATCAGGCCGAGAGTTCAGGCAAGTCTTTCCAACAGCCCAGCAGAGAAGGCCAGTGGACATGGAAATGTGGGCAGGGTCTGAGAGGCCATTTCGGAGAGATAGAATCTAAAAATCCACAAACTTAAACAACATTGTAAATTTGGAGGACTGCAAGGAAAGAGAAAGTCAAAGATAAAATAGAGACAGTATTCTTGGAGAACGGCGGGGAGAAAGCCAGCTGTGATTCTGAACATCAAATACAGCACAGGTCTGATGTCCTCCATCACAGCATAAAAGCCTTTGAGGGTTCCATGTGACTATGAAATAAACTCAGGCTCATTCAAAAAGGCCTCCTTAAGCTAATCTTCACATCTACTGCTTAATCGAGACCAAATTCTTCCTATTTCCTAAATACAAAACTTTGTTGCTTTCCTCATGCATTTCTCCTCCTTCCCATTCCGTCACCAAACTCTCCAGTTATCGACCATTCTCTAAATCCTGCACAAAAGCAATTCTTCCAGGAATTCTCCCCAAACTTTACTGGCCAAATACTATAAACGTGTAAGGTGTTAATGCTTTGATAGACTATACGCTTAGAGGTGGATTCTTCTGTGAATGTGCATGTACCTGGCTTTGCCATAGCTAGCAGGCTGTCAATAAGTGCTGGGTGAGTTATTTATCAATAGCTACCCAATTCAGATAATCAATTCTTCATAATTTCGATGAAAATCCCTCAAAGTCAACTCTTATAGAAGGGTAACTTGTAAACTCTTTTCATGACTCCAATCATTAAAAGAGATATCTAAGTCACACCATTTCATGAGGAACAAAGGTATGGGTATGACAGTAAATTACAACCTTCACATTTATCGAGACTAGAAAGAGTCGCTGGGATAGGGGAAGGAGCAGAGCAGTCAAATTACTTTCCAGAGAAAGAGCTGTCAGTGAAGGAGGACTCCCAGATGCACAGACTGACAACATTTTAATTGAAATCACTTATCAATAAATCTAGTTTTGTCAATATTTGCATTTTTCAGCCTCTGTGGATGCAGGAATAAACAAATTCTAAGTCTGTCTATACTAGACAGCATCAAAAGGTTTTTTATTAACATCTACCAAATTTTATGTCACAAATAAAGGACTCCTATGCAGAATCCAATTATTAATAAATATTATTAAAGGTCTTGGTAGATTTGCAAATAATGTAAAAGAACTTCCTTTTGCTCATATATGAAAACTTTCAGCATGTTTTTTTAAAATGTCAAAATATGTTTTTAACTGTTTTTTTTTTTTTTTTGTCTTTTTTTCCACGGCTTTATCAAAATATAAGACAATTAGTTGCTTGTGTTTACATTGTACCATTCGACGAGGGTTTTTTTTTTTTTCAATTATAATTGATAGACAAATAAAGATGGTTTTGAGTGGACAAAATGTACTCGAACAGGGCAAGGAAGAGCAGAGACACAGAAGTAACTAATATAGTACTAATATACAGTACTATATTAGTTCCAGTTGTATAACATAATGATCATCCTACTAAATCTAGTCCCCCTCTCTTCCCCCTTACATATTTATTACAACATTAACCATTTTCCTTATGCTACACTTTATATCTCCTGTCTATTTTGTAACTATCCATTTGTACTTTTTAATCCCTTTGCCCTTTTTGGCCGTACCCCCAACCCCCCTCCCATCTAGTAGCCCTCAAAATATCCTCTGTATCTATGAGTTTATTTCCATTTTTTGTTGTTGTTTATTTTGTTTAGACTCCATATGTACATGAAATAACGTGATATTTGTCTTTCTCTGACTTATTTCATTTAGCGTAATACCCTCTAGGTCCATCTAGGCAATATCTTTTTATTATTCCCTTCCTTTTAGTCTGTGTGTGTCTTTTAAACTGAAGTGAGTCTCCTGTAGGCAGCATGTAGGGGTCTTGTTTTCTTGTCCATTCAGCCACTCTACCTTTTGGTTGAAGCACTTAATTCTTTTCCATTTGTAGTACTTGTTGATAGGAATGTAGTTATTACCATTCTTTATTCCTGTTTTTGGTACATGTTTTTTCTTCTTAAATGAGTCCCTCCAACATTTCCTATAATACTGGCTTTGTGTTGATAAATTCCTTTAGCTTATTTTTCTCTGGGAAGCTCTTTATCTGTCCTTCGACCTAAATGATAGTTTTGCTAAAGTATTCTTGGTTGTACATCCTGGGTTTTCATCACAGAGACTATTTTGTGCCAAGCCCTTCTGTCCTGTACAGTTTCTTTTGACAAATCAGCTGCCAGTCTTATTGGTGCTCCCTTCTAGGTAACTGCTTTTCTCTTGCTTCTTTTAAGATTCTCTCTTTGTATTTAACCTTTGGCATTTTAATTATGATGTGTCTTGGTGTGGGCCTCTTTGGGTTCATTTTTGGAGGAGACTCTCTGAGCTTCCTGGGGTTGTATGTCTATTTCCTTCACCAAGTTAGGGAAGTTTTCCATCATCATTTCTTCAAATAGCTTTTCGACTTTTTGTTTTCCTTCGGGTACCCCTATGAAATGAATTATTTTACATTTTGTGTCCTATAGGCTCCTTAAATTATTATTATAGTCTTGGCTTCTTTTTTCTTGCTCTTCTGATTGGGCGTCCTTGGCTTCCCCATCTTCTATATCAGTGGTTCGATCCTCTTCTTTACCCACTGTTTATTCCCTCTCACATATTCCTCATCTCGATGTGTTCTTCATTTCTGACTAGCTCCCTTTTATAATTTCCATTTCCATTTTTATGCTTTTTCTCTCTTTGTTAAAGCTCTCACTGAATTCATCTATACCTCCCCTAAGTTCATTGAGCATCCTTATAACCAGTGTTTTGAACTCTGCATCTGTTAGATTGCTTGACTCCATTATTCCTGGATCTCTGTTCTGTTCTCTCATATGGCTTCTGCTCTTTTGTCTTCCCATTCTGTGTCTGTTTCTGTGTACTAAGCAAAGCTCCTAAGTCTCCCGGTTTTATTAGCATGGCTTTGTGTAGTAGGTGTCCAGCGGCACAGTCCTGAGAGGGGTTCAGCTGCAGGCCAAATTGAGCCCCAGCCTGTGCCCCTCTGGGGTAAATGGCAAAATATTTTACTTTACAGGCTTAAAACTTCCTAAATCACCAAATCATAGCTAAATTACTATACTTCTGTTCTCATAATTTGAAAATAAATGTGTTACTCTCTACTGTTTTATGTGTTACAACTCTAATTCTTCCTTTTCATTACGACTGTTCAATAATTAGATCCTCTGTTAAGAAGTTCCATAACATGCAGTTCCATAAGAAGGAGTCTAGTACCACGCTTTGTTTCCCCATCACCTACACGGTTCAGATGCTGTTTTAGCAAACTGTTTAAATTATTTTTATTGAATTATATGTGACATTCTAGTCAAGCACAAAAAAAAATCCCATGGTATCGCAAAACTCACTCTTTTACCAAGTGTTTAAAAACATTAAATACTATTAAAATGTGCCATACTGAATTGCTCCCAACTACTTCCTGGATGTTACCAACTTAAGCAATTCATAATGGCTCAACTACCTAAACCAAATTCAAACTTCAACTATTTTAAATAATTTTGCATAGGCGTAATTAGAAAACAAATAAAAAATTAATCAGAAAACTTACTATACTCCAACAGCAATCAGAATAAATGAGCATAATCACCATAGTGTACAAAGGTCTGAGTGTCTGTATTAAATACTCTGTGATATTTCAAACTGCATAGCTAGGGTCCACTTGAAAAAAAAATGTTCTTCATTTCAGGATGCCCATGGTGAGGTCTCTGGAATCAAGTAAGTCTCATCCATGCACGTGGCTTTGCCAAATTTTTTCTTCTGTAAAATGCTATATGGATTATAGTCCAGTGTGTGTTTAAGTGCTTGGTAAGCAATAAAACATAGCACAAATGTGCTTCCTTTATTACATGATGTTGCAATGCAAAGGGGTTGAAGAACCACTATTCCATGTTGATTTTCTCCCTGTTTTCTCTTTATATGTGTCATCATTATCTTTGCATTAACTATATCTAAATCCCAAAGAGTGGGCCTCAAACCGTTAGCAAGAATCCTGCCATTTTCACTCTATGAGGTTATTTATGGATACCTTATTATAAAATAGATCGGTAACATTCTGGAATTAGTTAGGAATAATGTAGCATGTCACATGTTTACAGCATTTAATATTTTTGCAAACTTGATAAAATAGTGAGTTACCTTTCAGATGTAATACTTAACACCAAGTAACAAGTCTAAGTTTTCAGTGAGTCCAAGTTTCCAATGAAACCCAGCAATTAAGTGACTATCAACCTTGTGTTATGAAAGAAACAAATAAGCATGTTTATACATACATACCTCTTTGTCCTCAGTGAATTTATACTCGTTGGAGGTCAAAGGCATAAATAAGTAACTTCATTTCCTACTCTGCCGGGAAACAGCAGCTCT
This sequence comes from Pteropus alecto, assembly GCF_000325575.1. Lineage (NCBI taxonomy): Eukaryota > Metazoa > Chordata > Mammalia > Chiroptera > Pteropodidae > Pteropus > Pteropus alecto. Next base: position 6,437,194 of record NW_006443225.1, on the reverse strand, counting down.
CCACAGCTAAATATGCTCACTGACATCTGCACCCTCCCATCCCTCCTGCCTTGGTAGCACAGAGCGGCTATGCTCTTGCACGTTAAGGCTCTCCCTCTCTCTTTGGAGCCCATCCCTTCTCAAGAATCATGCTCCATCAATTATCCTTTGCTCTCCCATACAGTCCTATAATAATCTATCTCTCAATTGGTTCCTTTCCACGTGCTTTCGTACACTTTAAGTCTCTGCCATTTTATTAAAAAAGAAAAAAGTAGACATATCTCACCTTGTTTGGAGGGAATGGGAGAAAAAAGCCAGTGACCCTGTGGTGTGGTGAATGGCCAGGGGGCTGCTACACACGAGTGTATGATGTACAGTCCATTCACTACACAAGGACTGAGGAAAACAAAGCACATGGGCATAAAAATCCGACCAATACTCCGCTAGCTAAGCCATGTGCCCTAGAGAAAGGGTACCTCTTATTAGTTTGCTCAGGCACCCTATGGGCTAGGGGTGGCCTCACGAACATAGGTCACTCACCTGGCCAGAAACCCAGGAGTCGCCCAGAATACCTTCTTCCTCCTATGGCTCCTGACATTAAATCTATCATCAAATTGTACTGATGTAACTGCATCCACTTGTCTATATCCACAATCACCACTCTGGACCGAATCACTATTAACTCTCACTGGACTAGACAGTCGCCTTCCCCCACCTTCTCCGGCCCCTTCCAATCTATGCACATGGCACAACCAGGTAAACTGCTCCCCATTGCTCTCGGGGTACACATCAAGCTCTCCCCAGTGCAGCCGCCAGTTCTCCAGGCAGGAGGACTCCAGCTCACCCTCACCTTCCCCAAGTAGGCCAGTCCTTCCACATCTAAGCCACATGCCTGGTACCCACACCATAGGACCTCATACTGTTTTTTTTTTTTTTAACAATTGTTAGAGTGCACTTTTATGTCTATGTGATTATTTGATTAATAACTATCTAACCCACTAGCCTTTTGTTCACCTCTATAATCCCCAATACTCAGCATGGTGCCCCAGGCCCACATATAGTCATAATCACTCTTTTGGATCAGTAAAAAAACATGAAACAACTAATTCTATAGCCAATACTTTAGGGAGGGTGAGAGTAAATACATGATCAAGCACATGAGCACTGTGGAAACTCAAACAAGGGAGGAATTCTTCTGTGAGTGGGTTTAGTATGTTAAAAGGGGGTGGGGGGCGTCGGGGGAAGAGGCCCTCTCTGGGCACAATTCTGAGCATGACACGAGTGGGCGTGGAGTTGAGCCACGCCAGAGAGGAGAGAACGAAATAGGACAGAAGCAGGATGGGAGTGGAGGGCCTTGAAAAAGTAGTGAAAATTTTACATTGTAGACCCAGGAGCTGAGACACTTAAATCAAGATTAATTTGGCAGATAAAGTCAGATACAAAAAGAGGTCGGGGTCATAAGCTGCTTCGAAGATGAGGCAGAACAACAGAACAGGCTCGATAACTGGCCGAAGGCAGGGAAGGAGAGCAGTTTGGGAGATTAAAATCTGAAGTTGTCCACGATGCCACCAGGACAGTAGGGCTGTTGGTGGGAAAGCCCTTCCCAGTGGAGTGGAATAACAGAGTATTCCGTTCACACTCAAAAGACGGGAAGGTGATATTAATTGTATTATGCACATGACCAGAATGAGAGCTGTAGCAGTACTTGCCATTACTGCAGCATCAGGAATTCATCTTTTTCTTGAGGGAGGGCGGGGTTGAGGAGATGGAGAATGGGGTAGAGACTATAATTTCAAATGACAGTTTTAAACAAACAGTATTTCAAGAACTTATCCTAAAATGGCTTCTAAGATTTAAGTACTATATATAAGAGGGGAAATGAAAGCGTAAATAGCCTTCTGTTGTTTTGTTTTCTTCTGCTGTTTCCTACCCATAACTCTACCTTGACCAATGAGAGAGGAAGAGGAAGCAATGAAATTCTAACACGTTCTCCCCCGGCCCTTTCATTTCAGCACAACCACATCTGACCGGCCAAAGGCATTTAATAAAGAACTGGAGACAGGCGCAGGCACTGTGACGACGGCGTCAACGACGGCCCCGAACTGTTCCCGCCTCCCGTTAGTCCCCCACACTCCTCTGCCACACTCAGGGAACTGAGATTCACCGCGAGACTCCAGTGACAGGCGTCTAAGAATATAAGGTGATTCCCTGTCACTTTCACGTTCCCGCAACTAAGAAGCTTTGGTAGGGAAAACACTGGTATGAGATTTTGTTTTTAAGTTTACAACTAAAACCAGTCTCCACCTTCTCACAAGACTGTCCCTGGGAGGTCCTAATATAAAAAGCTTTATTTAGGGAACTAAATTGATTCCAGTTGTTCTGTGAAGTTGGAATGGGCAGATAAATTGAAAAGGAAACCAAAATAAGAGCTACAAGAGGTGAGGTGTGATATGGATACAGCCACCATATTTACCTATGTGGAAATCAGCAGGGATGCCTCCTCTTTAAAAAAGTATAATATTTGAAATAAGAAAATCCTGTATTTTCCAGATTATATACCCACACGTTTAGAAAATAAGTATCAAAGCAGGGGGAAAGTAACCAATGTAGTAAGTGCTCTACGGACCAAGCACTGTGCTTGGTGCTTTACACACACACACACACACACACACACACACACACACACACACTCGTACCTTTACACTCATCCCTGAAGTACTGACCATATTCTGTAGATGGTAAAAAATGAAATCAAAGCAATTAATCGCCAAATGACAAAACCAGTGAGTGGAAAAGCCAGGTTCTTCTTTATTTTGTCTTGCCTCCAACAACCAACACTGCAGGGAAGAAGGCACAGGTCTTCACTCCCCACTGATTCTGTGCAGAAACCCACATCAGGGGCTCAGATTTGCATAAAAGGCAGAAAACCACTCTGCAGCAAGATAAACTTCCTCTACAGAGAAATCCACAAGTGATGCTGGGTGTCTCCCTGCTAACAGCGTGGAGGAGCAGCTTTCAAAAATCCCAAGGGAGGTGCACAATATTTCACAAGTTCACAAGGAGCTGCTGCTCAACCAAATACCTTTCGATTGAGCAGGTTTGTTCTCACCCAAACCCATCTTTCCAAATAAAATTCACTCTTTAAAAATTATAATTATCTGATAAAAAGCTGTTCCAAGAACCATATTAAAAAATACTCTCATTATATATAGACAGACAGCTACACGAAAGAACTATGACACGATAAAATAGTCCGCGCTGTAATGACTGTAAATGTGGAGCCGGGGCCGCCACAGTGTAATCACTGGGTAAGAATCCTCCTCTTCGCGATACCTAGCAAACCCCGTCCCTTCCCAAGCAAATGTCCAAGTATAACTATGTCAGAAAACAGGAGGAGGAAAATTAACCTACTTCATCTTATACTTATTTGTGGAAATAAAGGGGACACTCCTCGAACGGAGGTACTCAGAACGCCAGACTTTCTCCGGATGAAGAAAGACCGAAAGACCGGCTGAGTTGTGGTCTTCTCTGCCGTGGCTGTATTTACTGAGTACTGCAGAGAGTACTCAGGACTGTATTCCCTCATGGACATTTTACACACGCTGTCCAGGAACTAAACTAGTGCTGCTGCTTATAAGAATGTATTAATCGTGACTTCTTTTATTTCACCGAAAGTCTGCTAATTTGGTTATACTGCAGCTACATATCTGTTCCTATCACAGAAGACATTCTGAATTACCTCAAGTTTATGTCTGTGTGTATATGCGTGCTCATTCTCCATCAAATTACTTTCCAGCCCAAATATACATTATTCACAAACCTCACTCGGCTCAAAATTCAAATGAACATACTGTTCTAATCTGTGAAACCAGCCCTCCATTTCTAGAAAGTACTGCCTTCTGAGGCAATGACAGGCTTCCTGGAACTTCAACCCCATTGCCCTCCTCATTATCATCCCCGTCATCCGCTTAGAGTGAGTGCCAGGCACTGGCTACAGCAGAAACTGAGCCTGGAGAATTTAAGAAGCTTTCTCAAGGTCACATGGTACAGCAAGGAGTCTAAATGAGAACCAGGTTCTAACTCCAGAACCCACACTCTTAACTGTTAGCTTCTACTGCCTCCAATGGTTATCAACAGCAGATCTAGCATTTAACAACTTTCATACTTATAGACCGTTTGACTGGTTTAAATGGGCATCTAGCCAGCATCGAAGCTGGCAATATTTTTAAGTTTCTACAGCTATTCAGTCACCTGATGTGGCAGCATCTCATCGTGGTAGGCCAAATACAGTAATCTAATTCTGTGGTCGTGATTCCTTTCGGTTTAATGTTGTCTTCATCTAGTTCGGGCTGAGATACACAAGGAACCTTGGTTTTTGTCAGGTCAATACCCAGTCTCAACACAGCATCAAATGAAAAGGTCTATAACCTGTCGGAAAGAATCTGCCTACTGAGAAATGGCCATTGGCTGTTAATGTGAGACGGTAAGCTTCTAGAAATGTCCTAGACACAATTTTTGAAGGTGAAAAGCTGCCAATATGGCTGGAAAGAGACTAGGGCAAGCAATTACCAAATATCAATTTATGATTTAGTTTTATTCCTAATGATCTTTTTGAAATTTGGCTGTTTAGAATCTAAAATACCTCCATATAAAGAATCTCTAGCTATAAAACAATAACAAGAGAAAAAAAAAAGAGCCTACTTCACCTAAGCCATGAAGTGGCTGAGCACAGAATGTGAAGGATGATCCTAGAAGCCAGTGGAGCGTGAGGTTGAAGAGGAGATGAAAGCGAATTCAACTATAAGCTCTTTAAGGTCTTTCCTTATTTCTCATTCGAGTTTTCCATGCCTTCCCCCACCCCATCCAACAGTACAGAGAAGGCTTTGGGAAAGGAAAAAGAGGAGGTGGGCATTCCACAGCAATGGAAGAGATGCAGGGCTGGCTACAGCAGAACCAGCTATCCTAGGCTTTTTAAAAAAAAAAAAAAAAAGAAAAATGTAATAAAACAGGAACTAACACATAGCCCTGGCTCACTCGAGATGACTAAAAACAAAACAGTACCAATATTTGGCCATTTTGAAATCATCTCAGTTCTTCTTGATGGCCATGTAACTTTTGAGGGGGCATTAAAATACTTGATTATATCACCTTAAGATACAGAAATCTGTGATAAAACAGAGACTTTCTTGTAAGAGACTTTATTACAACACTTCGTTATAACCTAAATCCACACTGCCATGTTAAAACCACTCCTCACTTAACCACATGACATAAGGGGAAATCCAGAAAACCCTGACCAAGATATTACTAGTAAAATGTTCTACAGGTAGTTGCCACAATCACACTTTCAATTTTTTCTTTTAAAGATGTTAATAACTAATTGCTCACAAGTTGCGGCTATGATGCCAAGAAAGGCGTTATCTACCATCTTTATTTGAAACCTCCAGTCATAGTAATAGACACCAAGGCTCTCAAATCTTTATTCCTCTCACTTTCATATTCTCTTTACTAACAAAGCAAGCTACAACAATATTACTACTACTCATTTTAATGAATGAGTGATATGTACCAGGCACTGAAGAAGGTGCTATGATTAACCCCGTTTCATAAGTAAGGAAACTGAGGCACAGAACCTGCCCTAGGTCTCAAAGGTAATGTGCTGAATCTAAGCTGTAAAGCCAGGCCATCTGACCCCAGAGCTTCGGGCTCAAAACTTAAGGCCATGCTAACCTTTCCGGTCTCTATACACTTAAGGAATCTTTAAATTGCTATAATTTTATCTGAATTTTTTCTTAGAGGAGGAGGAATCTCTGACATCATTATCATAGGTACATATTCGGGTCTGGAGAGGTCTACTTACCCTATACTCTTACTGGCCTCACACTATCAGATGCAAATTCTTCTCAAATTATCCTAGATACAAAAAAATTAAAGGGGACCCTTCCTTGCTTTGCATCACTGAGTAATTAGACTTTAAACTTCTTATAAACAAGAACCGCTGCTTTACTACTTTTGCATATGCACAATGTGGGCGTGAGCCTAGCATTAAGCTCAGAATCAAAACTCAAATACTTGATTGTTTGTTAAGTCAGGCTTTCAGTGCTTAGCAGTACATTTCTTGTTTTACTGTGAGTTTTAATAGATTTTGGCATCGCTCTTGCGGAATAGTCTTGGTGACACTGCTTTATGGTACCCAATGTGTTGACAGCAGTCTGGCAGAGTAACACTATAAAAAGTCGCCCACTGTCTGCTTACATTAGGTCCAGTAGCCAAGCACAGTCATGTTGAAATACCTGATTCATGAGTCCATCTATGCTGTACTCAAGACCCACAGAGCAAGGTATACAAAAAGTGGCACCAGGTGTGATTAAAGTAACATACGGCTGTGAAATCTTTATGATAGAAATTAGAGGCTTAAGTTCCAATTTCAGATGCATTCAGGTGATTTTCCTTTTTGTTCAGTAAACAAAATTTAAAAACACAAATGACTGCAAACTACGGGGTTTTCTTTTAACTCATTCCTGTATTTCATTAATTCTAATTCACATTTCAATGTATCAGAAATAGGATCTACTTTTGGATTTGACAAATTACAACAATAAAATGTACTTGCATATATTCTGGATTCTATGGTTTTCGAGTTTTATGTTACCATCAGCCCATTTATTCATAATTAATCTAAGGGACAATGTTAACAATTTGTCCCTGTTTTTCCTCTTCTTAGCTTCCTGTTTGCCATAGAAGATATACTAAAGAATGTTTGAGGTAAATGAAAAGTAACATAACTTCAAGCGGACAAAAGCTTTGAAGCTATTTTATTATAAGTGCAAAGCTGTTAGCCTCCTGTGAAGAAAATACAGCCTGAAAGTCTCTCCAGGCTGCATGCAGCCCAAATGTGTTTCTTCCACGGGAAAGACACGATTCCAAGGGGAAA
>NW_006443225.1:6414404-6430263 GCF_000325575.1 Pteropus alecto | reverse complement strand
GAAAGAGTTCCAGATGCTACAGTCTTCCTACCAGCTTACATCAGCTGACTCCAAGACACAATAAGCCCTTTTAACTCAAGCTCGAAAACCTCAAGGGGTTTCTCCTCCACCTCCCAAATATCAGAATCATGCTCACATATTTAAACAATTAGGTGAGATGTACAGAAGCTAACACTAAATATGTCTGAAATTTGAGTGCTAAATGTGCAGTTAATATTAACCAAATTCAGATCTCATCTACAGAAAATTTTAAAAACATGATTCTTGTTTTCTTTGACTTCAGAAAATGTTTTTAAAAAGGGGGGAGGGTCTTTTAAATTCAACTTGCTGCAGAACAAAATTTCTTCGGGAGAGAAAAAAATAAGCCAAATACTCTCAAGTTATCTAGAAAGGAGAGAAACCCTAAAAAGACAAAAGTTGGGAGTGTTTCAGAAATACACCTAATTAGAACTGCTTTTTTTAAAAAAAATTCCTGTATATACCATAAAATAGTGAAAATTTGTCAAAGTCCTTCCTTCCCTATAAAGTACCTCATGACTTTTTGGAGTTGTTACTGTTGTTTTTCCTGACTGTAAAAGTACCTTTCAGTTTAAAATTTAGAAAATATTAAAAATAATAATAACAAAGATTAAAATAAAAAACACCTGCAATCCAAACGACTAATATTTATGAAGTGCTAACAATGCAACAAGCACTGTGTGGAATATTTTAGATGCGCTGCTACATTAATCCAAATAAGCCTAGGAGATGAGCACTGCTATCATTCCCTTTCATGGCTAAAGAAACCGCGTCATAGATAAGTTTAAAAACTTGCCTGTGGTCATAGAGCTAGTAAGTCACTTGCCCAAAATCACACAGCCAATAAGTGGTTGGCCAGGGATTCAGATTGGATCTGTTTAACTCTGGAATCAAAGCTTTAAACTAAGTGAAATTGTCAATCCCTGAAAATACTCATTTTTAAAACTGATGTATTTTTCCTATAGTTTTTTTCTATGCTTATGATTTAATTTGTATAAAATTGGGACCATAGATAATACATTGTTCTGTACATTTTTTAAGCTTTGTTTTCCAAATACATGATTTGTGATGCCTGCATGATAGTCTAACATATGAATATAACATGAATTTAACCATTCTCAATTTTTCACTGTCAGAAAAAAAATGATGTGATTTCTTATTCATAATAATAGTTGAGTGGATTTCATGTTTTTCCTTAGGATGACTGATAAAACTGGAATTGCCATTTATAAAGGTCTTGATACATATATTTTCTAATTTCTGTCCAAAATGTTTGTACGTATGGAATGTCAGATAGCAGTGAGCATGCGGATCTCACCATATTCTGGCAGAATCAATAATATTTTTTAAATCATCACTAATTGATAAGGGGGAAAAAAGTATCTCATTTACATTTGCATTTCTTTTATTACTCCATAATTTGGAAATGTTCGTGTTTACTGGCAATTAAATTTTCTTTCTATACATTACCTATAACTTTTACTGCTTTTCTATTGGGCTGCAGTTGTTTCTCTACTGCATTCTCTCATAGAATATGTTGATGTATCTTGTAAATAGATCCATGCCCACACATTAGAGTAGCTGAAGTATAAAACATGACAGTTCTTCCTAATGTTGGAACATACGCATTGACAAAAAAAGTGGAACTGGAATAAACTGATCAACTTCAATTTACAGTAACTGTATCTGCATGGCCTTCTTACATACTCCTAATCAAATTACCATTGTGCTGTTTTGATTCTGAAAGAGTAAAATTAATATTCTCAGAATTCTGTAATATTCTGACTGTGCCTGTGTTGTAAGGACATTTATACAAATAAAGTCAAAGCACATGTGAAAATAGTTCCCAAATCATTTTTATAAGAGTCTGACTTTTATTTTTTTAAAAATTGGTTTAATATTTTGCCATTTCTTGACTTGTAAGTTATACAACCTCATCATGAAGTACCTTTATTTTGGAACCTTTTTAAGGTGAGTTTTAAAATCTTTTCGTACATCTTACCCTCCTCAAATGTGTTCTATTTTTAGATCTAATCTAAGTTCAAAATATCAAACCGAAGTTCTTTCTGAAGCCATTCCCTGCTCCATGCTGGGCCCTCCTGGACTGACAGCTGCTCGCCCCACCCTACCGCAGTCTCTTCCTCCCTCTTCACTTTCCTGCTACAGTGAGAGCTCCACCGCCTACTGGCTGGGCTATTTCAACAGCATCTGACATTTTGCCTCTAGTCCCTCTTCATCTGTAATCCATCACGTGTTGCCAAACTAACCTTTCAACTCCATTTCCAACACGAAACGTTAAGTCCAGATCTCCCTCTGTCTGATTTCACCATGGCCCATCCTCACCCTGTCTATCCAAGCCTGCCCCTCTCCTCCCGACTAGCTCTGATGCTCCTTGAGCCAGAGAGCCCACTCGGCTGCCCCTGGAGGCTGAGAGGACGATGGAGCAGGTGTGTGGCCGTGGCTGTGTCCCTCTTCCCCAACTTCCACTCTCCCTGGAAGGACAGGTCTCTGCCCTGACTCCTGCACGTAGCTCTGGGCTGGCTGGCTATTTCCTGTCAGGATCCTTGGCTCACAGTATCTCCATGATTTTGTTCATGTTATTTCTCAGTTCCTCCAACCTATCCAAAAAGAGTGTGAGTCATACTACCTTCCAATGTTTTTCTCCACTATCGAACCTTGCACTGGCCACTCCCTGTTGCTACTACACTGACAGCGTCACACCTAGCGCTTAATTACACACTGTGCTATCCCGTTCCACACGGTCACAAGTGTGTTAACCTGGACTTCATAGATATGGATAAAATTTTTAGTATAGCTCACAGAACCTAACACGGTTATAATTTTACATAAGCAATCCTTCACAGCATTAAAGTCATACCAAAAAGTTGGAAATGATATTCTAAAGATCTGCACACTTATAATTCTTATCCACCTTTGAAAGGAGTTAATAAAATAACAACTTTCACCAGGCACAACCATAACTCTAAAAACCAAAAAAATTTTTATTATTACAAGCCTCATGCAAAAATTGCCATTTACTCTTCAGACACAAAAATTGCTATTTACTCTTCAGAAATGTAAATCCAAAAACATTACTGAAATTTTTCCTTGTCATTACTGGCCATGTCTTTGCATTCATTAAAGTCCTCCCTAGAACTGATTTGGGTATGGCCCTGTATGTAAAAACTCACTCTAACATGAATCTGGATAGGTCCGGTTTCCCCATTCATGAAAGCTGGCTGTATGATAACAGGCTTGAAAGGCAAGCATCTGCTCCGACTCGAGTGTCACCAAATAGTTCCTCAGTGCTAACATCACCCACTCCAGCACAGTTCCCTAGGTCATGCTCACCTCAGCAAGTGATTCTCTCTGAAAAGGATTTCAGTTGCTAGTTTAAGTTTTCTCTCCAAAACAATATTATAATATGTACATTATTGCCCATATTATAATTATAACATTATAACCCACAGAGCACCTTAAGTACTGGCTTAACAATGCTACTGTGAAAAAAACGCTCTCGTCAGATGTCCGGAACATGGTGATGGAGTTTGAGAAGGCCAGACTAACTCTCGCCTACTCTTCTTCCACCCACATTTGGAACCAGCTGGAAGATGGCAAAGCAGGGATTGGTACCTGTCACTGAGGAGGCCAAGGAGAGAACCAGGCCTCAGGCTCAGGGCAACCTCACACTGCCTGAGACAGAGCCTCAACACTGAGCTGCAGTGGAGGCCTCTCCCATGGAGGCCACCCCACAAGCCCTGCCCCGCAAGGAGCAGAGCTGGAGAGAGGCCCCCTCTCTGTAGGCAGCCATGCCCCAGAGGAGGGCTGAGGGACAGGTGCTTGGCACCTTCTAAACTCAAAGTCAGGGTGGTGAGATACCGGCTGGGGGCGGGGGGTCAGGGGGTTCCCCCAGACACTGGTCACTGCCCTGCCCTCTTCCAGTGCAAATAACAATGACAATGAGGGAGACACCAGAAATAAAAATACAGATTTAGGGTTAACCACATGGAAACAGGAACCGAAGGTGTGGGCCTGAACTAGACCCTAGACGAGGCTAAGGCCAAAACCCTGAGTACATGATGTATTTAAAGGGTAGGAAGAAGAGGAATGACAAACTGAGAAAGCATGGGAAGGCCCAGGACCCTGACGGCACCTCTGTGCCAAGGTCCAAGGAGACGAGTGTCAAGAAGATGGGGTGGTTAGTGAGGAATAAATCAGAAAGGAAGTGAGGAGAGCTCAGGAAAGAGCTCCATGTCTGTGCTTTGTTTTACCTTCCACCTGAGCATCCTGTCTCTTTCTTAGAATTATATTACTAAGTCCTCAAAGATGGCAGTAACCTGCTCACCAAATTACCTCTGAGATGACTCTCATTTTAAATTTATTGCGTGTCCTTGGAAATAATACCAGCTTGAAATGGGTTGCACCAAAATAGTTACCGTCACATATTAAATCTATTTACTTCTCATACCATGTAAACTGGAACTACACACAAAACAGGTTATTAATTATTCCATGGCAGAAATGAAAATGAAATTTAAAAAATAAATACAAAACATGCTATTCTCTATCCCTTTTACCACCACCTTTAAAGTGCACTATGCTCTCAAACTCCTGACCATTTCTCTACCTTTTACCATTTATAGTCATTGGTATGCTAAAGAGCAGCTACATTCATCCGGGTATGTTAAGAGAATAACATTACTTGCAACCTCCCCCCACCCCCCGCCCCAAATATTCTAAGAATATGACTTACGATTTTTCTAAAATATTTCATATTTCCACATTATGTTCATCGTCTAACATATTGGTTTAAAAGTATGGCTTTTTAAACTGTAGAGTGCCCCTGAAGTACCTAGATAAAAACTTAGATTCTAGATAGCCCACAGAAATTTTGATGCAATAAAACTGGTGTGGGGTTGAGGAATCTGCATTTTTAACAAGTACCCAAGTGACTGTGATTCTAAAGGCCAATAAATACCTATTTTATCATTCTTGTTTCATCAGATGAACTTTTTAAACTACGTAAGATCCTCAAAATCATCTAAACAGACCCATTTTTCAGGTCCCTTGGAGAAAACAGATGAAAAAGCTACCTCAGTCCAGCTCACCATTCTACTCTTTCTAAAAACCAATGGATGCATTATATCTGCAAAATGACCTTGTACCTTCTGAATCCTTGAGATGGGGAAGGGAGGCAGAGATAAGAACATTGTTGAAAAGCTGCAGGAGCAAGATCAAGGCAGAAGGCCACGCTCAGAAATGATGGACAGCATTTTCTATACGACTGCCTCGAAATGGTGAGAAGAGGGGACACTGGGGTTCTTTTCACAAAAGAGAATATTGGAAGAGTAAGAGATTCACAAGGAAATTTTATAAGGATATGAATTAATGTTGCAATGCTTTGAATCAAAAGCCTAGTGCTGTAGCTGAAACAAATCAGACTGCTTACTAGAGATAATAGCTGACCCAAGTAGTCATGTTTTTAGAGAAAGGAAACGCAGTAAAGAGTCATTTTCATGTTTGCCAAATGAAGATATTGTTACTATTATTGTTATTATTACTGTGGCAATGATCCATAAAGAACAAGGCCAATAATGCGGGGATTTTCCTAAGTTCTGTAAAGCCTGAGTGCAGAGAATGACAGGCCTCAGCGTCGACCACTCTGCAAGCCGATGCCTGGGCTTCTGTGAGGACCCTCAGACAGGACGTCGCCTTTTGTGCCCAAAACAAGATGGTGAAACACGACAACACGTTTTCCACCTATAGCATGGCGGCACTGCCCGCCAACCAGCAAATTCAGTTACAGCAAGGTCACCAACTGTGTGCAAAAATTGCCTATGTTATTATACCGTGTCCTCACCAAAGTATTTGACAGCATATACAACAGAGTTTTCCTTATCCTGGCAAAGCCTAGCAGCAAAATGGAACAGCTCTTAGCAGCCATACTAGCCACGCCGCTCCTTATACACCAAGTTTGTTTCAAACACCAACCCAGATTTTCAGTTTTGTTTTTTAATGACAAGGAAAATGGAAAACCTAAAATGCTAAATCTGGTGATAAATCTGGCTCTGCAACATAACACAATCAAAACGAAAATTAAAATTTTAAGTGCACCAAAAATAGCAAAACTTAAATTTTAGCTAGAAGCTCACTGTACTCAAGCCAGTTGACAGCTTATTCAATTGTGAAGGAAAAAAATAACTATAAACCTGTACAAAATCTAGAAATATATCACCATAAAATATTTCTATGAGGCAAAGTAGTATTTGGATTGGGGATTTTATCTTTTTTTTTTAACCTCCTGGAAAAGAAACACACGTCCCATTACCTATAAGTCTCCTGATTTATACATATGAATTTTACACCTACTTAAAGCAAGCAGTGTATGGCTGCAGAAGATGACCTGTTGTCTTGTGTGTTAGCAGAACTATTTGCATGAAGCTGCATCTTCATCCTAAATGTATCGGTGAAGAACAAAGCTACAACTGGGAGCTTATTGCCCATATTATAATTATAACATTATAATGTAGCACCCTGGGTTCTTTCCTAGGCAATTCAAGTCCTGTGTATTGAGAAAAAGATGCTAAGTAAATTAATACATCTTGAATAAACACTGGAAAGAAACCTTGAGGAAAGCCAATTCTGTAGCAAGCTGAATACTTTAATGTTGGCTACACCTTAAACTGATAAACGAAAACAGGCTGAAACACACTAGTAAGTCTTGCAACGAGCATGTGTCTTAGGTTGAAAGTGTTTGCAATTGATAAGGAAAAGAAGCCTCTCTGACTATAATTCTCTAATACACACCTTTGAGCCTCTCAGTTTCTCTCTAGGAGTCAGCTCTCAAAAGCACAGGTGTGTAAGATTGTGGTATAAATTCTCCCTACCCCTCTAAGACCTAGTCATTTTGATGGAACCATCCAAATCAATTTCTGCAGATAGGTTAACACTACAGGTTATTAAATGAGCCTATCCTGATTTGAAACCCAACTCCGCCATTAATAGCTGTGATCTTGGGCAAATTTATTAAACAATTGCTAAAACTCCATTTCCTCATCTATGAAATGGCAATTATTGTTCCTACCCCAGCGTTTTGATTAATCCTACCTCGGTTATTTAGTGAAAACAGTTATGTAAACAGTTGCAGCAAAACGCAAACTCACATAAAGTCCATGCTCCAAAAGTATTAGCTATTGCGATCAAGTCCTAGAGTCACTGTTATTCAAGAAACTTTTGATTTTGATACAATGTTTCAAACTTGTAGCAAAGATGGAAGAATATAGTACAGGAACTTCCACATATCCACATTTATCAACTGTTTCCACGTTGCCCCCATATTATTTTTCCCTTAGAGTCATTTTTAAGTGAAAATGAAATGAAAGTTATCTACACTCCATCTCTTTCATTTTCATGCCAATCTGGATAGCAGGAGAATTCCAAGGAAGCTATTTAAACTCTTACCTTTCCAGAGGAAGGGAGCCTTCTCATTTTCTAGTTTCTACTCGTATCCCAGACTCTGGCCCCAAAGCTACTCTCATTTTAGATTCCATTTTCTCTCTTCCTTGCAATAAACAAAATTTGGCAGGAAAAGACTGAATCAAATGTTCAGAGATTTGAGGACCTAGGGTTACAGATTTTGAGAACACCTGAACCCCTCTGGTCTATACTGAAAAGTTCCAATATTCCAGAGCTGGTTAAATATGCCCCACCACTGATCGTCTGGGATAACATCATCCACCATTTCTAGAGAACTGCAGGTTTGGGGAAAAGAAAGAATGACTAACTAATTCACTAGCCAGACAATCATAATTCAGTTAGCAGATGAGCACCTTCATGGCTAGAAAAGAAGAAATGCTCCCACAAATTTGTCATTTTCAGTACCTGGGATATCTGAATCACCACTGTGGAACCAAAGAGAGGATTAGGTAAATAACTTTTAGTTATACACCTGAACAAAGACACGTATGGATATTCACTTTGATGTTTACTCTTGGGGAAAATGAAACTCATATAGTCCATCACTATTGCAGGCCACTTGTTCTCTTCTAGTCATAACCTAGGATTATAGAATCTTTTAAAATTAAAAATACATGGTTTCATAAGTTCAATGATTAAGAGTGAGCTAACAATAACAACTACTCAACAAATACACCAGATGCTGTACCAGTGCTTTGTGTGGGGTACCTCACTTCAGCTCCCACCATTCGAGAGAGTTGATGACATTATTTCCATTTTTACGATTTACTTCCTGATCTATCTGAAGTCACAGCCCAAGTTCTCAGCCACCACAGAATAAAATCTCCACAAGAACAATTGTTCTCCTCATCTCCATCAGAGAAGAAAGTAATGAAGGGTGACAGGCACAGTACCAGGTCATCTTAAGTACCAAAACATCCCAAAATATATGTCCCCACAAATACAGTGGGCACAAGCAGAAGAGTAGACGGAAATAACCAGACTGATAAGATATAGCAATAGGATATGACGCAGAATTACACGGTGTTGCTGCTAGTATTTCTAATGGACCTTTGCCTATTAAGACAGCAATAATGCAAGCCTCGAGATGGTCTAGGCAGCAAGGTGGCATGATGATGACACATACAGATTCTGGAGAACGGCCAATCTGGATTCGAATTCTTCCTCCACTGCTTGCTAGAGTTGTACGGCCCCGGGCAATTTAACCTCTCAGCCCGAGTCTCCTCATATGTAAACCGGGAATAATAATTCTATTTCCTGAAGTTGTTCTGATAAGTAACTGAAACAATCCATTAAAACACTCTGCATAATGCCCATCTCGCTGGAAATGCTCAATAATTGTTAGTC
The DNA here is from genome assembly GCF_000325575.1 of Pteropus alecto. NCBI lineage: Eukaryota > Metazoa > Chordata > Mammalia > Chiroptera > Pteropodidae > Pteropus > Pteropus alecto. The sequence goes on along the minus strand of NW_006443225.1, from coordinate 6,421,422 downwards.
ATTACAGTTATTACTGTTATTTTTAATGTGTTATTTCTGCACAATTTTAGTTGATTGTCCTCAATACACACCTAATAGAGAAAATTAAGTTTAATTTAAGCTAGATTTTTTTTATTTAATCAAGTTTTTTTTTTTAATTCTCAAGATGAGTCTGCATGATTTTTCTGACAAGATCAATACATCTACAATTGGCCAAAGCAAAATTTCAAGCACAAACAAGGTCAAGTATACAAGAATATAAAATACTGCAACAGACTTTTTTTTTAAGTTCACCTTGAAGATCTAGCCTTAACGGTTTCAATATACTGTTAGTCCCATCCATAAGTAATTTCTAGATACATATACTTTAAAACATATCACCAACTAAGGCCTATTTTTTATTGTACAGCTGTGTTCAAATTGATTTTATTACTCACTTACTGCAATGGCGAGCACTGCCTTGGAAACTAAAGGCATGTGTATAATTCTACAAGGGACTTCTCACTATTTGCCTGTTTTACAGCATGTTAAAGATGATAGTTTTTAGGTGTCTTAAAATAACATGTACATTTGCTAATCGTGTTTCAGGTATCAACAGAACAGATTCCAAAATATTTATGGTTTCTTTCAGAAAAATAAAGGAAACAGACTATTTAATTGGTTAAAGTAGTCCCCCAATTTCCACAGAACTAGAGGAAAAATGAATTACTGAAGTACCACATACCCTTCCTCAGATATAATGCAAATATGATGTAGAAACCTCTGGCTTTTAAGTGGAGGATCACAGAGAGAGTAAGTGACATGTCAAAACTAACACACGTGTCTAATTCCCTGCCCTTCCCCACACAAAGGCTTGGTGTGGCAACCCAGGCCCAGTGCCTCCCTTGCTCAGTGGCTCTTCGCCTGAACCCATGCTGATGAAACACATGGAGGAAAACGCAAATCTACGGCCTTGTGGGCCACTGATGAAGGGTGGGGGTGGGGGTAGTGAGCCCCAAATAAACATCCTCTTTATTCTTCCACTAAAACCCACATCACAGGAACCTGCATACAGCTTTCCATTTAGTATTTAAACCTCTGAGAAGACAATGATTTCTTAAACCATAATACGCTGTTGATGACGCTATACCAAAGAATACATTTTTAAAGATTTTTGAAAATTGTAAAACTAGAAAGTTGAAATAGTATTAAAAGTAAATTGCCATGGAGTAGTTGGCACAAGCCCATCTGAAGCTAAGTCAACACACAAAGCTTTTCTACTATTCCACCACATGAGAACATTACTATCCCTGAATTTTAAATTTATCCAAATAATCCCTCAAAATCACTAGAAGTGAAATAAACCCGCAGATGAAGCATATCCCTACAACCAATATGAGTCCCTAAATTAATCTGTAAAGCCACACAATCTTTCCTACCCTGAAGGAGACAGGATGAGCGCTGGTGGACTTGACCAAATCACACTGGCCTCCAGAAGGGCCTATAAGAAACTATGTCAATAAAAGTACCTTTGATGTAGACCCCTAACCAAAGACAATGAGTCCCAGGAAGAGGTTAGGCACACCAAAATCAAAGTCTAATCTACAACGAAAATAAAGAGATGATACTGTTACCTATATAAACTGGCAAAAACAAAAATACAAACGCCTCCTCAAAATATTGTTTCAGGATAAACATTCGGGGTTTTCATAATATATCTCACAGAACATTAAAGTCAGCCACTTAGAAGATTTACCCGTGCCTCCCATTTACTACCAGTCATGTTATATAATCCCTTTTGTAATAAATTAACAGAGACTTTTAAGATAATTTATATATAAAAGTTTACATATACTCCACTGAAAGTCAGATAAGTATTCTAACCGAAGATAGTATTTTTCTCCACAAATATTTAAGTAATGTATCCATTTCTATATACAATCATATATATCACACTGCAACCAGCTCCTAAAATACAACTAACTCCCTCCAATGAGAGCACAGTGGGACCCACCAGCTATCTGTTGGGAACCCAAGGACCTTGTCCCAATACATAACTAGCTACAGAAAGCGGCTTCCAGAATGTGGAGATATAAAAGAACAAAATGTGGCAGTATGCTTACCATAGGATTCTATCATGAGCCAACTCACACAAAGTGCTACATAGTAAGCAAGTAACAAGCAACGTGCTACATATAAGGCAAGTAAGGAACAAAGTGTCACACATTAGACAAGTAACAAAGGTTCCCTCCCCTCTCCCATTTCAATGACCACCCCCACCAGAAATCCTTGGTGGGTTCACCATACACCAACATCTTTTGAGGGAAGCGAGAAAATTAGTTTGGAAAGTTTTAGAATGCTACTAGCAATGGGAAAAAGGCTGCGACAGTGGCATCAGGGTCCTCTATTGGCTACGCCAGCCAAATGCTACAAGAATTCATAAACTTCCTCCTCAAATCTGGTCCTCCTCAGGAGCTCCCTGCCTCCATGAATAGACAGCATCACCAGTCAGCGAGCCAAGCAAGGAACACACTTCAAACCTACGTTCCCTGACGCCTTCCTCTCCTGAGAACAAATCAATGCTCAAATCCTACTCATTGAACCCCCTACATATTTCTCAAATCTGTCCATTTTTCCCTATCCCCATGGCCACCAATCTAGTCCAAATCATTATTTCCCCATCTCATGGACCACAACAATAGCAGGCAGGATACTGTTCCCACCTATTCTCCTTCCTCTGCCCCACCTACCAGTTCAATCTTCAAAACACAAGTCTACTCATGTCAAGCTCTGCTTAACACTCATCAGTGGCTTTGCTGCTTTTTAAAATATCCCAAATTCCTATTCTGTAAGCCCTGCCCAAGCTGGCCTCCACCTGCCTCTTGAGTCTCATCTAGCCGCTCTCTGTAGACCTCAAACACACTGCTTCCCTCCAGGTTGGCTACTGCTGTGCCCTTCTCCTACCATCATTTAAATGACAGTGCAAAAGCCACTTCCTAAGAGGCAGTGCCCTACACAGTTGGTTGAATCCCCACGTCACTCTCACTCCTGGTGTCTGCTGCATAGCACCTATGATACTGCAGTTGCTCTATTTACTTTTTGTATGGGCCTGCCATGTCTTTTCATGGTACCGCTGTATTCCCAAATTATAATGCCTAGCACCTTTCAGGAGACAGGTACCCAATAAAAATTTAAATTGATAAACAAGAAAACAGATGGAACAGGAAAATGGATCACAGTCCAGAGTCACCTGCCACTAGAGCCAAGCCTGACACCTATAGCAACAGTGCAAGGCTAAGAGGGCCACTAAAGAAAGTGTCTCTGATTCCACACTGGCCTAAGCAAACAAGCCCAAGAACCACTCAGCTCTTCACTACCAAGTTCTGCTTCTTCATTAACTATTGTGCATTTTTTTCTTTTTAAAAAGATAGTCTTTAATTTTCAAAGCAAAAACAATGCAGAACCCTCCAAAAATACTTCACTGAGAAAACAATCATGTTTGCAGTCACATAATATTAGTTAAAAGGTACAGGAATGTAGTTATGGTAATGAATACATGCTTCTAAAATGAAAACAGTAATCAAATCTTGGAATAATTATCTCTGCATTTTTCTAGATGGATAATCATAGTATCACCCCCCCCCCAAAAAAAAACCTCCAAACCATTAAACAGTAGAGGCAAATTATTGTTAGCTTAAGAACACCCTTAATAGCTATGTTAGCACATGCTGTAGGATTTTTAACCCAAAAGATACTTTTGAGTCAGAACATGAGGGAGAGAGCTAAAGCCAGCTCAAACATCCTACAAAGACAAGCCCAGCACCTGCCCAACACCAAGCTAGGCACCAGGAAGACAGCTGTGACCAAGACACCTCTGCAATAACTAGGTGGCCAGCCAGAGGCAACTCATTTAATTAATCTCTCTGGGCTTTAGTTTCTTACTCTGTAAAATGAGAAAGTTAGACTAGCTCTCTAAGGTCTTCATGCTCTAAATATCCAAAGATTCACTAATCATTATAAGATAAATTTCTACTTAATATCATTATGATTTCCTACTCTTATTTATTATTTTTGTCATACAGATATGATTTCATTTAAGATTTTTAATGTTGATAAAAGTAAAATAATAAAAGAGCAGTAGTGATGTTTTTAATTACCTTCCCAGCTCTTAACTACCACCATAATCAGCTATGGACTTCTGCCATAATTGCAACCTGACCTAGGTAACACCCAAATTAAAATAAGTCATTACATCTTCATATACTTGGAGAAAAAATAAGTGATTATTTATTTCTAATTTCTCTTATATTTTAACATCATCATCTTTGAATGTCATTTCTTTTTTGAAAACTAAGACAAAAATAATAAAATTTTCTACAGATAAAAGGAATTTTTATCTCCCAAACTAATAAAGCTATAATGGCTTTAGAAACCTGATAAAATATAATACCAAAATCTGAATTTCTAATGACATAAAAAGAATAGCTTTTAAAAAAGATATACCAATGTGCCCATGTGTATGAACAAGACAGAGTCACACAGGGCCAATAAGTTCCTGATATCACCTCAAGATCACTCAAAATTCTCCATCTTTTTTAGTGAATTTAATTATGTGACCCATATCTATTTTAATGCTTATTTGTTTACATCTAGAAAGCATTTCAATGCTGGAAGTGAATCACTTCATTACAAAGCTAAAGTTTTAAGGGCCATTTTGTAGTCACACTCTTTGCTCAGCCCTGACTAAGCATTTTGATTCTTGCAATGCCTTATTTATAGATGTTTATAAGATGACCATGGTGTCTGCAATCAAACCCAAAAGGCCATATATGGATAATAAAGGATAAAAGGTAACTAACTACTACCTGCAAAGTTAATCTTAAATTAACCGTGTGCTACCTGCAGGATGCTCAGTCCTACTGGACGGGAAACTCTCTGAGGGGAGCGCTGCCTCTCCATTGTAGGCTTACACGCTGAAAGCTTGCCAACAGCTGCTGGATCAAAAGTAACTAAACAGATGTGACTACATGGCAAGCAACCTTTCTTAAGCACAGGGAATAAAGTAAGGTAAGCTTAAGTTTAAAATAAAAACTCTAACCTTGGCACATAGACTGGTTCTTATGCATTACACGGCCTGAACACAGGAGCTCTCGGATTGTGTTCTCTCACAGAGGAAAATATTCTTTTCCTCGTGACCTAACTGCTTAAAAACTATACTGTAAATATTACATTACTGACTGGGTCTGTATGAAGAAAAAGTTATAACATTTCTTTGATATGGTATGTAAAAATACTCACGTATTCATTTTAACTCAATAAAAGTAACACTTTCATGTAAAAAGTTCTGGAATTGGTCCTATAAATCGAACTGATTAAAAACCAGATCAAGTACAGGTGAGTCTATGAAAGTACTATTTTAAAAGTAAGTTACTATAGACATTATTTTAAACTTGACTTCTATATTTTCATCTTGAAAATGTGTAATTTTTCCTCAAAAGAGAAAAATAATATTTGAGTTTTAACCACCACAACCATTACCTATAAACACCCTAATTCATTCCTCTGCCCTGATTTGTGTTCAGACACAGAAGAGTAATTTTTAAAATTAATTTAGAAATAAATCCATTGAGTATACCTGTGTAACTAGAGTTTGGAATTCACATGCCATTTTTATTATTACTCATTTCTTATCTAGAAACTCATTTGATTCTTGAAAAACCTGGAAGAGAATTCATCAAGCTTCAACTTACTAGCTTGCACAGAGGGAGAAAAAAAATAGAAAATATCGAGAAATAAATGATATAGTCCAGAGTGCTGGAAAACAATCTTTGAGTGTCCTGGTAAGGAAATTCACCTGTTAAAGCCTTACAAAGATCCATTATGTTCCTTTATCAGGTTACCAAAAGTGGGGAATGTCATATTTCGACTATTTGGAAAAATAAGAAAATTTAGTTCCTAAAATTTGCTGCAAGCGCCTTTCCATTTCCAAGTTGTTTACTTTGCAACTTTTCTCCACAGTATGTGTGGGTTTTTTTTTTTTTCTTTTCCAGGGAAAATAAACTTTTCCTGAGCAAATCTGGAAGACATAAAATGTCTCCTACTTATTATCACCTAGAAAGGCAAATCGAGTTGTGCTCCGTGCCCCAAGCATCTAGCTTTCAGCCTCTTTATTATCATTGTCAATGAATGGGCCCCAGTCAAATGAAAGCTGCCATTTTAGGGTAAAGACTGGAGGGCTTCTGTTGTGCAACAGCAAGACAAAAACACTCCGCGACAGATGTACTCTGGGGGCTGGGAGACGGATTCAACTTCATAAAATCACTGCTCAAGTTATTTCTGAAATAAGAATGACCAAGTATTTACACATTACTACAATCTAAATGGAATTATAACTAGGATAAATCAGGTTTGCATGCTGCTAATATCACAGTCACTAAGACTTTTTTTTAATGGTTAGATCTGTGAGGAAATAAGTTTTTCTTCTATTTGATTATTACGTATAGTGAGTACTTCCCCCTCCCCTTATTGAGAGAATTGGGGAGAAATACACTCAACCGCTTTGAAAGGTACTGCCCATTGCAAAGACAGCTTAAATTAATATTTTTAAATAACAAAAATCAGGGCCTTCACGTAATCTTTGAAAAATAAATTAAAATATTTAATACATCCCAGAAATCAAGCCCAGAAGATCAGCGTATTTCACGATAAGTTATTTAAATGGATTGCTACATAATATACAATGGTAAACTAAAAAGTATACTTAGCAAGTGGAGAGCTAGATAGTGTATCTAATTCTAGCAATTCAAAAGGAAACTCTCCATGTGGGTTGCTACTTTTCTTTTGTCCATTGTCTGTTCAGAAGAGGGGGGGAAAAAACTAGTTTAAAATCGAGGCGTGAACAGTCTCCAAAAGTGACCTCCGGGAAAACCGTCCGATCCATAGCAGGAGCACTCCCCGCGCCGCCCGCGCTACGGGGGCGCTCACAAAGCGGGCGGCCGGCCGGGAGTTTGGGGTGCGCTCCCACGGCGCGGGGCTCCTCGAGGCAGAGCCATCCGGAGAA
>NW_006443225.1:6413727-6414282 GCF_000325575.1 Pteropus alecto | reverse complement strand
TGCCTGCGCCCCCGCACCCCCGGCGAGCCCAGTCCCTGGTGCGAACCAAACAAACAACGCGTCCCCCGCCGCCCTCCTTCCTCTCCCCGCTGACCGCTTGGCCTCCAGCCACCTCCGCCGTTCACGCTCCGTACCGCGGATCTTTGCGGGGGCAGAGCGCACCCGGGTCACCTCGGGGGCCACCTGGTGACCCCCCCCTGGGGGATCGGGGGATGGGGAAAGCAGAGTTGGCTTCAGGGGGTTAGAGTCGCTATTATTCAGCCGCCGCCGCCGCCGTTGGCCCGGCCAGCTCGGAAAGGTGGGGTCCCCTCCTCATCGCGCCTCCCCGGCAGAGCGCACCCGGGTCACCTCGGGGGCCACCTGGTGACCCCCCCCTGGGGGATCGGGGGATGGGGAAAGCAGAGTTGGCTTCAGGGGGTTAGAGTCGCTATTATTCAGCCGCCGCCGCCGCCGTTGGCCCGGCCAGCTCGGAAAGGTGGGGTCCCCTCCTCATCGCGCCTCCCCGCGCTCGCCCCGGCCCCGCTCCCTTTCTTCTCCTCCTCGCGCACTTGGAAG
>NW_006443225.1:6404277-6412322 GCF_000325575.1 Pteropus alecto | reverse complement strand
CACCTTCCAGGAGGCAGGGTGCGCCGCCCCGGGGCAGGAAGCGGCGGCTCGCAGCCAGCAGCGGTCCTCCGGCCACCGCGAGGGGTTTCCAAGGCTACGCGAACAGCCGCGGCTCGAGGGGTTTGGATGTCCCTTCTGTAATTATCCTCAACTTGAAATTATTTTCCCACATGAAATTATTTAGAATGGACGCATTCCATTTCAAATACATTTATCCTGCCTTTCTACATTGCTTTTCCTGCCTCCTCGTTGACAGGACAGCCAGATCCACTACTAAATCAAAAGTTTAACTAGATGGCGTTGATTTTGTTGAATTTGTTGCCATGCCAAAAAAGGGAGAGAGAGCGCAGTGGTTATGAAACAAAGAAATAGGTTGTGTGCCCATTATTAAACGTGTCAGGACTAGAACGTTTTAATCATTCTTTGGCAAAATAAAAAAAATTAAAAAAAAAGGCACTTTTATATATGGTGTCCTAACCTTTATACCCAAGCCTCTTATTCTATTTCTCCGGTACAGAATGAATACTAAACCTGGAGAAATCTTTCTTCTACTAATTTTCCTTTTAGGAGACAGATCTGCAAATGTTTGTCAAGCACCTTCTATGTACAAAACATCTAGCAATTATAAGTCTTTTAAGCTATCAACGATTGTATACATGATTTTATTAGGTTAAAGATTACAATTACTTTTAAATCAAGGAAGAAACATATCAACCAAAGGTAGTCCTGTACTAGATACAAAATAAAGCGACTTGGTAGTATTGGACTCCAGAATAAACTGAGAAAATTACAAACTATGCAAAATGTAGTTTTCCTTCATTCACCACCTGTCATGCTAAGACTAAGTAATTACAATATTTCTACTTAGACAAAAGAGCAATCAAAGCTATTTTGTTATGTAACTACTACAAATATTCAATAACTAAGTTTGATTATCCTAGACTTAATTACTAAGATATTTATTTTCCTAATATTAGTAATAATTTTTTAAATATTTGTTACATTATACTGTCCTTTATTGAAATGCACTGGTTTTGGCTTTCTTTCAGTATAAATTTGAGTGATGTTTTAAAAGAGGCAAATGATTCATTCAAGAGATTTTGCAGATAAACAGCAGAGATAAGATTGACACTACAGAAAATTCTGACATTAAAATATTGGAAAACACTAAAATCAACTTCTACCTTTTTATAGCCCCATATCATAAACCAAGAACCAGAATTCTGTGGTTAGGTTTACATATCCATTTAGTTTCTATCTCTCAGTGAAAGCATATGGGGGATGCTTTGGGATGTGTGGCTGGGGTGAGGGGTGGAGAAGAGAAGGAGAGAGTGGGTTAAAGAGAGGACACAATGTCTACAAAGAAATCACTGGTACCTTTCTATATTAGAGAACATAAAAGTGGCATAAAATGAATTATTATTTTTTATCTTTTACTGTATACCCCACCTCACTGTCAGATGTGCATGTATTTCAAGGCAATTTACAAGCTAAAACAAAATGACATCTACATATAGTGAAAGTATATTAGTTAACCTTAATCAACAAATAATATTGAGTGACTATTAGGAGATCCCTCTGTGCCCTTGAATATTTAACTAGAAAGTTAGGATACTTCCCTTTGAAACATAGGGAAGTGGTAAAATAGCACATCCAAAGGTCAAAGCGGAAATTAACAGCCCTGCAGCCCTCTCTGATTTATTCTCCCTCCTCAATGCCACTGTACTGACAGCCATGATGAAGAAGTCTCTAAGCTTTCAGAGGCTGTGCTGGTGCAGCACTTGAGGGGCCTTGAAAAGCAGAAAGCTTCAGGGGCACACTCCTAGGCAGCTCTGGCCTACTTAAACCCTAACTCCCACCCCCGACTACCTTTAGCCTCTCAAGTTTCATCTCCATTTGCTTCACTATTGAAGTTTTCCCAGTGAGAATAATTTGAATTCACAAGCTTTCCCTTTAAGTATGCAAATGCCTTAGGGAGAGATAAGGGACTCCCGGTCATTCACAGATGAGTGTAAATTAGTTCAATGGGTTGTTTTCCTCCCAACACTTGCTGAGACTAACAAATTTTAAGATTGATTCATTCATTCAACACTGAGTGTCTAAGAGGTTCCGGGCATCGTTCTAGATGTTGGAGATACAGTAGTAAACAAAACAGGCCAGAATGCCTGCCCTACTGGAGTTTACACTTCAGTGAATTGGTAGTTTTGCGTTAGTGAAAGAAAATGGTGAGCCCTTGAGGAATAGGACAGGCCGGAGTTCATTGTAGCCAGAGGGCAGTGGAAAGGTTTTAGAGACCTGGGAGTTGGGCATTAAAGGATAGAGTGGGTGTCAGCAGAAAGCAGTTGAGAGAAATACCAAAGGCAACTTGACGCATTACAAAAGGCTTTTCTAGACCCCGCGAAATGAATGAAAATTCTCTTCCAAGAACTCGAACTAATGCTAACTGACTTATAGTTCAACTACATTGCTGCTTAGACAAATAAATGTTTGCCTTTGTTTGGGAACATAGCCATAATGTATCAACCTATAATACTTCAGGGTGGTGGGAGGGGAGATAATTTACACACTCAAAACAACTGAAAATTACCCCAACTTTAGAGCACCTCGTATTTCAAACAAGAGCCCTATCTGTTCTTCCAAATGTTGTCAACTTAAAAATATTGCATAAATTACACCAATTCCCGTGTTGAGGACAAACTTTGATGCATTTTTTGAAACTCACCTTTTGAAGCTATGTTTAGAACCAATTTGCAAGTCACAGAAAATAACTTTCTTTAGAGCCATATCTCTTTTTTTCCCACTAAAACCTTTATTATTCTACTTTATTATGTAACAAATTCGCATCCAAAGAATTTTGGTGAGCTCCAAATAATACATTTACTTTTAAATGATGAAGACTTACTGCCACTGAAAATATAGACAAAAATAAAGGTGTACATATTTAGAGGGCTGTAATTAGAGTCTAAATGCTGAAGAAAGCATGAAATAGAAAAGTCAAAAGGCATTTCCTGCATCACTGGAATAACAGCATAACTTCCCTCTTTCATAAAGGAAAGAGTCTAGTTGGATATATAAGCTCACCTTCCACATGGAATCACTTGCTATATGAGCTTTTGCTGGCAGCTGTCAAGATTGGTAAGGGCAAGACATCAGAGGAAAAGAAAGCCACTAGGGTCTCAGGTTACTGTTGGCTCCCCAAGACAGCATGTTTAGCTAAGTTTTAGTAAACATTTTATTGAATGCCTACTATGTGCCAGATTCTCTATTAGCATTGGAGGACATGGTTAGCTCCTGTTCTCAAGGAGCTCAGGGTTTGTGGCAGCATAAAGGAATGATTCTTGGTGCCTGGAACAGCAGAAAAGGTTTCTGAGAAGAGAGGCTTGAGCCAGGTCTTGAGTAGGCACAGGAGTCTTCAAAACAAGGAAGAAGAGAGGCACTCCCGACAGATAACAAAGAGGTCAGTGGTTTCGAAGCCTGCTGAGCACAGGTTACTGCAGGTGATTTCATACTGAATGGAACATGGATGGTGAACCAAGCTTTCTCCTCAGTCTTCTCTGATCCTCCCAGGATGGGTTGGCTGTTCTTCATTTGTTTTCCCAAAGGTGCCCATCTCCATCAATACTGGTTTACACTAAATTACGATTAATTCCTTCCTATCTTTTCAGTGGCCTGTGAACCGCTTGGAGGCAATGACAGCGCCTTGTCTTTTAGTGCCCCCAGTTGGCACAGAGTCTTCTATATAGAAAGTGCTCCGTAGATACAATGCATATATAAATGGTGGGGTGGGGAGGTAGTAGAGTAGAGGAGTAGATAGGGCCAAGGAGAGCTCTGGGTTTGGGAAAGTCATTGAAGAGCTCCACAAGAAGGTAACAAGTCAGATCTGTACTTAGATCTCTGCGATAAGGTGAAGGATGCAGGAAAATAGGCCTGAGCAGGGAGAAAAGCGAGAAGGACCTCATGAGACAAGAAAAGGGAAGATAGAAAGACATTACTAAATGCTTGTCACATGGGCTGTCATCCCACAGGGAGGACAAGGCAAAACTAAAGAACCACTCCACCCTGTGGTGGAGGAAGGCAGTGCACTCTCTGGGGAGCGGGGAGGCAGTGGTTCTTTCCTGGCCCCCACCGCCAGCCTGCAACTAGACACTTCGCCTATTTCTCCCCTGAGTCTCCTTTGACAATACTTTGTGACTTGCTGTCATGCAACTTATCCTGAGTAATATTCGGCAGTACCTTAAGTCTCTCATTGTCTCCATTTTTAGACTAATAAATGGAAATTTATTGTACTAACTTAAACAATTATAATAAGACGCTTTTACAAAACATTTAAAATGGAACACTCTAGTGTCTTATTCAATAGTTATCGAGCACTCTTGTTGTGCATCACACACTGTGCTGGGTGCTGCACAAATAAAAATAAAGCAATCTCCTGCCCTGGAGGAGCTCTCTGAATCTATTAGGGGTGACAGACATTTAAGCATGTCATTACAATTAAAATATATACCTCAGTGGTATTATTGGGTACAATGATAGCTCTGAAGAAGGGACGACTAATTTGCTTCTGCCCAGATAGGCAGAGGAGGCTTCACAGAGGATGTGACATTAAAACTGAGTCATCAAGGACTCTGCAGATGGCAGGAGTGGGGAGGTACACCAGGCAGGAAAACTGTCCGAGACATCCATGGTGCAGATGGCTAGTGTTGGCACTGGGAGGAATTTGGCTCAGAGCACAAGATATACAGGGAAAGGGCAGGAAATGAAAATGGAAATATGAGCAGGGCCAGATCACAAAGAGTTGTATAGCATATTAAGAAATCTTTACCTTATTCCATAGGTGATGATCAGGAGAAAGATGGATGTGTTGGCCGTGTGGACCAAACCTCAGGGCAGTGAGATATTGGTGATGGTCAAAACACAAAATGACAAGGCCCTTGACCAGGGGAGCACTGAAGGTGCTGGAGATAAATGAATACATGCGAGAGATATTTAGGTGATATATTTTTAAGATTTAGTGAATGACTGTTTGTTGGCAAGTGAATGAAAGGGATGGGTGAAGACTCACTTCTATGTTTCCTCCTTGAATGACTCGGTAACTAGTTGCATCACTAACCAAGATAAGGAATAAGGAGCGGGGGCAGTTCGTGGAAGAACACAGGACTTTGCTGGGGAAATTTGAGGTGGTCTGTGGAATATTCAAGTGAGATGTCCATTAAGAGATGAGAACTTAGAAGATTGAAGATTGGTCTAGAAATGTAGATGTAAGAAGTATGAGGTACGAATGATACTTAAATCTGTCAGAATGGATGGCATTGCTTGGAAAAACATGCAACATGAGACAAAAGCAGTCTGACAACAGGAATCTTTAAAATACCATATTTTCTGTTATTTATTACTGTATGTCAAACCAGCCCAAAACTTAGTGGCTTAAAACCAAAAATTTATTATTTATCTGGCGGGTTGGCTGGGAGTTGGGTTTAGTTAGAAAACCTGGGATTCTTTCCCTCCCTCTCTCTCCCTCTCTCTCCCTTTTGCTCCACTTGGTCTTTCATCTTAGTCATCCAGATGACATGGCAGTCTCTGAAGAGTGTTCCAAGAAAGCAAGCCCCCAAACACAGCCACTTATCAAGCCTCTGCTGGCTTCATGTTTGCTGATGTCCCACTGGCCAAAGCCAGTCACACGGTCGAGAAGCCCAGAATCGATGGGATGGGAGCAGGAAACTGCATGACGGCCCAGAGGCACGATTCACTGGGGACCATGACTTATCCTTGTAAAACACGGGTTAAAAAACAATCAAGGGAGACATCAAAAGACAAGCCATTGAACAAAACGCACAAAGATCAACCTGAAAGGAAAAATAAGATGTTAAGGGAAAAGAGTTTCCAAAAGGGAAGGGGCAACCATGTCAACTGTCACAGAACAAGCAGGCAAGGAATGAAATGTGTTCATTCAATGTGGTCTTGTTAACTTTTTCAGTTTCAAGTGTTGAAGGTAAAAGCTAGATTCCAGGGGGGGTGAGAAAGTTAATGGCCGTTAAGGCAGTGCAGACTGTTGGTGTAGACTTCAGATTCTTTCATTAGACATTTGGTTATGAAACAAAGAGCGATGCATAGCATCCTGAGGAGAGTTCACAGTCCAGAGAGGGGAGTCATTTGGGGGGTTTGGGGCTTTGTTTGCTCGTTGTTTGTGAATATCGAGGTGATAAGCATTACCTCAGAGTAGGTGACAGGAGCCAGGAGAGGGCGCTGTGAACTCCACAGGACAGTAAGGCTTGTGCGAAGGAGGCCTGATCAAAGGTCGATGGCGGGAGTGACATCTTTTTTCCTGAAACCAAAGAAAAGCTGGTGCAAATGGCGATAAATTTATCGGTTGGGCTAGAGAGAAATGGCAGAATTCATTTATAATAGCTTCTATTTTGCTTCTTGATTCAAGAGTTAAACATCCACTGAGACTGAAATGGTCATGGGTGGTCAAGAGACTCGAGGAGTGTTCCAGTTTTGGAATATTCCCTGTGGGGAAGAAGTAAGCTGCAAAAAAATAAAATAAAGGACTCTCATTGGGTCTCCCTGAGTCCTGAGATGAGATTCTGGTAGCACCAAATTGTTATGCAACTTTCTTAAGTGATGTTTACCCCTGGGAAAGGGAGTACCAATGGTGAATTGCCAGATTCACGTGGGGGTCGTCATTGTCTTCTGTGCAGACCCAGAAGAGTCATTGGTCCTACAGTCGGAGTGTGGTCCCTAGGAACCAGACAAGGTCAGCTTGTGTTGTTACCTGGAGCCATGAAGTAGCCACAATCATGGGGCTTTTGTTTAAATGGAAGACCTGAGTTGTATGTGACTATACTATGATATGTAGAAATTTCCACCCATCTCAAATCTTTCTCTTTGGATAAAAGAAAAAGTAACAACAAAGAAATTACTAAACAGGTGTCTTCTTCCTTCTATTCCATTAAATCTCTGGGTGGCTAGTTGGCTCATTTAGCTGGATTCCAGGGTTAACAGGGTTGAGGCTTTGGGTGCTGTTTTTGTTCCGGTGATATCAATACTGTCATTGTCATGCCATGGTGGGACTTAATGTCACCATTATAAGTTCTCAGACAATTCTAGGCTAAACTATGTCAAACTCAGAGCTGTACTTTGATATGCAAAATGAGAACAGGTCATAATTTAAGGTCGCCTAATTATGGAATCATGTATCGGACCTTCTAATACTCTTACAGTTAACTCCGGTTTAGGTTTTGCCAACAAGCACTGCTAGCACATGGATTCGAGTCCTCTCCCTACTTGGTCAAAAGGTCCACACTAGAGATTAGATCTGGTTTTTGCAGACCATGGACACACAACCCACTTTTACAGATGAGGAATCAGAGGTTTGAGAGTTTTCCCTGTTGTGAATGACAAAGATGGGATTCAAACGCTGGTCTTCTAAATCCTGTCCAGCGCTCGGCCCTAAACAGAAACCTAATAACTGCCAAAGGCTACCTGGACCCCTGTGAACTCGACTCCATTACATTCAATTGTTTACACACCTTTGCTCTAAAGGGGGAGAAGCCATATTAGACAGACAAGTGTGCACTCGATTTTCATAAGACTTTGCCTTAGGCTGTAGCTCAGAATAAGACTGACTTGAGAATTATGCAACCAATTATGATTAATCCTTTCATCTGGTTGGAAAACCAGATGACTTTCCTCGTAACTGCTCCACATTGAAACGTGCAGTCACACGGACCTGCAGATTCAGTACGTCACTCGGGTTGGCGACAGGTCGGTTCAGTGCTAGCACCTGGTACAGTGCCTGGCACGTGACAAGCACTCGTGGAATGAGCATTGCGTGTAACATGCTGGGATGACTGGATACAGAAAAGCAAAAGTAGTTTTTAAAAAATATTCTGTGTACTTGAATCTGAAAGTAGAAACATTCCTATTTTTATCTTAATTTGTATCTTAACATAACTTCTACGCAAGTAATTACTTTTTAATATATTTATAATGTGTTTATAATATGATCAAGCTGCTACACTGGGGCTGTTCATTTAGAAAGCCAG
>NW_006443225.1:6388939-6404204 GCF_000325575.1 Pteropus alecto | reverse complement strand
TATTAACCCATCTCCTAAGCGTCTCTCTGAAGGTTCTTCAGCAGGTAACGCTGCTGCTAACTTCAGTTCACTCGGTGGAGCTTCACGGGATCGAAAAGGCAGAAGCTGACTGGACACACAGTGCACACCAGCCACTGTCATTCCCGTTCCCATCCTCGCAGTGCGGTTGTGGGGCCTTCATAAGCCATTACCCCGAGTCACTTCTAAGTCGCCTGGGTCTAAAGTCACTTAAGTAAGATTTCACATGGTTTATGTACAGCCTATTAGTTTATTACCTCTCCCAAGGGGGAAAAAAAATGTAACATTACCAGATCTGACTCACAAGGATAGGATAGTACGTGTGAGCTCAGAGATGGCACAAATCAAGGCAGTGGAACGAGAATGACTAAAATTTGGGAAATGATACCACATTCTGTAGTGTATGTGTTCCTCTTGCCTCACGCCCTTTCAAATGATAAAATGATTTTTTGTGATAAAATATACATAAAATAAATATACCATTTTAACCATTTTTAAGTGTACGAGTCTGTGGCATTAAGTACATTCACAGTGTTCTGCAACCATCACCACCATCCATCTCCAGAACTTTTTCATCATCCCAAACGGAAACTGTATCCATTAAACAAACACTCCGCATTCTCCCCTCCCCCAGGCGCTAGTAACCTCTATTCTTTCCATCTCCATCAATTTACCTATTCTAGGTACCTGAGTGGAATCATACAACATTTGTTCTTTTGTATCTGTTTTTATTTCACTTAGCACAACATTCCCAAAGTTTACCCATGTTGTAGCATATGTCAGAATTTCTTTCCTTTTTAAGACTGAATAATATTCCATTATGAGTGTGTGTGTGTGTGTGTGTGTGTGTGTGTGAATGTACATATCTCATACTTTCTTTATCCATTCATCTGTTGATGGAAACAGGCTGTTTCTACCTTGTAGCTATTGTGAATAGTGCTGCTATGAACACTGATGTAGCCTCATCCTTTTAAAGCCCAGGACCCATTCAATCAAGTTCCTGGCACTTATAACTCCTCCTTCCTTAAGACCAGCTCATGCCAGCTCCCTTCATGCCTTTGCACCCCAACAGTGAAGGCCTCGTCTCCTACAGCAGAACGGAGGCTGGCTTCCTCGTGCACTGCTGTGCTCTCTCCTTAGGGTGGTTCTCTTTGTCCTGCAGAGTCCCTGCTCTTGTCTCTAGATGTGCGACCTTGACCCCTCAGTCCTTTTCTTCAGGAGCTGATGTTTAGTATGCCTGAAGGCCGAGCCTTTCCAAAACACGCTGTAGATAATACCATGGGCATATTATAACATGGAAAATTTTAGTGAAAGCCAGACACGGTTGATGGGATAATGCTATCAAACTTTCTCAAGTTATTCCTAAAATATTTTTATAAAACAGAATTACTTACTATTTGACTGTTTTCTGATAAAAATGGACAACCAGTAATTTATTAAGCCTTTCCTATGTGGAAGTTGCCATACTCTGGATTTGTGGGGAATGCACTAAGTGTAGACATATTCCCTCCATTGCTCTCAGAAAGAGCACATTTAATTAGAGAAATGTGAACTCTGATGCCATAACTAATCAAACAAAGCCTGAGGTTGATTTTTATGTGCTGATGTGCTATAATCTTCCAACTGTACTGTTATATAAAAAAGTTAGATGCAGAAGAATGTAAATGTTACGTTTGGAATTGTGGGAAAAAGGACGGAAGGACTTAGCAGCACACACACATATACATATTTATGTTTGTATGTATGTACTTACACGGGCATTCATGTGCGTAGATGCATAGGTATGTCTGGAATGATACCCAAAGATATAGCCATGGTGGTTGCGTCTGAGGCGGTTGTGGATGACAGAATACCTTTTGCCTGTGCAACCTCTCTTGTATGTTTAAATTTCCTACTGTGTGCACATGTCACTTTCAAAGTTTAAAAAAAAGTTTCTAAAATAACAATAAAAGATAAGGTGGGAGAAGTGGTAAATGAGTAGTGTAAAACAACTCTCAGACGAAGGCAGGCTTGCCGTATGCTGGGGTAGTCGGGGCCGTTCATGGAGGAGGAGGGGGCCTTTGAACAGAGACATCCAGGATGAGTAGGCCGTGGTGAGGAGGGGGTTGGTGGGAGAGTTGGGTGATAGCCTTCCAATTAAAAGGCACAGAATAAGCAAACTGGGAGTTGTCTGAGGTAAATCAATAGACTTTGCCTGGGTAGAAGGATATGGTAGTATTTCATTTACTTACTATATACATTGGCTCATTCCAAATTGCATTTTAAGAAGCTTATAAGATGAATAACAATACAAAATTATTAAAGTAGAAATAGAAACTGAAATCAGGACCCAGGGGAAAATATAAAATTTCTAACCAAAAGGATTAACTAGTTACTGAGCTTTGCAATCATTTTTCAGCCTCCTGATGCCCAGAGTGAAAGAAATATTATAAATATATAACTTTTCCATTGGAATGAAGGATGGCATGCCAGCTCTTTGAGTACCAGTTCTTTCTGTCAAATTTTGTAAGAAAGCGTCATGTGGAAATTCACCCTGGAGACAGTGAGCTCTGGCCCTGGGCAAGATCAGTGTAAGTCAGGATAATGTTCAAGGGCATCTTGGTTGGAGGTCATCTGGGATGAAGATGTTCATTGGTCTACCTTAAAATTTTCTTGGAAGAGTGAATGAATATTATGTCTCCTGGAGAAATTTTTCTAAAAATTCCTCTCTCAACTGGGAGTTCTTTGTGTTGTTGGGTGTTTCTGTTTTTGGCTTGTCATGAGGCCAGAGAGCAGGTGACATGAGGGCAGAGCCCAGGTGGCTGGCATTCTCTGTTACTGGTTGTTGGCTGGTCACATGTTTTAGGACCAGAGCAACAGGTCGCAGCGTGAATATCCTATTAGGAAAGTTGAGAAAGCCAGCAAACAGTGTTTCACCGGGGTGACAGGCAACTTCCCCTTCCTCGGGTGTCTCTTGAGACAAATGCCTTCAGAGACAAGATTTGCCTTATTCTAGAGCTATGATAATTGTTCCTTTGAAACTCCAATATTCAACACTAAAAACGAATGTCAGCTAGGCATTGCTCTAAACATTTTCAAGTCCACAGCTATGGAAAAACATCTAATGCTGAGCAAGGTGAACTGTGTGGGGTAGGCCAGAAAGGTAGGCTGGGACCAGATCGTGTTGAGTACTCTCAGCAGTTTAGACTTTCTTCTGTAAGCAATGGGTAGCCATCGATGATTCATAAGTAGGAAATACATAAGAAGGAGCATGAGATGTTTTAAGTGGTTAATCCAGTGGCAGTTTATTGAATGAAATTGAAGAAAAAGAGGCCGGAGGGGGGAGAATATTGTGATGTTTTTAAACCCTGTATAGGGTAATAGATGTGAGAGTCAAAAGGAAAGCCTGCTCACACTCTATAGAGACGTAATTGGTAGGTCTTCGTGACTGAATGTGGGAGCTGAGGAAAAGTGAGTGGGCTGAGACCTGGAGCCCAAGAGATTTAAAAGGGCAATAGAAATTGTGGAAACAGAGAAGGTGTCAAGAAGGAAAGTCGTGTGGGGAATATGAATTTGTTTTTACACATTTTGTTTTTGAGATGCTGACAGAATAATGAAGCAAAATGACCTAACCATTAGCTGAAAATAAAGGAATGAAGCTAAATGCAGACTTAGAAGCTATCTGAATAAACGAGGTTCCTGATGGAAGTACATCATTTCACCTATGAAATCATCTTACCAAAAAGTGAACTTGAATCAGATCACGTCTCCAGATCTGACTACAGTTTACAGGAAATTAGGGTGAGTAAAGGGACAAACATTTAAACAATGCCATGGGGAGGTGGTCAGCAAAATGCAGAATGTGGGATATTATACGGGAAAAGTGAGCTGGTGTTTTCCACAAGTAAATTGCAAGGAGGAAAAAAAGAAGGGGAAAGAACCTAAAGGTTAAAAGAGCCGTAAGGAGCCACCTCAACCAAGTGCCATATTTGTGGACCTTATTTGGATCCAATCTGAACAAACCAATCCCTTTAAAATTTTTATGAAACAATTGAGGAAATTTGATCTAATTGGATATTTGCCAATATTAAGGGATTCTTTTTTTATTTTTAGACATATTAATGTTTTTGTGGTTAAGGCTTTTTATAAGAATCTTTATATTTTTTAAACATTTACTGGAACATTTACAGATGAACTGATGTGATTTCTGAGATTTGCTTCAAAATAATCTGGTGGGGGTGAGACATGGGGAAGGGTGGGGGCACAGATCAATCAAGAATGGCCATAAATGGATGATTGTTGAGCTCGTGTGCTGGTACCTGCGGGGAGAAAAGGAGGTCATCACACAATTCTCTCTGCCATCATGTATGTTCAAAATGTTCCGTAATAAATGGGAAATTCATAAATAAATGAGTTCACCCCACACGAAAGCCAAATACTTCCTTGTAAAAGTAAATGTCTATAGACAGGTGAGCAGGTGGCCCCAAACAGAATCCTGGGAAAGCATCGTTTAAGGGGAAATCAGGGAAAGAAGAACAACAGGTGGAGTAGAAGCAATGTGCTCCACTGGCAAAAAGTGCTGCTTTAGGATTCAACAGACCTAGCTCGCTAATTCTTACTCCTTTTCTCATCTTGAGCACATCATTTACCTCTGTAAGCCTGCAAGCCTTGGTTTCCTTATCTGTAAAGGGGGGGTAATAGAGTTAATCCCAAAGGTTCAAGGAAATAATACATAAAAAGAACATTATATTCTGCATGACACAAAATTAATGCTCACTACGCATTAGCTATTTGCATTGTTTTATTATTAATCGAAGTGTTCATAAAAGGTAAGAACCAGAATATGCAGTGTGATAGAGAGCAAGAAAAAATTTCGATGAGAAGACAATGACAACGGTGTCATGTTGTAATCAAGGAATCTGATGCCTTCATCGGATTAGGTCATTTGGAGGTTATTGATGACGTCAACACGTTAGTTTCGTAAAGATGCGGCGAGTCCAACCATCTGATGCCTTCATCGGATTAGGTCATTTGGAGGTCATCGATGACGTCAACACGTTAGTAAAGATGCGGCGAGTCCAACTGGATGAGAAGGAATTGAGATGGGAGCGGTGGTGACACAATGGAGCGGTAGATGCTATGTGTTTCCTTATTTGGTGATGGAAGGAAAGAAAGGGATAGAGCAGCGAAGACAAGGGGGGCCCTTTCTCAAAGTAAGGGAGCTCAAGTTCTCAGGAAGAGAGGAGGAGCCTATGAGCTGGGAGTGATGGGAGCCAGGGGCAGAGCATCCTCAGCTAAGGAAGAGAGGTCAGAGGGCTGGCCCTCTGGTGAGGTTAGAGATTGGGGGAAGTTGATTTACAGTGGAATCGATTTGGAGAATAAAAACAGGACAAAGCCACAAGGGGAACTGCGGTTTCTGAGGACAGGAGAAGGGACTGTGAACGGAGAAAAATAATGGAAGGAAAAAAGAGCAGATAGGGAAGGAAGAGGCACAGAGAAGTATGGGGACGAGAGTGAAAGAAAGAATTGGTGAGTAAAGGGCTTGACATTTGGCTGAGGGTGACAAGGCTGGTTATAAGCAAGAGCAGGTTTATGGGGTGCAGACTGGGGTCCCGAGTGGGCAGCATCTGCACTCTGTTCCCTGGCAGAAATTGTGCTGTGGCCTTTGATGACACCTCCCCCTGGGTGATGGGAGCCTGACACCTGGTGCTAAATCTGTGTCCACAGTTGCCCATGGTGGAATAGAGACCTCCAGCTTCCCGAGGTGGAACTGCAGGTGCTTGGTGAAGCGAAGAGATAGAACAGTCCCCAGAGAGCCAAGGGAGTCCAGCCAGTGAGATTCAGAGGTCATACTAGAAGTGTGAAAGGGAAATCCTTCCTTCATTACCGAGCCCTTTGCTCTACCTACAGTCTTCATCTCCACTCTCCCTCACTCCATCTCTGAGCCTCGTCCTAAGGAACTTGGTTTTTATATTACCTGATAATAGAAAAAAACCTGGCAATTTAGTGACTTGCTTGGTGTAAAAACTCCTGGGCCTAAATGTCATGACCTTTCAACAGAGGAGAGTAAGAGTTGGGAAGAACACATTTGAAATCTAGATTCATCTGGATTATGATGTTGACGTACAGTAGTTCCCATTTATCCGAGATTTTACTTTCCACAGTTTCAGTTAACCGCGGTCAACCGTGGTCTGAAAATATTAAACAGAAAATTCCAGAAATCAACAATTCATAAGCTTTAAAACTTGTGCTATTCTGAGTAGGGTGATGAAATCTCACTCTGTCCCACTCCATCCTGCCCTGGACGTGACTCATCCCTTTGTCCAGCGTCCCCACACTGTGGACTCTTCCTACCTGTTAGTCGCTTAGTAGCCGTCTCAGTTACCATATCCATTACTGAGGTATCAAACAAATGCTTGTGTTCACATCACCTTTATTTTACTTCATAATGGCCCCACAGCGCAAGAGTAGCAATACTGGCGATTCAGATATGCCGAAGAGAAGTTGTAAAGTGCTTCCTTAGAGTGAAAAGGTAAAAGTTTTCAATTTAATAAAGAAAAAAAAAAATTGTGTGCTAAAGTCACTAAGATCTATGGTAAGATCTATGAATCTTCTATGAAATTGTAAAGATGGAAAAAGAAATGTGTGCTAGTTTTGCTGTCACACTTCAAACTGCAAAAGTTCTGGCCACAGTGCATGATAAATAAATACTTAGTTAAGATGGAAAAGGCATCCTGTTCTCCAAGAGCTCTTGCAGAAAACAGAGAATAATGTCTACATGCACTTATTTTTACTGTAGACTTCAGATTTTTAAAGAAAAGTACCTTAATATGTCAATATGTCCAGAAAAATAACCTCTCATTGAATATCAATTGTGTCATTTCTTTATAATTGCTTAGGGCCTAATCAGCAATCGAGTTTAATAAAGTATATTTGGAATCCTTAGAAAAGATGGAAAACGCGCTAAATCTGTGGGTAAAAGACATGAACAGAAAATGCGTTTCAGTTGATGGCACGTGTTGCGCTGGAAGCATTGAGCCTCTGTGAAGACTTCAGCAAGGGACCCCTGGAACGGGCAACAGCGCGTCATTCCTGCACGTGGTGCTAAACAGAATCAGGCATAGATTAGGACTGAAATATGTGAAAATTACTGAAGAGAATTATAATAATCGTTTTATTTTATTAGATATTGTGTCACTCTCTTACTGTGCCTAATTTATAAATTAAGCTTTATCATAGGTATGTATGTATAGGAAAAAACAGTAAATACAAGGTTTGGTACTATCTGTGGTTTTGGGCATGCGCTGTGGGTCTTGGAACGTATCCGCCCGCCCCCATGTGGGGGGAGGGGGACAAACGTATCTCTTGCTCTTCTTAAACTCAGATGTGGCCTACCCTTCTTTTTGTCCCCCAATATCCATTGCTCTGCTTCTTCCATACCAATAGAATTTTTAGCTGGGCACGTGGCTGCTCAGAATAAAGACTGTGCATCTCAGCCTCCTTTACGGCTAAGTGTGGTTAGTCCGCTCAACAGCATGTAAGCAAAAATGTTGGACATGAGCTTCTGAGGAACTCCCAGAAGGACAGTGAGCGCAGGCTGTCACCCTTTCTTCATTCCTTCCTCTGCCCTGCGGCCTGGAATGCAAGTCTAGCCTCCATCTTGAAGCACAAAGACAGGAGCACGGCCTGGGGGTGGGGAAGTAAAGCTGAATGAAAACTGATCCCTGAAGATCTGGAGTGAGACTCATATCAGCCCAACACCATCTGTACCTGAGTTTGTACAGAATTGGAACAAAACTTCTATTTTGTTTATGTGAATGTTATTTGCGGATTTTCTGTTACATGCAGCCAAACCTAACTCTAATTGACGGGCCAAAAAAATAAAAGGTAATGTAAAAAGTAATGACTTGATATTTATAGGAATATAATAAAATCACAGAAGTAAAATTGTCAGCCAAATCATCATCTATTAGACCAAACCTATAGCAGTGTATTCTTAAAAGTATATTCAGTGACTTAATCGGCCCATTTTACTGTCAGGCCCTGTATTAGACTCTGAGGATGCCGTAATGAATAACCCATAAAAGTCCCTGCCCTCATAAATCTCACTTCTGGGGAAACCGTAGTACAGTCACGATAATAGGAATAAGCAGAGGGTGCTGCGGGCACGCACGCCTCCCTCCTGCAGCCCGAGGTAAGAGCCAGTGAATGTTTTCTTAGAGAAGAGGTCCCAGCTGAGACCTCAGGAACCAACAGGAGTTTGACAAAGAGGAGGAAAGCAGCAACGCGCCAGGCAGTGGGATCTCCTGGCGCAGAAACTTGGAACAGAGGGAGCAGAGCACTTGAGAAGGCTGCAAGAAAGGCAGTTCAAAATGAGGTTCGTTGATGCAGAACTATGCTGGAACACGACAGAACGATGCTCTATTACATGGCATTACGGAGGCCGAAAGTGATATGGAATGAGGCTCAAAGAGAGTCTCATTTAACAGAGTGTAAGAGGAAGTCACCAACAGACTTGTAGAAAGGGACTGATCAACTTCCCCTGGGGCTTGGTTGTGGTTGCAGACAGTAAGCCAACGCGCAGCAGCACCAGTCCACACAACCCACACAACCGTGTGAAACCCCCGAAGGGCGAAGTGACTGCTCGGGGAGAGGACTGGTGAATAGGGTCTCCATGGGGTTGAAGAGCAGGAGTAATAAAATCAAAGTCACGGCGGAAGGATGGAGGCTGTGGGTGAGGGCTGCACACGATGCGCCTCAGAAGAGGGTGGTCTGGGCCGCAGCCCTAGCGAGAGTGGGAGAGCAAGACCTGGGCTTGGAATGACAGCTCCAGGGCTGGCGGAGGGACAGAGCAGGGTTCGCTTGCGAAGAGCTTGGGGAATGCAGGTACCAGCCCGGCTCCAGGAGTGTGTATGTCGAGGGAGAATGAGGAGCACCCCCTGGAGAGGGCCCTGGAGGGTGCCCTGTCACACGGGGAGAGACTGAGGGTGGGTCAAAATTCAAACAGCTGTACAGAAACGTCGTCGGGGGCAAGGCATTAGGCAGATCACACAAAACGGGTCTTCAGCCAGGGTTCCCACTGTGGGCTTCCGGGTTGGTTAGTTGGTTTAAAATACTTTTTGTGGCAATATATACATAATATAAAATGTACCATGTTAACCATTTTTAAGTGTACAGTTCAGTGACCTTAATTATAGTCACGTTGCTGTCTAATTATCACTAATATTCATCTCCAGAACTTTTCATCAGCCCCAAACTGAAACTCCATACCCATTACACATAACTCCCCATTCCCTCTCCCACTTAGCCCTGGGGAACTTCTGTTCTACTTTCTGCCTCTATGAATTTGGCTACTCTTGGTACCTCATATAAGTGGATCAGGCAGTATTTGTCCTTTTGTGACTGGCTTAGTGTAACGTATTCAAGTTTCATCCATGTGGCAGCATGTGGCAGTTTCCTTCCTTCTATTCCATTGGATGTATAGGCCATCTTTTGTTTATCCACTCATCCATGGGCATTTGGGTTGTTTTCCGTGCTTTGGGAGCTGCCACATTTTTTACCACCTGTGGTAGAAGCTTAGAGTAAAAAGAGTTGGGAGAGAAGTTAGCAGGGCAAGGGAGAGACCCAGAGCAGAACAGAAATATAATCTACTCTCTCCTCATACAAAGGTGGAAATCGAAGTCTGTAGAAGGTCTGAATGGCTCAAAGTCACAACAAACTCAAGTCTGACCTTCAGACTGGTTTTTCTTCTAGTACCATGTTTACCATCAAGCTAGTCTGAGTTCAGCTAGATTCCAAGACTGACAGGTAATACAGGTGGGGCCAGACCAACAGCTCCTGGAAGCCTGAGAGCAGAGGCTGGATGCCACGTGACACCCCACCAGCACAGAAACGGAGCTGGAGAGACTGTTCCCAGGCAAAACCGTTACAGCCTTTTTTTGAGTTCCACCTCGCTAGGTCTTGGATCCTTTCTTTCTTTCTACCTTTGCTGTTTGCATTCTCTTCTCTTAGGTATCCATCTTGTTCCCTTTCTTGGTCTTAGCAGGATAAGAACAATCTTTGCTGAGCAGGTAAAAGATGATTTAGGTGTTTGTTAACTTAAAGTGCCATCTACACCTCTCAGGGAGATTTAGATTTTAAGGAGCAACTTTAGAAAATTAAAAACTTTATCTTGAGATAATTATGCTAAGTGAAATAAGTTAGAAAAAGTTGAGAACCGTATGATTTCACTCATATGTGAGATACAAAACTGAAAGCAACAAATGAACAAGAGAAACAAACAAAAACTCATAGATACAGACAACAGTTTAGTGGTTGCAAGAGGGAAAGGGAGGAGGGGGAGGTAGATAAGAGTAAAGGGAATCAAATCTATGGTGACGAAAGGAGATTGGACTTTGGGTGGTGAACACAATGCAACATACAGATGACGTATCATTGAATTGTACATGTGAAACCTATGTAAATTTATTAACCAGTGTCACCTCAATAAATTAAAAAGAAAAACTTTAGGACCCTAGAGAATAGGACTCTAACGGTAGAGGGTGAGGATGACACATTCAGGGAGGAGTCACCTCCTCTGACTGCTGGTGGGGTTTTTTTAGAAGCCTGCAAAGAGAAGCAGCTGGGGTATTTATTGCTCACCCAGCTGTCCTTCCCTCAAAAAGAATGTAGGCTCCCTCACAAATGTGTTAGGGCTTCTGTTTTTTTTTCTTTCCCACAACTCGACTTTAGCTTCCTTGAGAGAAAATGCCTTTGTATTTATTTGACCATCCATAGAGTATATACTATAACTTTCTGCACATAGTAAGTTCTCAGTCAAACCTGCAAGTAGGATTAACCGCTGGCCAAATATTTCAAACTCAGGTGAAGGAGTCAAGGATAATAGAAGTGCTCTCGTTGCTACTTTATCCTAGATTTATCATGGGTCGATAATAACAAATAATATTGTCATTAAAGAATATCTTCTTTTAACCTTTGACAGTGGGCACTGAACAAGATATACTTCATTAAATATTTGCCTTTTTTTCTCTATTTTTATTAGGTCCTCTCTCAACTCACACACACACACACACACACACATATCATCTAGTATAATACGTAGAGCATAACAAAATCTAGAGTGTAACAGAATCTTCTGTAAACTTACTACAACGATTATTTTTTATATAGTGTCCCAGTTGTCTCTAATATCAGCTATTACCCACAAACAAATGCAAGTGGATACGAATCCCCTTAGGGAATCAGAGTTTATGAAAAAGTAATTTATTTCATTCGTATATAATTTCCATGAAAACCAAATGTCTCCAAGACCGAAGCAGAGTGTATAGAATTGTAGTCCCAGTAACTATTTGCCCATTGCGTTAGAGGGAGTGGTATCCATTATCCTCCTTTGACTTGACCCTCACATCAGCATTGTGAGGTGACCAAGATGACAAATCATTGCCCAATTTATAAATGTAGAAACTAAGTCCTGGACATAACTTGCAGAAGGTATAAAACTAGCTTAGACCTGAGTCTTTCATTCCAAATCTCACCCTCTTCCCACCAGACTATGTGCTAGTCATCGCTATCTACGTATCTCTACTGGACTGGCAATTATAAAAATCTACACCTTTCATTGTGGAGATACTCTTAAAATGAGCTGTTTCATTGTGAAGATACTCTTAAAATAAGTTGTTTTTTTTTTAAAAAATGTTTTGGTATAAACATTTTTAAAAAATCCTTTAGCACTTCATAAAAATTGGAAATAAGATTTTACAAAAGGTTTAAAAACTGAAAAACACAGTTCACTAAAATGTAAGTGTACTTATAAGACTTTTACTAAACCAGTGTCTAAAATGTTTTCTAAACTCAAAATGATCCAAGCACACATACACAAGAGAAGCCATTTCTCCAGCATTTATTTTTCCCTTATATTTTGTTTATAATCATCATTTGGTGTGTCTTATAAACAGATGATACATACTGGGAGAATACTCTTCTGTAGAAACAGTAAATAATTATAATGCATATTTCTCTGCTTTAAACACTTTAAATACATTACTTGCTTTTACTTTTATATAATCCATTTTTTTCCTATTTTACTAAAGAAACAAACTTTCCTTCCCTACTTTTCAATTTTTTTTTCTTTCTTACTAAATTCTACTCCCTTCCACCAAAGTGTAACAAAGTCAACAGACTAGTTATACAGTAATGAGAAAACCAACAAGGATCTCCTTCAGAGTAAGGCTGAAGGGAAACAATTTGTAGTAGTTAAGATTTATCCCCTTATCCTTCCCTCTAAATATTACATCTCTCAACAAAGAATTCTTGTTTAACTTTATTGGAAAGTTTGTGGCAGGGTGGTGTTTAGAAATAATAAAGATCTAAATGTACATATGTTAGTATTGCTAGCTGTAAGTGAGCACCAGGAAAATGAGAATTTCAATACACTGACATCTCATGTAAACAAAAGAAAAATATTAAGAGTATCAGGATTTTTTTTTAAGAAGTCGGTATCAGAGTAATTTCTTAACACATTGATAATTGCTATCCTAAAATTTAGTGAAAAACAAGGAACCGGAACTCAGAGCTTAATGCTCTTTCCTTCCACTCCTTCCTCCAATCATTACTGGAGCATTAGTTTCAACTCAGTTTTAAAAGTTTCAGAGTCTGAGTTTAAAATGAACATTTCTGCCCTTATGCATTGAACAGCTAGCTAGCTATTGTTCCAGAATTTCACTTCACAAACCACACACACTATTTCTGCTAAAAAAGAAAAAGAAAAGAAAAAGATTTATAGTAATTGTGACAAAAACATCATTGGTTTAAGTAAAATTCATTACATGTTTTTGAAAAATGTTATAAACTTGTAACTAGGTGGAATTCAACGCTGAAAATACAGCATTATAAAATGAATCTATTAGTGGATACCTAAGGCTACTCATTATTTTTGGCTTCCTGTGTCCATCACTGTGTATTCTAAAAGGGTTATTGGGCTCCGACCTGTATTGCCAGGGACCATGGTAGGAACTGGTAACAATGCCGAGGAGGATGTAGCCCGCGCTGCGAAGGCGTGGGATTTAACACTCAGGCAGGATGATGGGCTACGGGTGCACAGGAGAGGTAGGGGTGCACAGGAGAGGTAGGGAGGCAATGGCGCCCCTAACCCTCACTCACTTTGGGTAAATAGGTAAAAAGGGAAGACAGCCACCTCTGAGGAAAAGCGGAGGCAGAGGAGCGTTGCAGAAGCTAGAGACGACTGGGCACGTTTAGAAAAATGAAAGTATTTCAGGTAGGGTTGAACTCGGGGAGGGGTGGGTGAGAGGAATGTCCCGTGGTAAAAGATCCAGCTGGAGATGTAAACGAAAACGGGATTAGGAGAGCCTTATAAAGCAAATTTAAGGAGATGGACTTTATCCCGAGGTAAATAGAGATCCCCTAAAAGATTTAAACGGGAGTAAGTAACACGATCGGATTTACTTTAAAATAATCTGGTTGCAAGGTCGAGATGGAGAAGGAGCAAAGCCCGAGGCCGAGGGACTAGTGAGCAGGTAGCTGCGGCAAACCAGGTAAAAGACGATGGTGGCTTGCATGGGGGGTAGTCAGAGTGTGGCAGGAGCGACAACCAGACGACAGGATTTACGGAAGTAAAACAGCCTGGGCTTAACGAGTGGAGGATGGGGTGGGGGTGGGGGGGCTCATGACCAAGTTGTGGTGATGTAATTGCTAAAATGGGAAACACGGGAAGTTTGGAGGGACGATGTGGAGCTGCATTTAGTACACATCGATTATGACATCTCTGTGGCACTCAAGTTAAATATGCTCAGACCTCAGGGCAGGGTGGTCTGGAAGTACGATGGCGCTCTGTGAGTAGATGAGACCACCCAGAGGTGTACAGAGAAGGTGGCCCAGGATAACTCCCCAAGGGAGCCCACCTCCTAGGGCTGGACAATGCTTAAATTTCACTTCTCTGCAAATATACACCGAATCACACAACATGCTGAGAGAGAGCGAGTTCACTGCTCTATTTTCCAAGTGGGGAAAATAAGACCCTGGGGTAGGCAGGGGCTTGTTCACGATCACGGCGTCTTGACCTCGTCTCCAAGCCACCGCACACCTACACATTAACTCAATGGGACCGATTGCTGACACATATTCTTTCTCAAATATTTGGTAGAGTAGATCACAGAAATGGATTTTCTTTCTAAATGCTTTTTGCTCTTCTTTTTCCCAACCCTGTGAAAAATTTTAAGTCATCAACTTTCAATTTTAATAAATATCACCAGAAATTTAAAATATGCAACAAGATTACTTGAAAAGCACACACACACACACACACACACACGAACTCCGACAGAGGAATATCTTAGAATATATCTCTACCAGCAAGTACACAACTTCAAGTTCTCTGTGCTGCATAAACAAACCTCGACAGATTCTAGCTTTACGCTTAGTGACTCGACCCATCCATGCACATTCCATGGAAACTGTACCTTAAATTTTGAATTTTCCTCTTTTCCTGGCTAGTGATATCAGGTATGTTATTCTGTGGTGGTGCTGGCCAGCGATAGTGATCCTCAGTTTCCCTAGAGATGCACAAACATGAGTCAACAGCCACGAAACGTAGGGTCCTTTGCTTTGCAGCGCTTTTTGGACATCGCTTTTCGGGTTTCCACATCCCATCGTGTCTACAAAACACTCGACTGCGTCTCCTGATTCCGATGAGAAGAAGAAGTAGGTAATTACTGCCGATACTGCCCAAATGTAAGCGCTCCGGGGCTATTTAAGGGAGGCTAGGCTAAGCTATGATGTTTGGTAGTTTAGGTGTAGTAAATGCATTTTGACTTGCCATATTTTCATCTAAGGATTGGTATGTCAGGACAAAACTTACCCTATCGTATCTCTTATTCTAGGAAAAGGATTTCCCACTGGGTGAGATGTGAACCTGTCTTTCAGTTTGTTTGTGTATGTATGTATGTATGTATGTATGTAAGTATGTACATACACACATTTGCATATCTATTATCTGTCTGTCAATCATTCAAACCATGAGTTTATATTGATACAATCAGTTCTAATCTAGTACCTCAGGGCTTGTTCTAATTTTCTCTCTTTCCATACGTATATAACTTCCCTTCCTTGACGGCTTCTGGGCCCCGGGAGGAGGCTCGTCTTAAAGGGACAGCGCCGTGCCCGAGCCGGAGGGGGCGGTGCGTCCTGCCCTTGTGCGCGACCCCTGCCCCAGGGGACGCCGCGGCGCCCGCCACCGCGGGCCCCTCCTCCGGTG
>NW_006443225.1:6379636-6388923 GCF_000325575.1 Pteropus alecto | reverse complement strand
ATGGCCGCAATGGCCGCAGATGGCTGCCCGGAGGCCAGGTTTTCCTCCGGCCGAACCGTGGCCGGTGGCGCCGCGCGGGACCGAGAGGCGCCGGCCTGTGATTGGCCGAGGCCCCTGTGAATGCAGGACATTGTCTGGTCGCGGTCGTCTCTGTCCCTGCCCGCCGCCCTTCCACAGATCAAAATGGGTGCGGAGCGAGGGCCCGGGCCAGCCCGGTCGCCGCCCGCTCCGGCGTCCCCTCGATGGTGGGGACACCGTAGTGGGAAAACGTAACTTTTAGGAGATCCTGGAATCTGATAATGGCATTAAGGTGCTATTTCAAAATACAAAATCATTCCCAAGGAAATAAAACCATTGTGTTTGACATAAGGGCTTCCTTTAAGTTTAAAAATATCAAGATAATTGAGAAGGGCCAACGGTTATAAAAACGGCTTAGTTTTGTCCAAGATTCCTTTAGGATCTGAGAAAAATTCATCTGAATGTTCTTTAAGAATTTTAAGCAAAATTGATGTGGATATCTACATTTTGTATTTTGAAATAGCACCTTTATGCCATTAGCGGGGACATATATGAAATAACCTTGTTTTAGACTACTGCCTTAGTTTCCGCACGTGTGAAAAAGATGGCCCTGCCCTGGTAGCTTTCCAAGTTTGCTTCCTTTGTTAAAAAAAACTCATTCTGAGTCTAGACTTAAACTCCCGATCCATCCTATGTATTGGATCATATCTCAAGGCCTTGAAATAGATGAGACCTTTTAAAGAGCTCTTGAGGACATTGTAGTTCTCCTCAGATGGTCTTTGAAAATGTGTGGCAGTTATTCAAGCGGAGTTGTAATCTTTTACTGTGTAATTTTGGAGTAAAGGAAAATGAGAGCAGGAGAAAAATGTATGGAGATCAATCAGTTATTTAGACAATGTTGAAGAGCAGCGTTTTCTTTCATCTTAAAGAAGTTTTCCAGGTAATGGAATATTATAATAAAGAATAACTATCTTTCCTATTTTGTTCCCAGTATCAAAGGAGTAGGAAAATGGCAAAAGAGAAGACACATGAAATAAGAGACAAATGGAAAATGTTGAGAGAATTTTGAGTAAAATTAAGGTGGTATTTGCTTTTTAAAAAACGACGTGAAAAATTATTGTAGAGTTAGAAGCAGACGTGTTGATACAGATATTTTGTAGCTTCAGTTTCATGCCCTTTTCAACATTAAAAAATATATATCAGTAATTTCAGTTAATTGAGCAATCAACAAGAATTAGAGACTTGGAAATGACAAACAAATGAAGGAAGGAAAGCATCCAGAAAAGAAGATAAGTTTAATGGACATGATTCATTGCAAGAGACATGACCTCATTCCTTATTAGAGGAATTTCCACTAAACCAGATTTGATGTTAAATAAGTTTATTTTACAGACTTCCCTCAGAATTATACTAATTTGCAATGTCCTTTGTGTGTGTGTGTGTGGGGGGGGGGTATTATAAAGCGAAGAAATACAAGGAAAATTTTAAGACATTGTTGCAGCTTCTTTAGATGATAGTTGTTCCAGGCTCCGCACCCTCCCCCATCATAATAAAGGACTAAAAAAGCAGAAATCATCACCATAAAGATTCTAGCTTTTCCTGGAAGTGAAACATGAATAGTTATGTGGATGTCTGTGAGTGAAGCAAATTTACTTTTGATTATTTAAACTTCTAGCATTTAAATTGATATTTATAATTAAACCGATTTTACTTAAAGGCGAGTGAATTAAAGATTAAAATTTAGAGATTAAACTGAAATTAAGATGTTTGTACTGAACAGAAGCAGCAGGTAATATGATATAGTCTATAAGGTGTGAGGTGTCTTGCCAAATAAGTTTTAGACTTTTCCCGCAAGTCTTTTCCTTAGGATTTTTGCTTTGGTATTTGATATATACCTATAGAATTATCTATATAATGTGATAATATTGATGGAATACTTGGTACATGCCAAACACCATTCTAAGTGTCTTCTTTGATCCTCGCAAAAACCCTAGGGAGCAAATACAATCATTATCTCCATTTTAGAGACGTGGAAACTGAAGCTCTAGAGGTTGGAAACCTTGCCCAAAGTCAGATAGTTGGTGAGTGCAGAGCTGGGAATCCAGCCTAAAATCCTGTCTGACTCTGCTCAGAGCCATGTGGCTGTGTGTCCTCAACCACTCACTAAACAGACTTACTTATTTCTATGGATATGATTATTAATCCACTTTTGATCAGTTCTTTTTGACAGTTATACATTTAAATATTTTTGCATTAGCCCTTCTGTTCATTTGTATTTTAGGTGACCATGTGGATACAAGATTGCCATATGTATTTATTTTGCTACAGAAAGTCAAGCAGCCCTATCATTGTTTGAGAAACACCCCTCAAATTTGCATCTTTTTGTTTTTAGACAGACATATACATGGACAGTAGCACAGGACTAAGTCCCCTCACCCTCTGCTTCTCTTTTTCTCTCTTTCAGATGTGTTGCTTCATAGGGCCCAGTTAATACCTGCTGGCCGTGTTTACTGCATATAATTGGTGTCGGTCTCAAAAAAGGTGCTGGTGTACTGTCATTCCGTTATCGGAGGAATGTTCATGTTACCCAGTCCTTCAGAAGATGGAGAAGGGAGGAGAAACAAAGAATGCAACACAGGAATTTGGGGGGGTCGATAGCATAAAGCCGAGATGAAAGGCTTATGCCTTTAAGACTTTTTTTTCCCCTTTCTTCACTTTGTACCTTTGGCTGAGATATGGCACATCCTTAACGACAACCAAAGGTAAAGGGTTGCTGCCCCTCATTTACCTTGGTCTCTCCAGGCGTTGGTTCTACAATTAATGGCCAGGGTAGTGGTCATCTGTAGCTCTGCCAAAGGTGGGAAAAGAGGGCAGTCAGTCCCAAATCGGGGCCCGTCATTGCTTGTTCACAGTTCCCGTATCAGGAGGGTTAAGAAATTAGAAATAAAATTATTCTGAAGGGGATCATTTGCGACTCATTAATCCATGTGCTTTCTGATGCTCATTATCACTGGAAATTGAGTTGGCTAAGTCTGTTTAACTTTTGTGATTAAGGATCAGCGTTAGGATTTGATGTCCCGGAGGCCCAGAGGGACAAAAGGGTTGTATTCAGCTGTCCTCCCGCTCCCACCTGCTCTGCCGCCAGTACTTAGCGCGCTTTGTCCCTGGCCAACAAACGGTGCGCCATCTCCGTGAAATACTGGCAGGTAAGCCACAGAACTGCATGGAGGAAGGGACATCTGGCAAAGCCAAACCCACCAAGTCCCACTGCCATCAGTGGGTGACAGGCAGGGCCACAATCAGCGTCTTAATACCCAAGGTGCCCAGAGAGGCAGGCCTGACTACAGAGGGACCACCTGGCCTCTTCTTAGCTAGTAGTTGTCTTTTTATTTTATTTTTACAAAGTTCCATAATTAAGCATGTAATTACCATCTAATGATTCTCACATCCAAACATTAAAGCACCTTATAAGTGTGTAGAAACATTTTAAATCTCATAACAAGCACCTACTCTTGTTTATTTTGTTACTAGTACTTCTTAGCACTCAACAAACGGGTGGCCACCCCTCTCCCGGGCACCAGCACACCCCCAGGTTCTCGTACCGCCATCTTCTGCCTCCGACCCCTCAGCCTCGGGGTATCGATGGCTTCCTGGATTCCCAGTTGCTGATCCCTGGATGCCTTACCTTGTTGCTTCCTTTCACTCTGCCCACACTCTTAAAAGTCTCTTGAAAAAGCCCCAGTGAATGTGCCTTTCCTTCCCTCCTCTGATGCCTGCCCCAGACGTCCACGGTGATCTGGCCCCCACCTACAGCGCCAGGTTAATCTGCGGCCCTGCCCTTCTGCATCCTTTTTCTCTCATACAGCAAACTCCTCTTCCTCCCTACACACACTTTGACCCTTAAGCATGCTGTTCTCCCTGTTAAGAATATTCTGTGAAAACTTGCTGGAGCTTCTTCCGTGCAGGCTGCATCTTTACCACATTGTATTTAAATTGCTGCTTTGCCTTTTCCCAAACTGTAAGTTCCTTGAAGTCCAAGGTCATGTCTTACCCATGTGCACATCTTGGTGCTTAACACAGCGCCCAACACATGGGAGAACATCAAGAAATAATAGCTAAATAGTAATTGAAAACGTTTTGTCGCCTCTATTGATTCTTTTTCTAGATCAGCTTTACAGTTTTTCAAATTTAATCAATTCGAAATTGAAACTTCATTTATTTCAATCCTGTTAGTATTTACATAGATAAAATTATATCTTTTAATTAGTATTTACATGATAGGATGCTGTTTCTTCACTGTATACAACAGGTATACTCTCCAAAGCTGAGTAAATTAATATTTCTAATTCAAGGGTTTAAATTTAAAGGTAATTTGATTCATTAGGGGTGAAGTTTCGTTTGTGTGTGAATGTAGCAAATGCTCATTCTTTAGGTTGTTTATTTTGAAAGTATTACTTTCCTTATGTCAGATTTATCTTGAGAAGTAATTCTATGTTGTACTCTACTACATTATGAGCAAATCTGAGAAGTATCATTTTACTGTCTTTGCCTGTAAATATAAAAATAAAGACGGCGATGTAACAGTTGTATTTTTTCTTCAAGGCGATCCCTCCGTCTGTGTTTTCGGCAGTTAGAGAAGGGGCAGCACAAGCTTTTCCTCTGTGCCTCCCTGGTGTTTCTCGAGCTCTCGCAGAGACGTTTTCTGTAATTGGTTTTCCACATTTGCCAAGAGTCTGTTTCCTCTTAACAGTCAACATGTTTAACAGAAGTCTTGTAATAGTTCCAAAAATAATAAAACCGGTCCGAAGCATAAAAACGATACATACACAACACACTGGTTTTTCGTTGCGGCTTTGGTTTTGTTAAGTTCTTTTTAATAATTTTTAGTGTCAAATCATGTGGTAGAAATAAAAAAGTTTTTCTTCACAGTAATAAAACCCACTGAAGAAATGCAGTCAGTGGCTTGTGCAGAGGGTGGGAGCTGTCTGCTCGAGGCCAGCCCAGGCCGGCCGCCGGCTTGGGTTCCAGCACTTCCCATTGGTGACATTAAGTGGGAGGTTTGGTTAACTTCGTGCTGTATTCTCAGAAGGACAAAAGCTTATTCGAGGTACAGGCTTCTGATACAAGGTTGGTAGGTAAGGCTGTTCTTGATCTGATGAAATCCACTTCTCACATTGTCAAACATTAACTTGAAAAACAGCCCTATGTGACATTTTATCCCACCACCCTCTCTCCTAAGTCCATGGTTAAGTGTCCCAACAGTCAACTTCTCTGCTTTAGTAATTAGATGTTTGACCAGTGAAACCATCTAGACTTCCTTTAAAATTATTACTTAATTTAAAAATTATCAATATTATTACCGTGATTATTAAAGCATCTTTAAGTGTTCAGAGCATCTGGACTTAGGAAGAACTTTAAAATCCCGGAGAGAAATCAGAGGCACTGGTCTCTGATTTCGTGAAAGGCATTCTAACCATCTTTTCATCAGTAAGTCGAAATCCAAAAGTTAATGTTTTTATTGGCAATGAAAATAAATGACCCTGGGGAAGACATGTTGTCCCCTGTGCCACCATGAGGGCAAGCCTCGCGGAGCTGGCAGGACGCCCTCTCCTGATTCACACCCCTGTTTGGGAACCCCGTTCCATCCTTTGCCCAGTCCAGCCCTTGGTGTCTCCCGTGGGCACCCACTGTTTTCCGCAGGACCTGGGTGGGCCACGAACTAAAAGCCTTGCTGCTCCAAGCGTGTCCGAGGTCCAGCAGCATCTGCAGGACCAAAGACTGGGCTGAAAGTTCGGAGGCTCAGCTGTCCCTGGGCCTTCGGAATCTGAATCTGCACCTCAGCCAGGTCCGTGGGGGGCCTGTGGGCACGAGCACTGGGCGCGGAGCCTGGCGCAGAGCGCCCCCTAACGAGGGTGCACCCGGGTGCCTGTGCCTGCTGTGTATCTACTGAAGCATGTGTTTCCAGGGAGTGGAAAAGGGAATACGTACCTCGGAGAGCTCTATCAGTACGTGTAGTTCGAATTATATGATCACCTTCGGGGTAAAAAAACCGAACAAAACTGTGGCGGGTGGGATGGTTACTTGGTGGGGAAGTCGTACATTTAAAATATCCCTTTCTCGGGGCTGCTGTTACACGAAGCACCACGGACTGGGTGAGTCAAACAGCAGAAATTCGTTCTCTCGTCTGGACGCTGGAGTCCGAATCAGGTATAGGCAGGGCCGTGCTCCCTGCGGGACTCTGGGGGAGCCTTTCTCGCCTCTTTCTGGCTTCTGGTTCCCGCAGTCTTCGGCAGACCTTGGCCTACAGCGGTGGCCCTGCACAGGGCACGCTCCCTGAGTGTCTGCCTCGTCACAGGGTGTTTTCTTCTTGTGGAGCAATGGGTCACACTGGATTAAGTCCCCCACACTCCAGTATGACCTCGCCTGCAACGACGTTCTTTCAAAATAAGGTCACACTCGGCTAAACGTGGGGATCCCCCGATGAGCAAGGCAAGGCCTCTGGAGGAGGCCCAGGTCGGGGAGGGAGCGTGGCAGTGGGCAGGTCTCACAGGGTGTCTTTCCACCCGTGCTTCTGACGCAGATGCAGCCTGACTTTCAACCCACCACCACGCGTGTTCCCGCAGAAGTCCCCACAGCCTGCCCGGAGTGGCCCCCAAGTGTGCTTGTAGACACTGGGGTGGGGGGTGGGGGGACGAGAGAACCTCGTCATGGAGAAAGCCATTAGGAGTTTGTTGTTAGGGTACAGTGACAGAGGACAAGGGCCCTCCACGTGTTCTGAGGGAGACTTTTATTTGTGAAGTCTGTACACTAACCTCAAGCTTTTCAAACTAGAGGTGGTTCATTTACTCATCAAATATTTGAGTGCCCAGTGTGTGCAAGACAGTGTACTCAGTGCTTTAGGATTTGGGGAATTTTGCTACCAGTAAAAAAAAAATTAAATAAATTTAGGAAATTAATATAATTACGATCTTTAATTTCAATTTCTGCCAATTATGGACATATAAAAAGTTGCCATCATAAAAGCAAGAACTGGAATTATTTTATGTTTAACTTTAAATTTGTATTTATTTATTTTTAAATAGGTAATACCAAAAGGTATGAAGGATGACGGTGAAAAGTAAATGTCCCTCCCACACAGGCAAACAGTACTACTTGAGAAAAGCCATTTTAACACCAAAGAAGTAGGAAGGACATAGTCTTAGAGAAAAAGAGAGCTTTTTCCAAAAATAAAAATGAAAATAATTGGGAAAACTATGTATATATTTTCCTTTCTCATCTATTTTTTACAAGTGTTTACACTCCTTTTATGAATGAGGCATCGTTTTAGGTGCAGAAGATACTTCAGAGAACAAAGCAGTGAAAATGTCGTTCCCTGCCCTCATGGACTTTACATTCCTGCAGGAAGTAAATCTGAAACTGAGACACAGAAGTTCAGGTAAATGAATTGGGGAACTCCAACAGAACCTCAAGGAAGAGGATGCCTCAGCGGGCTGAGGGTTATCCGGGTGTGCTCCAGGCACATGGGACACAAAACTGGGCCTGAGTTTACAAATAGCCCGCCTCCCTTGCTCAGGACCGCTCAGAGACTAGGCCAGGGGGGACATGTGGGCCTCTTCATGGGACTTAAGAAGCACAGTCTGACAATAGGATTTGGTCCAGGTGTGAATGAAAATACAAGAGACGTGCAGTGGTGGTGGGAGGAGTTGTTAAGGAGCAGAAAGGAGAGTGATTTTTGCTTTTTTGATGGGTTTTCTATTCATGCAAAAAAACCAGCTAAATCTGCCTGCCATTTGCATGCTTCCTTTGTTCTTCAAGTACCTGGGCTGCCCTTGAACCCAAGTAACAATGTGCTGTGATGAACTCCTGGGCTCTGCCATGGCCCTCCAACCAGGAGATCTGGTGGGAAGCATGAACCTCACCCTTTACACTTTTATTTCTAATTAATAGACTGTTCTTAAAAGCAGTTTTAGGTTTATAGAAAAGTTTCCACAGACCCCCTTACCTATCCCCATTTCTCCTATTATTAACGTCTTGTATTAGTGTGGTAATGTTACAATTGATGGATGCACATAGAGAATTATTATTAACTAAATTCCATAGTTTACATTAGGGTTCGCGCTTTGTGTTGTACGTTCTATGGGCTTTGATAAATGTATGATGACACGTATCCACCATGGTAGTATCATATAGAAACATTTCACTGCCCTAAAAATCCCCTGTGTTGTGCCTATTCCTCTCTCCCACCCCTGGACCCCTGGCAACCACAGATCTTTTTACTCTCTTCACAGTTTTTGCCTTTTCCAGAATGTCATATAGTTGGAAACATCCAGTATGTAGCTTTTCAGATAGTCTTCTTTCACTTAGCAATCTGCATAAGTGGCTCCTCTACGTCTTTTGTGCTTAATAGCTCATTTCTTTTTAGCACTGAATACTATTCCATTGTCTGGATGTACCCACAGTTAATGCTTTCATTCATCTATTAACTTGGTTGCTTCTAAGTTTTGGCAATTATGAATCAAGCTGCTATAAACTTCCATGTGCAGGTTTTTGTGTGGACATAAGTTTTCAACTCCTTTAGGAAAATATCAAGAAGCACGATTGCTGTAGCCTATGGTGAGTGTATGCTTAAACTTTGCAATTTTCCCTTAAGAAACTATTCCCTTTATGTAAAATTTTGAATGCGTAAAAAGTGCAGCATATCATTTTATCTTAAAATATTATATTGCATGTTATTTCTTTCTTGATATTAGTTAAGATATAGGAATCTGTATTTGACACTGCAACACAGCTAAAAACTTTAATTTCCAGCATAAACTTTGGGGGATTTGACTTGAGAATGCCCAGACTTTATTTTATTTTTTAATTTAGTTTCAAGTCTACAGTACATTGGTTAGACATCTATATAGTTCATAAAACCATCTTCCCAATTGCTCCCTCCCTCCCCTGACCCTCCACCTAGCCAATGTATTAGCGTTAACTGCATTCCCTGTGCCATGCTCCCCATCCCCGTGACCATCCATCAGCTAGTAATTTGTAATTCTTTAGCCCTTTGCCCCATTCTCCCAGCTCCCCAATCTCCCCTCCCTTCTGTCCGACACCAAATTGTCCACTGTATTTGTGAGTCTGTTTCTGATTAGTTTGTTCTTTTTATTCCTTAGAGTCCGCATATAAGTGAAATCATATAGTGTTTATCTTTCTCTATCTGACTTAAATACCTTCTAGGTCCATCAAAGCAATATCTTTTTCCATCCCCTTCCTTTACATACGTA
>NW_006443225.1:6370700-6379413 GCF_000325575.1 Pteropus alecto | reverse complement strand
GTAGACCCCAGGTTTTCATCACATGGAATATTTTGTGCCAAGCCCTTGTGTCTTGCATAGTTTCTTTTGAGAAAGCAGCTGCCAGTCTTATGGGTTTTCCCTTATATGTAATTACTTGTTTTTCTCTTGCTGCTTTTAATATTCTCTCTTTGTATTAAACCTTTGGCATTTTAATTATGATGTGTCTTGGTGTGGGCCTCTTTGGATCCTGGATTTTTGGAATTCTCTGAGTTTCCTGGGGTTTTATGTCCATTTCCTTCACCAGGTTAGGGAAGTTTTCCATCATTATTTCTTCAAACAGCTGTTCAACATCTTGATTTTCTTCAGTTACACCGATCAGATGAATATTTGGAGCCTTAATAGTGTCCCATATCCTCCTTAAATTATTTTTATATTCTTGGCATCTTATCTCTTGCCATTCCGATTGAGTGTCCTTGGCTTTCCCGTCCTCTAGAAAGGGTATTTGATTCTCTTCTTCATTCACTTTGTTTATACCTTTGTTTATTTCATTTAATATACTTCTCATCTCAGATAATGTGTTCTTCATTTCAGACTGGTTCCCTTTTATAATTTCCATTTCCATTTTCATGTTTTTCTCTCTGTGTTGAAGTTCTCTACACTTCCTAAAAGTTCATTGAGCATCTTTATAACCAGTGTTTTGAACTCTGCATCTGTTAGATTACCTGACACCATTATATCTGGATCTCTGTTCTGT
The DNA here is from genome assembly GCF_000325575.1 of Pteropus alecto. Lineage (NCBI taxonomy): Eukaryota > Metazoa > Chordata > Mammalia > Chiroptera > Pteropodidae > Pteropus > Pteropus alecto. The sequence continues at coordinate 6,378,698 of NW_006443225.1, read as the reverse complement.
TCTCTTCTTTGTCTTCCCATTTTGGCTGCCTTTCCATATCTGTTTGTCTGTTTCTATCTACTAAAGATCCTAAGTCTCCCGATCTTATTAGTGTGGATTTGTGAAGTCTGTGTCCAGTGGTACAGTCCTGAGAGGGGTTCAGCTGCAGGCCAAATTTAGCCCAAGCCTCTACCCCTCCGGGGCCACCTGTTCAGCAAGTAATCCACAGATGCTGTGCTTATAGTTGCCTCAAAAGGCCACACCAGAAACTGAGGCCAGCTGCTTCCAGTGCGAGTCTCAGCAAGGAGCACCTGACTCGCTGAGGATACATCTGGATGTGGCTTCGGTGGGGCTGCAAGTTGGGGAGGTGGGGTTTCAGGGAATCCTCTGGGTGGAGCGACCTCTGTTATCCAGTTTGATGATGTCCCGACTATGGTGGCTCCGTGTCCACACACTGGGAGGGGGGAGGGCTCAACAGGAACCAATAGATACCGCTGACACATGTGTACCCAGAAAGTCTCGCCTGGGCCCTCACTCCAACAATGTCTCCCTGTAAATCTCTGGTGCCCCTGTGCACAGCCGAATTGGCACTGGTGCTCAGAGCGAGCAGGTCAGTCACCATGAAAATCTGCTTGCAGACGCGGCCCCTTTAAGAGGCGTCTGTCGCTGCCACAGCCTCCATCTCACTCAGCCGCTGGAGACCGGGCAGCCCCACGTCCTTGCCCCGTCCTACCTTCTGCTGTTGCAGAGGGTTTTCTTGGATTTCTCCCTAGTTGTGTGGATTGTAGATCCCAGGCGCTTTTTCCTTGCTGCTGCTCTTTTTTTCCATCACAACTTTGATTTAGTCGCCAGAGGGATGAACAGCCTCTATCATTTATGCCATTTTTTTTCCCATCTAGACTTTATTTTTTACAGCATTTTTAGGTTCACAGCAAAATTGAGGTTCCCATATACTCCCTGCCCCTTTTGTTTTTAATGCTGTACTTTATGAAAATATAGTCACACATAGATTTGTTAATTAAAATGTGGATTCTTAAAAAAAAAAAAACTTTTAAAATTTAAAGGTAGCAGAAGCTCACAGAAACAAGGACAAGCACTGCAGACCTGTGTAACATGAACGTAATCATTTCCCCTGCTTCCTACCCCGCCCTAATAACACTCAGTTCATGTGTAAACCCTGGACATCATTTTTCTAGGCTTTGAAAACATCTTTACGCCGAAGTAGTTTTTCCATTTTAAAATTATTTTTACAAAAATGAGATCCTACCATTAATATTGTTCTGCAGCATAATTTAAAAAAATTTATTATGGATTTTTCAGCTTAGTGCATAAAAAAAACCCAACTTATTCTTTTTAATGGTTGCACAGTATTCCACAACCTATACTTTCTTATAGCATGGAAATTTATGTGATTTTTGTATTACAAATCATGTTTAAGTAAATATTCTACACATTCATCTTTACGCATTTGTGCTAAAATTTCTATAGGATAGAGTCAGAAGTATAGAATTGAAATCATTAGGTCATTTTATACATGCACATACACACACATGCATACAATTTTCCCTCTTTAAATTCCATTACATTTTATGAACATGTAAATTCTTAATCCTGGATGTTATTAAGCATTTTTATTTTTTGCCAATTTGACAGGCAAAAGTTGGTATCTCTTTGTTTCAACTTATATTTTACTAATCTTGAACATCTTTTCATATGCTTGAATCATGTGTTTCTTCTTTTATGAATTGTCTGTTCATGTTCTTTGCCTATTTTTTCTTTTGAAATATTTTACTTATACAAGTAATATGTTAATGCAACATTATTAAAATTGAAACAGTATAGAAGTGTACATAACTGAAAGTAAAAATTCTCCATCCAGAAATTAGTTATAGTCAAAAGTTTGGGATATATTCCTCTATATAATTTTCTCCCTGTGTGTGATACATACATATATAATATATATAATCATAATATAGGTATTATTCTGTATCACTTTTATTTGACTTATCTTGTACACATAGATTTATATATTATGTAAATGGTTTTACTTAATAATATGTCATTTACATAGAACCCTGATTTTTTTAAATGATTGTGTATTATTCCATGAAAAAATTTTCTCTTTCTGTTTAATTAACATGTATATGCTGCTTACTGTGCATAAGGTACTCTTCTAGTGCTTCATAAATATTAGCCCATTTCATCATCAAAACAACCCCATGGAATAGGTATTTCGGTATCCCCATTTTATCAAGGAAACAGGTACAAAAAGGTCAAGTAAGTTGCTTAAGATCACACTACCAGTTACAGAATAGGTTAAAATTTTGTTTTAAAATTCTCTTATCGATAGGCTTAAACTGTTTCCACGTCGTACTGCAATAAACATCCCAGGGACACAGGATGAGAAAGGAACTGCGAGAGGTGGAAGGAAGAACCAAAGCAGGTAGGAGGAGGAAAGGCTGAGGGCACAAGTGTGGGAGTGGAGATGGTCAGAGAAAGAATGCACTTTTACAGCATCGCTAAGCTGGAAGTAATGGACCGTGCAGCCAATCAAGTGTGATTTGTCTTGAGGACAGGGTTAAAAGAAGCCAACAAGAGCCAGCTTGCTGGGCAGGATACCATGTGGAAAACTTGATTAGTAAGCCGCAAGCAAGGAGTCTGATAGCGATTATTTTTCAGTGATTTGGATGCTAAATGTGAAAGATCACACTTTATTATCAAGTAGCACATTAATATGATTTACTATATTTACTTGGCAAACGCTCAGTATTTGCCGAATGTTTATTCATATTGAATTGAGTCGAATGCATACTGAATGAATATTTGCTGTTTATTTTTGACATCTTATAGCTAAAAGAAGAGAAAGGCTATTTTTCAGGATAATGAACTAAGAGATGTATAGAAAACAGCAGCTTAAAAGTAGATGAGAGACGATAAAAAAATAGTAAAAATTGTAAAATGCCTTAGATATGGTCAAACAAAAAGCAAAAGGGGCAGAAATTTTCTCCCTAAAATGCACTGAATTCGAAATTGCAAACATAAGACTAATTTTAGATTTTGAAAGCGAACTGAGCTCCTCAAAACTTTTTTTCTGGAATGAATGTCATTATCTTAAAAGTCCTTGTTGCACAGATAGACATCTTGTTCCTGTATAAGTTCCCAGATGAAAACATTTACTATCATAATAATATCAATTTCCCCCCAAACTAAACTATACACTTAACACAATTTTTAAAAATTCCTAGAGAATTTGTGGGGTTTTGAGAGGTGGTGCTAATGTAGAAATCTGTGACACAATAAAAATGTTACAGACTGGTCCAAAAACGCATATAAAATTCTGTCTGAAATTAAAGTATTTAAATGTAATGAGGGAAAGATAAACCTCAAGCTGCTTAATAAATGACACTGAAATGAAAGATTTTTTTTGAGTGCCCATCGAGTTGCCAAAATACATTTTTTAAATAAAAATTTCCATTGTTGGTAATAGAGCACCTGAAACAGAACACCTTCAAGGTCTAGTTGGACTATAAATTGGTACATATCTAAAGAAAAAATTTATATGTATATAATCATTAACAATGTTCATACTTGATGAACCAGCAATTCTATTTCTAAGAATGTATTCTAAAGAAATAATTGCTGATGTGCCCAAAGATTTAGCTATATGAGTGTTGGTTATTGTCTCTAAATTATTTATAAACCTAGTTAACAGACATGGACGATTAGATAAATTATAGCACGTCCACACAATGAAATATTATACAGCCGTCAAAATCATGTAGAAAACATTTACTGAGTACTCGCTAAGTGCTAAGCCAATTTCTAAGAACTTCACATGTAATAGCATGTTTCACACTCTCAGCTACATGCAATAGCATGTTTCACCCTCCCAGTTACATGCAATAGCGTGTTTTGCCTTCCCAGCAGCCATATGAGGTAGGGTGATTATTACTCCCATTTTATAGAGGAGGAACCTGAACAAGGCATTTCAATCCTTTGAGAATAGGTGTTAGAGCTAGTATTTGCACTAGGCAGTGGGGCTCCTGGGCTCTCATTCCTAATCATTACAACTAAGGCGACTATGTCACAACGTTGGAGATTTTATAATAGAATATGTGAAAAAAAGTGGTGTGCACTATGATCCCATTTCTGTAAAAGAACATATATCTATACATGGTAGGAGAAAGAAACTGATACAAATTCACAAGGGCACAGAGAGTAGGAGAGGAGCTAGCAGTGTACAAGAAATGCCAACCATGTTCTGATTAGCGGGGTGGAATGTGTATGAGCAGTGCCAGTCACCGGGGCAGGGGGACCGGAGGCGTGAGGCCTGCCTCCATGTCACCTCTCAACACTGTACAGCCAGGGGTCAACCTCCGTCCCTCCTTGCACAGGACCTGGAGGTTGACCAGGGAGGCCTGGCACCACAGTGGGGTGAGAAGCATGGCTGAGAACTCTGGGGAATAGATTATGAGGTGGAGACGAACAGGACATGGGATGGTTGTTTTGATTGTAAGCCTTTTAATACAGCGGTCCCCAACCTTTGCAGCACCAGGGACCGGTGCTCCTCTGAGAATCTAATGCCTGATGATCTGAGGTGGGGCTGAGGCGGTGACGCTAGCACTGGGGATTAGCTGCAAATGCAGATGAAGCTTCGCGCCCTCCCCTGCAGCTCAACTCCTGCTGCGCAGCCCGGTTCCTAACAGGCCACGGACCGGTACCGGTCCACAGCCTGGGGTTTTGGGACCCCTGTTTAAATACTATTAAGCTTTTTAAAAACCGTGTGCATTAATAACTTTTTTATAATGTATTGAAGGAATGTTTTTATTAAAATGTAAAAAATCAGAACTAGGTTGGTAACAAGTACTAGTAATCAGATTGATACATGTACACTACTGTTCACAGCTACAGTAGTCAAAACAGCCAAAAGGGGTAAACAGGCCAAATGAATAAGCAAATTGCAGCATATGTATGAGATGGAATAATATTCAATCATAAAAAGGAATGAAGCAGTGATGCACACTACAATGAATATGAACTTCAAAGATACCATGCTAAATGAAAATATCCAGACACGGACCACATACTGTATGATTTCATTATTATGAAATATCCAGAATCAGTAGATTTATAGAGGCAGAACACAGATTAGTGGTTACCAGGGGCTGGGTGGCGGAGGTCATGGGGAGTAACTGCTGAGTAGGTATGGGGCCTTCTCTGGGGTGATGTTTTGAAACTAGGTAGAAGGTGGTGGTTGCATAGATTGTGAATATACTAAATGCTACTGATTTGTTCGCTTTAAGATGGTTAATTTTATGGTATGTGAATTTCATCCCCCAGTTGAAAAAAAAAAGAAGTTTTCAGGTTGAGAAAGGAGTGAGAAGGTAAGAATGAGGGAGCTCAGTGCCACTGCACGGCACGTTTGCAGGAATTTTGTCGTCCAGACGGGCGATGCCGCCTGATGGGATGACATGTGGCCCTCAGAGCAGGTGACACCATGGAGACGCAAGCATGCCAGCCCCATGACATCGCCGAGCTTCAAGTGGCAAAGGGCTGGGTTTTGATGGGTCTTAAGTTGTGAGACATTCAAAATTAGAAAAGAAATTACGCCACTTGCTGAGCTTTTCTCTAGGTTTAATAGACACAGATGAAGAAAATAGAGAACTTTAAGGACGTGTTCTTTAAAATCTCTTTACACCTAGCTTGTTCATGTCACTTGTGGTGTTCCCCAAACTTCAACTTCATCATAAACACATACTGGGCTGATTAAAGAGCAGAGTGCTTCTCTTTCTTACTGTGTGATAATTCGTAATAATCCATCACCACGTTATGGGCTGAATTGTCGCCCCCTCCCAAATTTGTATGTTGAAATCCTACACTCCAGTAGCACAGAATGTGACCTTACCTGATGACAGAATTTTTAGAGGTAATCCAGTTAAATGAGGTCATGAGAGCGGGCCCTAATACAGTGTGACCAGTGTCCTTATAAATAGGGGAAATTTGGATACGAAGACACACGCAAAAGGGAAGGTGATGTGAAGAGACATAGGGACGAGATGGCCATGTGCAAGCCAAGGAGCGAGATCCCCCCCTCACAGCCCCCAGAACGGAGTAACCCTGATACTCTGGACTTCTGGTCACCAGAGCTGAGAGACAATAAATTGGTGTTGTTTAAGCCCCTAAGTTTATAACATTTTGCTATGACAGCCCTAGGAAACTAATAACGATGTTATATAATAATCATTGCTTTTCACACTTAAAATGCACATTACCTGCATAAAATACTTCACCCATCCTGCCGTGGCTGGTCACGTGGAATCAACCCAAGTTCCTCTGAGATCCTAAGTTCCATAGGACAGGTCTTAGGAATAGATAACTATGTAGCCACAGCCCCTGATCGAACCATCAAGTTTGTTTGATTATAGTCCTTAGTCCACTTAACCCACTATTAGTACAGTCTTTAATAAAGGCTTTGATAAGACTAACTGTAAAGAGGATGTTGAATATCAGTGGTTTAATGTAAATCACCACCTGCTTGGGGGAAAGGAAGTATGGACAACTTGTACCTGGGCTGCTCCCAACCCACACACAGGCACCTATGAAAAGACGGAGAGCAGGCTGGCTTTGGCCATTTACCACGTACTTGTAAATGTGAATTCTGTGCAGTAGCAGATCTTGGGGGCTGGGATGTGGCTATTTTAATGCAAAATTAATTGTCAACTAGAAGATGACTTGGTCTTCTCCCTAGTGGTTACCTTCCCCTCCTGCTAGTTGCCTTCACTCTGGTCCTCGTGGCTGAATCTCGTTAGTCATATTCAAATTATCGTAAATGATTTCAGTATCTCAAAAGCAAACACACCTCTCCTGCTCAGCTTGTCCCCACTTTTTAAGTTGTCCTTATTTCCACAATAGGAAGGACGTCTTTTCTAAAATTTGTTATTTTTCACTTTGTCATTGCCATAATCATATCACACGTGTACACATTTGACAGGTGCTTCAATTTGACTGAATTCTGAGTGTAACATTAAAAATTGTACCTATAATGTCATATCAAGAAAGTGTGCTGTATCTTTGATATTTCATGAAATCTCTACGTACAAAGATTTCATATTCCGAATAGCATCCCGAAGTATAAATTAAAGGCAGGAAGATGTAAAAGATATTCCTAGAGATTACCGTTGCTTCTCTCTGGATGAGCTCTGCATGTGCCGAGCAAGGAGGCAGCTGTCACGCTCCCATAAACCCATGGCTTTCACACGACCTTTCACTGAAGGTACAGACAACTTATCAAAAAAAAAAAAAAAAACCCAAATGCTTTCATTCATAGGATATACAGGATGTTTTATATTCCTAGGGCGGCCGTGACGAAGTGCCACAAACTGGGTGGCTTGAAACAACCAGACACTTTTTCTTTCACAGTACTGGAGGCTAGAAGCCTGACGATGCCGGCGAGGTTGCAATCCCTCTGCAGCCTGCAGAGGGACCCTTCCTTGCCTCTCCCAGCTTCCCGGGGCTTGCTGACAGTCTTTCCTGTTCCTTGGTTTGAGGCCGTATAATGTCAATCTCTGACTTTGTCACGTGGCCTCCCTGTGTGTCTGTCTTCACATGGCGGTCTTCTTATAAGGACGGGGTCCAGCATGACTTCATTTTAATTACATCTGCAACAATCCTTTTTCCAAATAAAGACAAATTCAGAGGCACTGGGGGTTAGTACGTGTGTGTGTGTGTGTGTGTGTGTATTTTTGGGGGGTGGGGTGGACAATTCAACCCATAACAAGGGAATAAGGTAAATGTCACACATTTAAGTTTTTAGGGCAACTCAAAAGGTAGCATTTTTGTTTAATGGAGACAAAATCATATTTACAAGAAAGTGCATAAAACATATATGCATAGTTTAAAGAATTATAATGCGAATAACCATGTAACCCCCGTTCAGGTCGAAAAACCGAACATTGCTGCTACCAGAGAAGCCCCTGTGTGCCCCTTCATCAAATCCCTCCCCCAGGACCAGCCAGCATC
>NW_006443225.1:6354578-6370651 GCF_000325575.1 Pteropus alecto | reverse complement strand
CTCTTTCACGACCTTGATATTTTTGAAAAGTACTGGCCATTTATTTTGTAGGATGTTCCTTAATTTGGGTTTGTTTGAGGTTTCCCAAAGATTAGATTGAGGCTATATATTTTTGGCAAAACCCCACAGAACTGTGCCCTTCTCAGTGCAATGGCATCAGTTGGTACACGCCGTCCTCACATCTTGATCACTTAATGCAAGTGGTGTCTTTAGTTGACTGTTGTTACTACTTTTCCTTTTGTAGCAGTATCCTGTGGTGATACTCTGTACATATTTCTTGTCATGTTTTGCCCACTATGTCTAGCACTCATTAATGATTCCTATCTTGATAATTTTCTGCTTATATCGTACATTTTGTCTCTACTAATTGATATTCTACTCTAAGGAAAAGCTACCCTTTCTGCCCTTTTATTGATTCAATCACTTATCTATACCATGGACATTTATTTCCATGGTTTACAATCCATTACTAGCACCAGTTAGTTTTTCAAGTTGTCCCAGATTTGGCCATTGGAAGCAACAAGTTGGCTCCTGTATCCTTTGACAAATAAATGCCTCTCTTCCCTTGCCCCCTCATCATTTTATGAGCACTTCCTTACTTTTTTGGCACCACAAGATGTTCCAGGCTCATTTCCGAATTTCCTGCCCCAGCCCTGGTATCAATCATTTTTCCAAGGAACCCTTTGTAAGAGAACGGTACTTAGAAACCAATATCCGAGCACTAGGTGTGCTCATTGCTACTGAGGTGTCTTTGCTTTCAGGTCCTTTCTGTAGACAAAACTAGGAAATATATGTACCTATATTCACACTCACCCATCTCTCTCTACACATCTGTACATATGAAAGCTGAGTCCCTAATATCTCTACTCTTACCCAAGACCACAGAGTTCTTCCACACTCGGTTCAACTTTTATTTGTAACTCTTCTCAAAAATAGAAACCTTTGCTTTTATTATGGATCTTCCATTATCCATATTTGCTCAATCTTAATATACAAAAAGTATTTTTAGAATTGCTAACCCATACCTTTTTACTAGAGTATACTTGTGTACAGATCATTGTCTTTAACCTTACAGTATACATATAGTCAAAATCCTGTTTTTAAAAGTTTCTGGTTTTCTTTCCTACCCCCTTCCAGTGTGGTAATGTCACTCATTTGTAATATAGGCAGGTTCATTCATTAGTATTTTGAGTTCCCTGCACACTGTGGTTGGTTTTAATTATTTCTGGAGTATGTGAAACATTACTATAGTTATGAGTCAGAACTGAACAAAAATGTACACAGGGAGAGGTATCTCTCATCCCAAATACTCCATTCCCAATCTTCCTTATTTTCCACTCTGTATCAACCCACTCTCTGTAGGTAACTCACTTCATTAGTTTGTTTACTCTTCCCGTTTCTTTTGCACGAATAAGCAGATACATGTGTATTTTCTTATATTGCCTGCATTACACGAAGAACGGTAAACTGGAGACATGCTCGCACTTTGCTTTTCCAACGTGATATATCCTGGAAATCATGACATCAGTTCACAGAGCTGTTTAGGACTCCACTGTGTGGCTGAACCACAGTTTATGAACAGGTGGTTGCTCCCATGTATAGATACTTATGTCATTTTTAATTATTTTGCAATTGCAGCCAATGCTGCAGTGAGCGAGCTTGTGCATATGTGCTTTTGCATTGTTGGAGAGAATCGGCATGGTGTTCCCTGCAAGTGGCATGGCCAAGTCAACAGGTTTTAAGTATATTTTGGTTTAATTAGGTATTGCCAAGGTCCTCTCCAGAAAGACAGTACTAGTTTGCACTTCCACCAGCAACATGAGTGTTTCACCAACAGAATGTGCTGTCATACTTTTATTAAATTTCTTCCACTCTCTCAGGTGAGAAATGGTATCTTAGTTTTAATTTACATTTCGAGTATGTTTGAATTTGAAAAATACATTTTAGGGACATTTTTATACCATTTTTGGCGAATTGTCTTTTTTTCCTATCAGATTTTCGGTCCCTTGTCCTTCAGTTTTTGAGTTGGCCTCATAATTTTGTAAAGCTTATGAATACTGAATACACACTGGCACTCTAAAGTTTCCCATCATGATTTCAACCAAAGTAAGTACCATCATCGAGTATGTACCAATGTAAAACGAGATGCTAGGTTCCATTTTCATTCGAACGCCAAAGCACATGTAAACTCTAAGAAACACAGGTAGATATGCTGGTTCGTCTATTTGTATTGCAAATTCTAATTATGAAACAGGGTCATCTCCTTGTATTTTTTAAAGCTCATATTGTTAAACCCTATCATGCCAATCTTATTAATGAGCTTAGATGGGGCTTCACTACCTATGAGTGAACCAATACTAATGTGTCCTGAAGCCAGACATGTCATTTTTTGAATGATTACACATTTTGGTATCATTTACATTCCTACTCTCTTGACTATCAGAAGTTAAATAGGGACTACTATCCTGTTAACAGGTATTTAAAATAAAAAAACGAATTTTTTATAAAGATCCACTTCAGCTCTCATATATTGCTGAATTGCATATCTAATTATATGCTACTCTTTCAAAAATCTGCTCTTGATTCAGTTGTCTTAAATTCAGAAGAAAAACAGTAACACACTATCTTTATGAAGATTACAACTTCGGAATGTTACATGTTGAGACATTTAAAGTTGTATTTATTTTTTAGTGACTGATTTTCTAGCTCTTAAAACAGGTCCAATGATGCTACAAAAACTGATCAAAGATTAAAGACTCAATTACAGTATTAAAGATTCAATTACAGGTGCCGATATTACATTATTTGTCACAGGGATAATAAAATGAGCAGAGTAGAAAGCTGACAGTACATTTGCTTAGTCAATTGATGTAAGTAGATGAGATCTGTAGAGAAAGTAGTAATGAACTATAGAGAAGTCCACTCACTACTCACCCTGCTGCCTAAGCCAGAGGCAGGTTAAGGTTGCCGTGGTATAGGAGCTGTGTTTGAAAGCTCCATCTTTCCTTAGGGTATTAAAATTTATGTGCTGGTTTGTTGTTTTTACCATTAGTTGATGTTCTTATACTTGACTTACAGAAGAATTAGGCAACACAGCATGGAGAAGAAACACATTAAACTTCTGGAAAAGTTAAGAGCAGTTTAAAAATAACAATTTCCAAAGAATCATCCTCTTCTTGGTATAGAGCAGAACAAGTCTTACTTGCCTTAACTTTTTCTACTCATCACTAAGGAAAGTGAATGGTAAGATCAATGAATTTGATATGACCACTTTAAGGGGAAAAAAGTTTATAATAAAAATACTCAAACTCAATCTCCTCTGACCTTTCCCTCTGTCCTCCAGGAGCTAGATAAAACAAAACTAAGACAGCATTACGTGTCTTCCCATAACAGTAATGTTAAAGCTTTATCAGAGTACTGCTGAATATTCAGGGAAGACTTGTAGAAAGGTGAAGTCACTGAGTAAATTGAAAGTAGTCTCATTCGTAGCACTTCCTCATGAAGCTTTCTTACAGTTTAAATGCGCTTTTGTGCTGGTTAAATGCAAAATATTGCTTACATCATCAATAACAAAGCATTTCAATACTGTGAAGTTTTATCACCTTTTAGCAAAATTTTTACTAAGTTTAAGTGTTAAACATTCTGACCCTCTTAAAAATATGCTTAAATACATGTAAAAACTGTGAATGAACTAAAATAAAAAAGTTTTAAAAAAATGATGTGGTCATAATAAAAAAAAGAACACTTTTATACATAGGACTTTATTTTGCACTGCTATAACAATTTCATTATAGACCAGGGGAGAAAAATAAGGGGAAAAAAGGATAAAACTACCACACTGAGTAAATTACTAAAGCTCTTCTACTTTTTAACAGGATTTTCCATCTGGTAGATTTATTGTCATATCTCCTTCAAAACAGACAAGATGCTTACCATATTTCAAAGATTATAGGTTACCACTGAAAGGAAATTTTACACAGTCACTGTACATCAAGGTTGAAAAACTGTCCTGCATGAAAAATATACTTAGAAATCATGTGAATAAAAGAAAAAGAAAACATTATTGTGTTTAAGGAAAAATTAAAGTCCTCATAATGTGCCATCTAAATGTGGACATTCATTCTTCTTGGAGTCGCTTAGGTGTAGGGAGTTCTTGCTTCTGCCCATTTCACTCATTATACTGTGTTTTTACCCAACAGTATTCATTAAGGCGAACAAATCCTTTTCTGAAGAGGTCTTAAAGAAATTGTGGACAAACAGCAAACTTTTGGCATTAAAACAGGTTAACACATACATAGCTTTTAGTAATGTACATTAAGCATATTTTTCTTGGACTAGAGACAAGAAAAGATGGAACATGCTTGCTAACAATGTCAAAAAGTTTAAAATTCAGTGTCCAAGCAATTCCTAACAATGCTTCGGTAGCTTTAAGCTCTAAACGGTATAGAATTTATGCAAATGCATTAATGAATTCAAGCTTGGCAAATTACACCCAAGCAGGTTATTAAACTATATATACAGAAAGTAAACAAATACAGAATTAAAAGAGTCCTTCAGTTTTTCCTTACTTATAGCCTTGAAAATTGACAAACTTTTTGAGGACAGTTCTATTAATATTAAACATTAGGTAACCACAAGTGTTGGGAAACCTAACTACACAAACCAATTTAAAATACTCAAGATGACTTTGTAGTGTTTAATACAATTCAGTTCGTAGGTAAGGGCACAAGACAACAGTTAACAAAAATAATCACATCGATTGACCTAGAAATCAAATGCAAATAGATATGAATACAATCTCCAAAATCTGTCTTTTTAAGTGAACATTAACCATTTATTCAAAGTTATACAAGAATTTGAAAGATTAAAGTCTTCTGTGACATAAAGCCATTTCGAACAGTTTCATGTCTCAGCTGAGCAGGAGGAGAGGGTGAAAGAAATAGTGAGTAGGCCCCATTTGGGCAGCGAGACAGTAAAAACGGACTCAACAGCAGCCTCCTCCGGCCTGCTGTCCTCCCTGATTGCCTGCATGTGTGGCATTAGTAGCAGCATGCTGAGGGCCAATTTTAATGCCATTTGCCTGAAATAAAGGAGAAAAGGATAATAAATGTCGCTGGATCCAATAAAAATCCATTTCATTCTTAATGACACAATGTTACCAAACGACTCAGAAAATATATATATATTAAGCAGATTTTTGCACAATTAAAACGATCTCTCTTAGGGGCATCTCTTCCTTTTAGAAACAATACACTGGGAGTATTTCTGGAAATAATTCTTTATCATACCAGGTACTGGGTAAAGAAACTGGACGGTGCTGCTTTTTAGGGAATTCTCACAATGGAGAAAATGTTTAAAACACTTCTTGCAAGTCATCTTTAAAGGATAAAAATATGTAAGGCCTATGCTGCTCTAACGCAACATAAAATCTTTTCTCTAGACAGCATTTCTCTTCCATGTTGAATCAGCTGTACAGGCTAAGGGCATATGAGTGTTCTGTGTCATCAATAATTTCTATGATCCCCAAAGACATGGCAGCTTGCCAAGAACCCACACACAGAGTAGTGCTTTCATTCATCAAACTCACACTTCTGTCTTAACCCTCACTCCCTCAAGTGGATTTTACCTAAAAATACAACACTTTGAGAAAAGTAATACAGTAGCTTCAGAAATTAAGCTCTTAAGGAAACTTTACGTCACAGTAAATCTCAGATTTATAGTGCTTGGCAGTTGTTCTGCAACAGTAGTAGCCTTGGGGTTTCTGGCACTAGCTCAGTATTGACAGCAGCTGATGTGGTTTCTTTTCGCTCTTTTGAGTCCTCTTTAATAAAAAGCATGCCCTATGGCTCATTGGTTTTGCCCCCTCTGGGCTGGTAGCAACTTCTTGAGGAATCAAGGAGTCAGACCTGGCATTAGGCCAAATAAATCGCACGGCCTGTTGGCTCCTGACAGCACATTACAATCAAAGCCGCACCAAGCACAGTAAAGCAGTCAGCTACTATATGAAACCAGACAGGGACAATGAACGGGCCCTTTTAAATAGAGGCCCAATTATTGTTCAATTTATATGGCATTAGTCTCTGAATGGTGTCGCCTTTAAACTAACTCAAGATTTACTGCCATATAAGCTTAGAAGATAGGATTCAGAAACCATAACTTCCCAAATTAAAACAAATGAGAAGATCAAGTACTTTTTGGAAAACTCAGGCAAACTGTTTTGTTCAGCAAAGAATATTGAAGCGAATAATAAAGAGCCCCATTTATATATAGGCCAAGAGACACACACACACTGGCTTCCTAAGAGAATGCCTTCCTGATGGCAGCCGGGGAGGAGGAAGAGTTTTTCTCTTGAAAGCAAAAAGTCTTAATGTAGAATGGCGAAAATATTTATGTAACAGTAAATAATATGCTATATCCACATAAACATTCTGAAATGAAAATAAATGCATAGCAGGGATTCAGGTCAAAATGGTGACCTTTGGTAAACACTGAATTATATGCTTCAAAACTTATGTTTTATCCTAATCATGTTGACCCACTCTGGCTCAAAATAATAATAAAAAAAAAATTTATAAAACAAAAAAAATAAAACCCCAAAAACCTCCAAGAAAACAAACCAGTGCCAGCTACCAATTGCATATTAATTTAGTTTCCTGAAAACATGCTATGTATGCTATACTGGGGGTAATTTCCAAATTGGGTCTTTCCCACTTTCATACCAGACAACAGGAAGAGCATCTTGCATTAGTAACATGGTACATGCATTTACACACTAGAGAATTATTCCCCAAAGCAGATGACACCATATGGACGCGTGGCTGAAAGTGGATTTTCTTCTCTTTGGAGGATTTATATTATTTTGCATTGCTGCAATAAATGGATAGGGGCACTTACTTTAATCCGTTTGTACAGATAAACTGATGCTCTACTCCTACACACTTAACTATTGTACGACATATAACGAATTTTCAGTTAAATGATTATAAATGAATGTGTTAACTAACACCACAGACCCATTTTAGTAATTTAAAAAATATATAAAATTATGACTCCAAGTAGTAATTAAAATTCTAAATATTAGCCAATAATATTTATATGTATATACCTCATTATTAATGTCAAAGACTCCTTCTTGGATTTTTTCATAAATTTCTTTTGCTGTATTAATAAATGCCTGAAATATAAGGTAGAGAAATTGGTTCAATTTAAAACCATCGAAGTAAAAGAACATTATACAAAAGCTCTAAAAAATATCATAATATTCAATGTAATACATATCAACAGAATAAAGAACAAAAACCACACGATCTTTTCAATAAAAGCAGAAAAAACATTTTGACAAAAATCCAACAACTTTTCATGATAAAAACACTCCACAAAGTAGGACCAGAAGGGAACTTCCTAAACCTGTTTGTCAAAACAGCATCTCAGAAAAACCCACAGCTAACATCGCAACTGTGGGGAAGACTGAATGAAGGCTTTCCTCCTTAGACCAAGGACTGGGTGAGGTTGGATGTGAATGTTATTAGCATTATTAGCAGCACCAACCAAAAAGCAGAAACAACACAAATGTTTGTCAACTGATGAATGAAAACCAAAATGTGGACTAACCATGTAACAGAATGTTATTCAGCCATAGAAAGATGAAGTACTGATTAACGCTACAATATGGATGAGCCCTGAAAATATCATGCCAAATAAAAGCCACCAGACATATAAAAGACCACACATGGTATGATTCCATTTATATGAAATGTTAGAAAAGGTTAATCCATAGAGAGAAAAAGTAGATTATTGGTTGTTAGGGGTCAAGAGAAGGGGCGGGTGGGGCGGCGGGGTGGAATGGAAAGCTACTGCTAATGAGTATGGGGTTTCTATTTGGGGAGATGAAAATGTTCTGGAGTTAGATAGTGATAATGGCTGTACAACTTTTTGAATATACTGAAACCCACTGAATTGTACCCTTTATTTAAAAGGGCAAATTTTATGGTGTGTGAATCTTATCTCAAAAGAAAAATTTATGATGGGGTCGTGGGGGATACCATAATGTGAGAACCAGCACATATGAGAAAAATATGTCAACTAGATGAATTGAATTAACTTCCATGTTGAAAATAGGTTACTATAGAGGCCGCTGTTGCACACAAGATCCCTTTTGCCAGGACAATGTATAAGTTAATACACAGTTTAAGAGGGAAAAACCAAACAATGCTAATGATAAAGAAATAAAAAGGGCAGGCTCAACTTCTATGCCGTGTTGAATAGTTTCACCCTTTTCCCATAAAGCATACTACTAAATTGACAACAAATGAAGTTAGAATACTGTAACCAAATTAAACCTCTAAATAATAAAATTAATCCATTCCATATTTATGTAAAAATTAAAATATTTTATGCATGTCTCGACAATGCTACAGAGGGTGTTTCTAAACTATCAGATTTTAGAGATCACAGATAATAGTATTAATATTGTCAGGTCCTCTTTAATTAGCATTCTATGAAAACTCACAAAGAAATCTATTCTTTACTATCACAGATACAGACCAAATTTGAAAAGTAAACAGGTTCATGGAAAGGGACAAATCATACCTTTCCTCTTTTCTGTACTGGAAACATCTGACTGCTGAACTTGCCACCAGAGCTTTTGTTTCCTAATTAACAGGACTGATATGTTTTCACCTTTAAAGGCCTTACAGCTCCCCAGAGTAATCAATCTACTGCCGCTCAATTACTGCACCAAGAACACACCAGTCAGTGAAGGAGACGTGAATGAGTGCGGCAGGAGCGCAGAGATATGAATATGCATAAACTCTAAGTGGCTGATCGAATCATCAGAGAGGGTCATGAGAATTTGCGGCAAAATAATGAGAAGAATTAATCACTGCAGATCCATGAGGCACTCTGGAAGTGAGTGTGCTTTTCATGTGTGTGCCGGAGTTAGTGAAGGAGAAATTGGCTTTCAGCCAACTATGGACTGATTTATACTCCTCCAAATTGAAGTTATCCCGATAAATAAGGAAAAATTTAACTTTAATTCCAATAACATGTCAATTACAGTGATGGCCTCAGAAATCGGGCTAGCTAAACACTGAAGTCAATAGATTCATAAATTCACAGGGCTGGAATTCCCTTATAGGGCACCCACATGTGTACATTTCACCAGACCGTTAGACAAAACTACAAGGTTCTGTAAGTGAGTTATAACTTCACATAAACATTTATATTGTAAAAACCATTATTAAATGTGCCAATTTATGTAAGCAAATTGACTTTTTGCTACTCTGTTGATGAATCACTTTAAAAACTGTCTTAAGAAAGCTATGCTACATAAAATTTTCCAAGTCACTACTAATTTTCTTGCATAAATATATTAAACACCTTTAAGAATAGTTGTACCCAATGGAAAGAAGATATAATTTTATATCTGAAAAATATGCAATATCATTACAATTGAAATATAACAAATGGTTATATTTTCTTTCATAATTGCCATCATCCTGATGAAGTAGTCTTTGGACAATGCTACATTTACTTATAATCTAACTCTTTGATTACATATTAAGGACACTGAAATAAAATATTTTCCTTTTTTCTGAGAATATTATAGAGAGGATACTACATAAATGGATTGTTTCATCTACATCATAGCGAATATATATATATATATATTCACTGATTAATTAGTCATCAATTTTAAGGAGTCCTCAGAGTTTAAAACCCTATGTGACAAATGTAGACATTAGTATACCTGTTTTAAAATTGTGTGGCTATGACTGAAACTGTCCAGTTCCCAAATAAAATGAACATTAACCAAATATTATTAGGGCTTATTAGAGATCAAATGAAACTTCTATGATAGAGCCTTGGGTGTCACAGTTTCATTCCACTAATGCTGCAAAGCATCTCAAGAACTCAGATAAGAGATAACATATCTATTACGACAATTAGAATTTTATTTGCTCACTTCACCCTAGTCACTAAAATCGACCCCCATGCATATATTTTTCAAGGCAGAGGTGTAACATTCTGAACACAAGAAAAAAATGAGGATATTAGCAACAATAAGTTAACTAAACAGATACTACAAAGGTTTTAATAGGACAGTCTTAACTGGAAATTCTTCCCATTTTAGACATAATTTTAACCAGTTTTACTTTTTCTATTTTCAGGCTATAGGAGCAAATTCTGAGGAGGGGGAAGGAGGAAGACAGCAGGTATGAGGGGTGTGTCTTTGAGCGGGAAGTGGGAGGGGCATGTGCAGCATTTGGGACGAGGCACTAAGGGAACCAGCGCCGGCTGCCGCAGCAGACAGCTGCACAGAACTGCACAGACAGCTTCCGGTCCAGTGTGCAAGTGTTACCGATGACGGTTCAAGTTGTACAGGAGACAGAGGCTCAGTATTTGCCGTTTAACAGAAGAAAAAGAATGTGTTTTTGAAACCTTTCATCACTATTCTTACACGTTTTGATATATTTACCAGGGTAAGATTTTTTAACCTGGGAAATTAATCTATATGGAATAATTATTTCCTTAATATCAGAAAAAAGAAGCTAGCTGATGGCATACTTAAAGAAAAATTTACATTAGTTAATGCAATACTTCTAAAATGGGACATCTTAAAAATAATGCAGGTTTTGTCACATATATGTTAGAACCACAAGATATATATATATATATTCATATTCAAATATCTTCCACATTTCACAGTCAATTCAAATATTAATAGATTACAGAATAGGAAAAAAATATTTGCCAAGAAACTGATAACAAAGGGTTGCATTATCAGCCCCGGGGAACAAACAGTATATGGGTAGATCCATGATCATGAAGTATAAACAGATTTCCCTGCAACTAACTTGATTTGGTGAGCCTCTCGCTTTCCCACACAGAGCTCCGCTCCACTATCAGAAGCCTGACTCTTCATTTTACCATTAGCTCTCCCCCTTTGCCCTACTTTGATTAACTGCCACATTCAGTCCTTTACCTTCATTAGCTATTAATTGCCTTCCACCTCAGACACTAATCTTTCAACCCCTGGCAGTAGTTATCTAAATGGTCCTGAATATCTAAACTTAAGTAAATTTTCAAGGACTTCTATAGCACAAATTAAAATAAATGTAACGACACAGAACTATAAATGCATTATGATTCAAATAAATATTCGGCAAACATACAAGCTGATGTGTATTCTACGTATACTATTCGTCATTTACTCAAGGGCACCTATTAAATCATTACCACAGATTCAACACTTCTCTCGGTACTACGGAAGATACAGGAAAGAGGAGGATATAGTTCCTACTGCTGCTGAATAAACAATTTAGCGGAGAGAATCAAAACACAAGGGCTTACATCCCTGTTGGACGAAAATAAATGTCCCGCACTGGTGGACAGGGCAGGGCCACGGCGAGTCTACTTTAGGCCACGGACAATGTGCTAAGAAGGCCTTCACAGCTGACGAGTGAGAACAGAGGCAAAGGGGAACATGGAATAAAATTTTATTTTTATTAATAGTTTTTAAGGTAAAATACTGAAATAAATTGTTTACAACAGTAACATTTTTATGTAACATGCTGCCACCTGGTGGCAAGATAAAAATTACAGCATCTGTTAGGTAAGAATTAAAAAAAAAAACCCAAATCAAAATATCTTGGTTTTATTTAGACATTTTGAACAGATGCTAGAGACAAAGTACCGTGTAAAATAAGTGACTCTTAGTTTTCTCTTAATTTTCTTCTTAATTGCCGACCAACGCTATGGACATTACAAGAGTCCATTTGCTAAAGCTACAAATTACCAATATTTACTAAAAGTACTTACTATATGGGTCAGTCACTATGCTAAATGATTTACATAGATGTTATTTCTGAAAAGAAATTCAAAATATATATACAAATAAAATTAATTTTTACTTGCTTTCAAGAAAATCGATGTTTGTGTGATGATGCAGCTATGCCTGTGAGATTAGCAGAATGGCTAAAGGTGAGCTCTAGAACCAGACCAGGTAGATTCACACTCCAGTGCCACCTCTTACTAGATGTGTTGCTTTGAACCCATTGCTCAACCTCACTGTAAACAAGGGATTACTGGGGCTTACCTCATAGAATGTAATGCACCAAAAACAGTGCTTGGCACCTAGTAAGTACTCGATGCATGTATGTTAGCTTTCATCACCATAAACATATGAGTGCAATGATATCTGGAGAACAACACAAGTGGGTATACGTGCTAAGTGTGAATGAAACACTGCAGACTGCAGCCTAAAGGGGAGAAGCACTGATCGATGCTCTTCAGTGAATTACAATTAATTCTTGATTAAATAAAACTAAACATTGAAAAAGTCAATTAGCAACATGTAATGTGTTCAGTGAGCTCTAAAGAATAAAACAAACATATTGAGATCGAAGCAAATATTATTCAAATATAGGAGAGTCTTGGAAACAACAAACTAGAATTCAAGACGAGGCAGTTTAAATACAAAACTAAGTCAAATTCCATGACTTTTAAATTTTCTGGTTCTATTTGAGAAGACTCATACTTACATCATAAAACACAGTGGCTTTCCAAGTGTATTTCATGGCAATCCTGCAGGGGTCACCTCTTGGGGATGAGGCAGGAAGTAGAGAGAGCCCAGTGAAGGGAGAACTGTTTTCTCCTCTTTCCCCTCATTTCCCACAGCATCCCTAATTCCAAAGCAGAACCATTCTGCTTTTTTCTTTCTTTCATAGTTTCCTGTTTCATTAAAAGAATGAAGGCCAGTGCTAAATCTACTGATCTACTAACTGAAATGGACAAAAGAAGCACACACTTCTTACGTCCTCCAAAAAGCTTCTAGCTAGAAATGACTTTTGATTTCTAGGATTATTTCTGGAAGTATATAATATTTGTGATTATTTACATCCTTTGTGTCCTTCCCTCTCTTTAAAAAACTAACATCACAAGTGAATGCGTATTAAGAAGGAAAGGAGATAGCCTGAACAAATCTTGAAGCATTTTATCAGAGAAACACAGGGGGAAATAAACACTTTAGATTAGAAAGGTTTGGGGGGTTCCAGTATTTAAGAATTTCCCATTTTCTGTTAGTGATAACTCACAGATATATTTAATTTCTTAGTAATTTAGTTCTTTTCCTCAACAAGCATTTAACAAGTACTTGGTTTGTACCCAGGGCTGAGCATACTCAGATAAATATGAATGTCTTTAATCTCGAAGAAATGGTACAGGAGAGATGTAAATCCAAAACTGAAACACAGCATGGAAAATTCCTCCACAGCTGTTTAGAGGAGTAACATGGCATGATGACTTCTGATGGTTAAAAAAAAAAAAAAAAAAAATCTGTCAAGAGAGAAAGCCCTGTGAGCAAAGGCCTGATGGGTAAGTATATTCTCCCACTCATTTATTGGGAAATTTACGGGGAGGAAAGAGCATTCTCAGCAGAGGCAAATTTTAAGCTGTTTCACTGGAAGCCAGAGACAGGCAGGCATGTGAGATGAGGTTAGAGGTGGCCCAACAGACATCAAGGACAGTTTAGAGGCTGAATTTAAAGGAGATAAGGCTGGCAACAGGGAGACCAGTAAAAAGTCTACAACAATAATCCGGGGAAGAAACAAAGGCCTGACAAATTACAACAGTGGCAACAACAATGGAGAGCAAAGATCAAACCTAGGATCTACTTTGGAGAAATCAATAGGACTTGGTAAATAAGGTAAGGATGGTAAGGTGTTTAATAAGGGTGACTCCACATTTGGCTTAAGTGACTGAGATGGAAGGGTATGCTGTGATTGAGATAGATAAAAAAGAAAAATCAGGTTTCGAGGAGGAAATGAAGAGTTTATTTTAGACACACAGAATTCTAATGCTTATGTCATGTGTAAGTGGGAAAGTCTTGGCAGCTGATCTATAGAATTGTGCACCTATGAATATGCACTCCAGACGAATACACATGTGTACAAGTGTGTGATCCACACATATCAGCATGGTCTTCTCTTCTATGGTAATGTTTGGCTACTCTGGTTTAAAAGCAGAGAAAATGAGTGTCACTTTCTAAGTTAGTCTGGTTTGGATCATCCCCGAAGTTCCCTAGGGTGATGGCTAAATAAGGGGTAGAGAAGCTGATGCTAGTCAGCAAAGTTGCCCAGTTTGTGGGAGAGA
The DNA here is from genome assembly GCF_000325575.1 of Pteropus alecto. Lineage (NCBI taxonomy): Eukaryota > Metazoa > Chordata > Mammalia > Chiroptera > Pteropodidae > Pteropus > Pteropus alecto. Next base: position 6,356,500 of record NW_006443225.1, on the reverse strand, counting down.
GCAGTAAATGTTCATTAAACTAAGCTCTCCTCCAGGACGGCAGCAGCCTGGAAAGGTCAGATCAGATTTCCAGTGTAAACTCATGTGACACCCTCACCACTGAGAACAGGGTTAGGGAGACAACAAAGCCTTTGGTCTTTGTCCACAACTCCATTCATTGCATCACTTATGACACAGCCCAAGGCAAGTTAAGATGTCCTCTCAATGCAAATGAAATCTGTAGATTTTTAAGTAGCTGGTTGGGACTCAAGTTCCAGCAAGGGGACTTCAAATTGGTCTTATTAACTAAAGTCTTATCAAGTCATGTGTCTTCCCCTCCAACACAGAAGCCCACCTATCCTGCCTGTTTAGATGGCAAGTTTCTGTGATTGGTCTTAGGTTAGCTGGCTGTATTTTCAACTTGGCTCTTTCTTTCTTTAGTACTTTTAACAGCCAAGCCAGGAATTTCCAGCCCTGATTTTTAACAATTTAAGATACCTGTGCCTTAAAAATTTTTGATGTTTATATATTTTTCTGGTTGCACATAAATTTCACATAAATTTGCTCAAAATACTTAATTTTTAAGTAAAACTAATAAATATTGGGAAAAAAGGAACCCATCAAATGACTAAGAGGTTGTAAAGAATATCTGACCAAGTGACAATTGTTTGGGAGATGCCCAACTTAACTGTTTTCATACTACACTCACCTTTAGGTCCTAGAAGGAATATATTACTGTAAATTTTGGTAATGTACAACTCTGAGGAAATGAAATTTTAACTTAGAGGGTAAACAAATAGAGAAAACAGAGAAGGAATTACAGAAGTAAATAATTCCTTCTGGAGTATTCTGAAATCTTCAAAAAGTGGCATGGGGCTTTTGGGCAGGGGTACTTCCTCTAGCCTGTCATAATCTTTGCTACAGTTATTCCTAGGTCTAAAAAAAACTGCTTTTAAACCACGAAGACCCCAGGCAGCTACTGAAGGAAGCTCCTGATCAAAGGAGGAGCTTTCAGCTGAGTTTCCGCAAATCTCATAGGTTTTTAGAATGCTTAGGGCAAAAAGGTTTAGACCAGAATTCGACTTACATGTTAACAAGTGGGACTAGAGCATAACCTGATTAAAGACTGAAGGAAGAGAAGCAAGGTTAAAAGTAATTAAATAACAAACATTTGTTATCTACTACGGTGGTGGGGAGAGGGGTAAGGACTGTGCTGTTGCAGACGCAAAGATGAAAAGATAATCTCTTTTCAAGAAATTCTGCCCTTATGGTGAGCTGATATGAGAAAAGGAATGTCATGACAGACTGCTGAGATAAATTCATGCCCAGGATGATACAAGAATATACGCAGAGGAAAGAACACATAAATTGTGACTGTGTGCATGTGTGTGGCGGCTGGTGGTTGGAGGGGGACAGGGAGGTTGTGTCATGGCATTCCAAGAGGAGGCATTAGACTTGACTCTTATCTTTGAAGGGTCAGGAAGAAAGGAAGAGCATTTCAAGTGCAGAGATCACTCTTTCTGTGGCGGGGGTACAGCGCACCCGTCAGCTGATGGCTCTTAGTTTAATATGGACAGCACGCTGTGGGAGGCTGGCAAACACAGGGACTAGTCTTCCAAGCTGAGGATTTTTATTTTGAAGCTGTGGGGAACCACAACATGATTTAACAAAATTTGTGAGTGACATCCAATTTTCATTTCAAGAAAGATCTCACAGGCAACAGTGTAGAGGATTGAAAAATGAAGACAGGGAGTCCAATTAGGAGGCAATTATGGAAGGAGAAAACTTGGAGAGAATTTAACAGGTAGGAATAAAAAGACACAAGTGGAAAGTGATACATATTAACTGAATAAATGACTGTTTCAAGGGGCTGGGGAAAAGGAACACTCCAGGATGTAGGACAGTGCAGATCTGAAGATGAGAGAAGCGCTATCGGTTCAAGC
>NW_006443225.1:6335769-6354553 GCF_000325575.1 Pteropus alecto | reverse complement strand
GAACCGGAAGGGTCCGAAAGCCGCTCATGCAGAGCTGTCCAGGCAGAAGCGATCAGCGCTGAGCTGCACACAAAGCCTACCCTTCAGAAGGGTGTCTGATGTCACTGATTTAGGTGACATTTCAACATGGAAGAGTTGCTAAGGGAGGCTGGAAGGCTAGAGAGGCAGCAAGAATGAAGACTAAACGGTATCATGGAGCTAAGGAAAAAGAAAGTTCATGGAAGAGCAGTCAAAAGTAAGGAATACTCCCAAGGGGCGGCTGCCTAAGGGAAGAACAGAGAAGCATTTGCTACGTGGGGCAATGAGGAGGTGCAAGGTGATGTTGGCCATGGTGGAGGAAGTCAGACGGTGAATTGAGGTGTGAAAAAGAATGAGGAAATGGAGATGGATCTTGCTAGAAGGTAAAAGAGACCGTATCCAGGGAGAATTGGGAACGACAGATTTTTATTTTAAGATGGCTGAAATGTGACTACATAATTATATGCTCAGAGTCAAGAATCAGTAGAAAAAGAGAAGATGGAGATGATGAGGTCTGAAGGAATAACGCCTCTGAGGAGGTGGAAAAGGAACGCACTCTGCGAGTCTTCTCAGCCTCTGCACAGAGTGAGGCACGGGGCAGCCGTGTCATCACTGAGAGCAGGTTCCACGTGCAGACTTTCAGGCCACGCCCCAACCTACTGAATCAGGGTCTGCACAGGATTCCTAGGTGAGCTGAATGCGCATTACTGTTTGAGAAGCACTGCTTGTACATACAACTGATTTGGAAAAAAAACCCAATTTTTTTTACAATACATTCTGAGCTTAAAAAAAAGTAGTTTCCACACTTCCCACTGCAACCTATATGTTACTGTGAATTAGAAGAATAAGCAAAATAAAAGTGACACCAACCCCTCATGTGCATCCCTCACCCATAATTCCATTTTTTTCTGCGAAATGACTAAATCACACTTGGAAACCTTGGGGTTAAATAAAAGTCAACAATTTTCTGAACACTGGTTTCTCAGAAACTGATAGACTACTGTGAATTCTGGTTTTCTAAAAGGTGGATACAGTCCAGCTCCTCCTCCTCAACTCGTTTGACCAGGGGGACCCTCTGTAGAAGTGATCATTTTAATTAACATTCCTCAAAGGAGGATAAGGAGAATAAGGACAATCTTTCGTACTGCTATTCCCCACTGAGTAGTACAACATGAAGGGGAATGGACGGTGAACTGAAACCCCTGGGTCTGAGTCCTCCAGGGAAAATGGGGATGATGTATGTGAAGGAACCTTGACAATGTACCATGCAAATATACGACGGAATCATTATGTCAGGTACTTGGCATGTTTTAATCATTTGAAAATACTTCTGAAAGAAAATTTCCGTTTATGAGATATTCTTCTAAATGCTGATACCACATGTGTACAATCGAGATCACTGGATTCCCGTGACAGGAGGAAGGGCTCCTTGTAATCTTCATACGAATTCCTCAGCTTGTCACAGAACAGACCACAGGGGTCATATCTTCTTGGAACCCTGCAGAATGGGACACTGAACAAAGTTATGGTCCTGGAATGAACTGCCAGAGGGTGCCAGTTGAGGTGTGAATCTGATGGGGAGCCAGGGCAGTCACCAGGCAGACACTACATCTTGGTGTCCTCAATGACCTTCAAGTCTCAGTTGAAAATGGAAGTCAAAACTGATATTCAAAAATATTACTGCTGGTCACATAGTCAATTCTTATTTCCTTACCAGCAAAATCTTTAATAAAATAGAGGTCAAATATATATATATATATATAATGTGTGTATGTATACACACACACACACACACACACACACACACACACACACATATACACATATACATATTTTTTCTTTTTTGTCAAAGAGCCTAAACCTCACTGTCCTTATGTAAAATGTAATGACCCTATAAATGCTCTGCACATTCAACATATTACTTGAATAAATGATAAGCAACATATGGATTTTTCCATTTACATGCTATGCACTCAAATATGTGTATAGCATCAAATATTATGTTTAAAAAATCAGTAGTAATGACAGTTGAACACATAAAGGATGAGTTCTGGTGTCCTATTACTCTGGGAATACCACGTAGACAAGAATATTTTGGTTGAAATTGGCTTTCTGATTTCACTGACATTTAGGGAATGAACTCTGGGGTGCACTTCTATTATCACATTTATAGATGTATTTCCTCAGTGAATAACAAAAAGGATAAATGATAATAGCATATTTGGAGCCATCCCAAGTTGTATAAAACTGATTAAAATCCATTTCACAGAAGAAATGAATTCCTCTATTATAACTTGTAAGTTACAGCTGGAAAACAAATGTACTTAAACATAATGCTTATGTGCCACATTAGTCTGCTAACAGGAGTTTTATATGAAGAAAGCTTTCTGTTTATGTGTATATAATAAATGTTTGTGTGCATATATATGTGTGGTATTAGTGTTATATGTGATTTTATAAATATCAAATTATATCTCTACCTACTGAATAGCAGACCTTGTCTTAAATTCTTACTTCTTTAAGTAAAACCTAGCTTAGCCAGACTAGGGTATCATTTTATTTTTATGCTCTTTAGAAAATAATTTTTTAAAAACCCCAGAATTTGTAAGTAGAGTTTTGGGTGCCATTTTTAACCTAAGACCCCAGCTGAAGATCGGCAGCATATGTTTAGGTAACAGCAAGATGGCTGGCACATCTGAGGTTATAGCTAATGAAAAATATAAAGCTCGAGATATTATAGGTAGAGCGGTGCTGCGTGATGGAGTGAGCAGGTGCCTGAAGTGGAACAAGGAGGAGGTCCTGTGGTTCAGGAATTTAATGAACTTGGATCTAGGTGGCAATATCATCAGGAAGATGCTGCAATAGTTGAGGATACTCACTGAAAAATTCACAGGTCAGAAAGCTCATAAAATAGAAGTGGTGACACTTCTTAACAGTACTTTCCAGACTTCACTCTCTCCCCGAGGTTGTTCATTGAAATGAAACATTTTTAAGGTCAAAATCATATACCATCCCACCTACTACTACATGAATAAAGAAGATTCATGTATTATGCTGAGCTGTTGGTTCTGTACTTCATTGATTTTAACTGTATCCTCTCATTCTAGCTCAGTGTTTCTCAACCTAGATACTACTGACATTTTGGACCGGACATTGTGGGGAGCCATCCTGTGCATTTTTCTCTTAACACCACTTTGACCCTTTTCCCTCTCGCAGATCCTTCATGGATGAAATCGTTAAGCTGAGTAAATCAGCAGATCAGCAGATTAAAAGTAAATCTATTCTAACAACTCAACTAATGCTGGTAAAATGGTGTTATCGTATGCTGCACATTATCCAGTCTCTTACAGGGAAAAGCACAAGGTAAACTTCATGGTCTCTACTTGCATTACAGTAACTGGATCTGTCTATAAACATAGACAACAGCAAAGGAAAGAAGTTTAGTTCTAAACAGAAAGTAGTCATCAGTGTACCAGTAAGATTTAACCTGAAAGAATAATGATGTAGTTTTAAATTTCTAAAAGAACCTTTAGCCAGATGGTTCATAACCAGGACATTGACATTTGTATAAATCATTCTTTTGACATAATTATCTTTAAGTAATTTAGAAAATGGCTTTTAAGAACTTTTTTTTTTAATACAGGGGTTCCTCAACTTCTTTACACCTGAGAGCCAAAGACTGGCTAGGAATTGAGTAATTTTCAATAGATTACACAAAGAGGACAAACGACTTCCGTGAGCTTCCTAAACAGCAACCGCCATTTTCGGTGGATGGCTAGGATGGGCCATCAGGATACCTCCCTTACTCTTTTAACTCCTCACATGATCAGCTCTCCTACAGGAAGATCCTCCACATTCAGGCAGTAAGTCTGAAACCATGATCTGAGTTTCTACCCACTGTGTAAACTGCCTTTCCCATGGAAGGTGGCAAAATTAGGCAAATCCAAGTCCTTAGAAAGCAAAAACATAAAGCACTTAGATCAAATTTCCCTGAAATTAATTCCTATTTCTTGCAACCCCAAGTCTAAGTAACTTAATTAATTAAGAATCTCTGAACTCTGTAAAACTAACATATTTATCTCTTATATTTCGTCATGATTCCTCTTGGGATCTAAGTCTAGCAGGCTAACTCTTGTTAAAATCCCAGAGGTAATATATTCTAATTTTATGAGCTGTACGATTTTCATTGAGGCCTTAGCTCTCCAACCACAGAAACTGTGGTTGAGTGCCTATCGCAAAGCAGATGCTAAAAAATGTTGGCTTAGTTCTTCTTCTTCCCACTTCCTGAAGTAAAAACATATACCTTTTGTTTGTCTTCCTCAATCCCAAAGCAACTAAGTATTTGTTCTCCAACATTAATTGAATAAAATAAAAAGAACGCTATTCAGACTTGATATCAGATATTAAGGAATTATTGCTAAGTTTGTTAGGTATAATAATGGTATTGTGGTTTGCATGGGGTCATGAATGAACTCATTTTTTAAAAATATTAGCTTATATATTAAAATTTAAAACATCTACTATTTAGCCCATTTTTGGAGTTTTTCTCTTAGTTTGCTAAATGTAAAACTCATTTACAGGTCTTTCTCCAACCAGGTCTTTCTTATTCCATATAGCCTAGCTGTCTTCTTTTCTTTAAATGAATATTTATATAATTTTATCTTCAGCTACATCTGAGAAATTTTATTGAGAAAGTCTATGCATAATAAAAATCTCAACAGGAACTATTATTTATTAGGTATATGCTAAACACATAACCTTTAGCATGGAGGGACCTGGTTGGTGTGTAAAAGTTTGCTCTGTTCAGAAATGTGAGAGACGCATGAAAAAGCCATACTTAAAAGATAACAATAATTTAAAAAAGAAATTCTATGTTCATGAATTCAAAAAATATAATTTAAGCTCTTATAATTATATTACGTTATTTTCATATTACTATTTTATTATAATATAATTGTGAGGCTTCTTAATCCTTAATTTTAATTTGTTTAGATTGCCATTATGATCTTAAAGAATAGGGTATATTTAATTAGTTTGTATGTGGTTATTATTATGGTATTTGATCAAATTTTTGAGATAATTACAGATTCATATGCAGGCATATGTCATTTCAAGAAAGTCATCTAAATAGAATCATATGGTATGTAATCTTTTGTTCACAAAGCATAGTTTTCTGGAGATTCATCCAGATTGTTGATGTAGTTCATTCCTTTTTACTGCTGAGTAGTATTCCATAGTGTGGATGTACTTGACTGTTATGAATAAAGCTGCTAGAACAAAAAAATCTCTGTATGGGTTTCAGCATAAGTCTTCATTTCTCCGGGATACATGCCCAGGGGTGCAACTGCTAGGTCCTACAATAGCTGCATGTCTAGTTTTGAAATAAACCGCCAAAATGTTTTCCCAAGTGTCTATATCATTTTATATTCTAATCAGCAATGTATGAGTGATCTAGTTTCTCTACATTCTTGTCAGTATTTGTTGTCACTATTTTTCATTTTAGCCATTCTGATAGTTGTGTAGTGATATCTCTTGGGGATCATAATGTGCATTTCTCTAATGGCCAGTGGTGCTAAATATCTTTTTAAGTACTTATCTGACATTTATATATCTGTTCCAATAAAATTCCTGCTCATATCTTTTGCCTATTTTCTGATTTCTTCTTCTTTATTTTAGTTTTGAGATTTCTCAGTTGACTACTTGGTTTGCAAGTATTTTCTCCTAGTCTGCAGACTGTCCTTCTATCCTCTTATCAGGATCATTCAAAAGGTTTTATAGACTCATTTATCAAATTTTCCTTTTATGGATCATGCTTTTAGTGACAAGCAAGCCTAGTGCCAGATCCTTAAGATTTTCTCATTTTCTTCCCCCTAAAAGATAAAGTTTTACATTTAACTCCATGATCCATTTTGAGTTAGTTTTTGTATAAGGTGTAATATTTAGGTTCATTTTTTTTGCCTATGGATAGCCAATTGTTAGAGCACCGTTCATAGAAACAGTTATCTTCCTCCATGAGCTGTTTTTGTACCTTTGTTAAAAACTGATTGGGCGTATTTGTGTGGGTATATTTATGGATTCCTATTCTGTTCCACTGACGTATTTATTCTTTTACTAGTATCACAGTCTTGTAGACTGATGACACAAGACTTGAAACTGAATAGTGATTCATACTTTATTCTTTTTCAAAATTGATTTATTTGTTCTAGTTCCTCTGTCTTTCCATATATATTTTATATGAATAGTCAGATATCTATAAAAAAATCTTACTGGGATTTTATTAGTAATTGGGTTAAACCGGTGTATCTATTTGTAAAGAAGTGACATCTTTACTAGATTATGTATTCCAAACAATGAACATAGCACATTTATCCATTTATTTAGATCTTAATTTTTCAGTTTTCAGCAGTTTTGTAGTTTTCGGCATACATGCCCTGTGCATGTCATTTTTAGATTTATACCTAGTTATTTCATTTTCTTTTTCTGTGACTACAGATGGTACTGTATTTTATATTTTGATGTTCATCGCTAGTATAAGGAAATATAGATTTTTTTATACCTGTCTTGTATCCTGTAACCTTGCTGAACTCACTTCTCATCTCTAGTTGTGTGTGTGTACACGCATGTGTGTGTAAATTCCTTGGGATTTCCTACAAAGACAAATCATATCACACACTAACAGAAACAGTTTTATTTCTTCCTTCTTGAGCTGTGTGCCTTTATCTCCTTTACTTGCTTTATTGGACTGGCTAGGACTTCTACCAATATGTTGAATAATGGTGAGAGCAGACATTCCTGCCTTGTTCCTGATCTAAGGTGTAAAGCATTATGCCTTTCACCATTAAATATAAGGTCAGCCGTATTTTTTTTTTTTTTGATGCTCTTCAACAAGCTGAGAAGTTCTCCACAATTCCTTTATATTTTATTGAGAGTTTTAAAAAATGTGTGGGTGTTGCATTTTGTCAAATGCTTTTTCTGCACTGACTCCTAGAATGTGTGTTCTTTTTTTCCTTTACCCTATTAAAATGGTGGATTTTACTGATTGGTTTTTGAATATTGAACCAGCCTTGCATCCCTGGAATAAATTCCATTTGGCCATGATGTAGATATTTTATGTATATGTATGTGATGTCATCTATTGTTGAAATCTATTTGCTGATATTCGTTGAGGATTTTTCCTTATATATTAATAAAAGTTATCAGTCTGTACTTTTTTTGTACTTTCTTTGGTTTTGGTATCAGAATAGTATTAGCTTTATAAAATAAATAAGGAAACATTTCATCTCTTCTACTTTCTGGAAAAGATGACACAGAATTCGTGTTTTCTTTAAATGTTTGGTAGAATTCTCCACTGAAATAGTCTGGACCTAGAGATTTCTTTTATGGAAATTTTAAAATTATGAATTCAATTTCCTTAATAGTTATAGGGCTATTCAACTATCTGTTTCATAGTAGGTAAGATGTAGTAGTTTGTTGAGTTTGTTTTCTTGTCTATTTCATCAAATTTATCATATTTATGTATTATTCCTTTGATGCCTGTAGGATCTGTAGTTATATCTTGTTCTGTTCCTGATATCGGTCATTTATGCCTTCTCTCTTTGCTTGTCAGTTGCCAGAAATTTGTCAAGTTTACTAATTAAAAAAAAAAATAGCTTCTTTTCTTGATTTTCCCTTTGTTTTCTTGTTTTCAAGTTCACTGACTTCTGCTCTTACCTTTATTATTTCCTTCTATTTGCTTTGGATTTATTTTGCTTTGGGTACTGAGGTGTGAGCTAAGATTACTGATTTGAGACTTTTCCTTTTTTCTAATGTATGCATTTAATGCTATAAATTTCCCTCTCTGCATTACCTGTTTCCTACAAAATCTAATATGTTGTATTTTCATTTTCATTCATTCAATGTATTTTAAATTTCTTTTGAGAGTTGACACACATTATTTAGAAGTATACTGTCTAATTTCCAAGTCTCTGGAGATTTTTCCAATTACCTATTATTGATAACTGGTACCAACAGAACTGAAAGGAGAAATATACAAATCCACAATCACAGTTGGAGACTTGTCTTTGATTTCTAGTTAAATTCCTTTACCTACTGTAATTCCATTGCTTCTATTGGTTTTGCTTCACATATCTTGCACTCTATTCTTTGGTGTAAACAAATTTAGGATTGATATGCCTTCCTGGTAGATTCTCCTTACATTATTATATGACGTCCCACTGTCCTTGGCAATTTTCTTTGCTCTTAAGTCTACTTTACATGTTATTAATAGTGTCGCTCCTACTTTCTTTTGATTCATGTTTGTATATCTTTTTCCATCATTTTATTTCCAACTTGTCTGTACTGTTATATTTGAATTAAGTTTCTTGTGGACACCATATAGCTGTGTTGTTTTCTAATCTTCTCTGCCAATCTCTCTTTTGATTGGCATAGTTAAATCATTTACATTTCATGGAATTACTGCTACATAAGGTCTTAAGTCTGCCATTTTATTTTTGTTTGCTGTTTTTTGTTTTTCCCCTGCCTATTTGAGAGTTAATAGAACTTTTTTTTAGAATTCTATGTTGATTTATCTATTATTTTTTAGTGTATCTCTTTGTATATTTAGTAGTTGCTCCAGAGATTGCATTTTTTATATACACACACACACACACACACACACACACACACAACTTGTCACAGTCTTCTAGAGTTGTCATTGTACTCAGTTAGGTGAGGTGCAGAAAGCGTACCTCCCTTGATGTCCCTTTCTCCTCCACGCTTTATAGTATTTCCTGTATGTGCACTGAGAAAAACATCAGATATTACAATTTTGCTTAAATTGTCAAACATAATTTACAAACTCAAAAATCTTAAGAAAAAAGTCTATCATAATTATCCAAACTTTTGGTTAACAGGGTTCCTTCCTCTGTAAGATTCTTTGATCATTTCATTTCTGGTAGATAACTGCCTTTAGCCATTCTTTTTTGATAGATCTGCTATCAATAAATATTTAGTTTTCTTTTATTTGAGAATATCTTGATTTCCTTTTATTCCTGAAAGATATTTTTGCTGGTTCTAGCATTCTGGGCTGAAAGTTCTCTTTCAGCTCTTGAAAGATATTGGGCTATATCCTTCTGGCCTCCACGGTTTCTGATGAGAATTTTGCTGTCATTTGACTTAGTAAGTTATTGTTTCACAATTTTGTTCTTTGTCTTTAGCTTTGAGAGATTGACTCTGGACAGAAGTATGTCTTGGCATGAATTTATTTGGGTTTAACCTGTTTGGAGTTGGTTTAGCTTCTTGAATCTTCTGCCATATTTGGGAAGTTTTCAGTCATTATTTTGTTAAGTACTTTCTCACAATCATCTTCTATCTTCTCTCTTTCTAGGATTCTGGTAACACGATGTTAGACACATTTTATTATTGTCCCATAGGTCCCTCAGGAACTGTTAATATTTTTTCAACTATTTTCTCTCATAGTTTAGGCTAAGTACTTTCTATAATTTTATCATCCACTTCACTATTTCTTTCTTCTGTCCCCTTCATTCTGCTGCTGATCCCATCCACTGAGTTTATTTCGGTTACAGTACTATCCAGTTCTAAAATTTCTATCTGGTTCTTTTTATCTTGTTTTCTTTTACTGAAACTATTTTTCACTTTCAAGAATGCTCCTAATTGTTTGTTGAGGCATTTTAATGATGGGTGCCTAAAAAATCTTTGTCAGAAAATTTAACATCTCTGTCATCTTGCTCTTGTTATCTATTTATTGACTATCTTCCCCCCGCCCCCCATTCGGCTTGAGATCTTCCTGGTTCTAGGTATGAAGAATGACTTTTTATTGAAACCTGGACATTTTGGATAGTTTTATAAGACTCTGGATCTTGTTTAAACCTATGCTTTAGTGGCTTCCTCTGATACTGCTCCTGGTATCAGAAAAGATGAGTGTGGAAGAACCTCATTACAGCCAGCTAAGGGTGGAAGCAGTGCCCAGATTTTTTTCTGCAACATTTGGCTGTAGTACAATGCTGGTTTTCTGAAAGATTTCTGTCTTGCGAAGCTGCACCTTGCCTGGTTCTTTGGCTAGAGAGTAAGCTTCTCTCTCAACCTCACACCTGTCAGTTTCTCTAGCACTCAATGTGAGATATGAGGCAAAAAGAAAACCGAGGGAAATCTCTGCTGTGTCGTTCCTCAGGTCCCAAGGTCTCTAGCTGGTCAGCCAACTTCTCTCTACTTTTTGGAATCTTGTAATTGTTTTATAAACAATGTTTACAGTTTTAGTTGTACTTAGCAGGAGGAATAGGTAAGAGTTAAGTCTATTCCATCTTCTCAGATGCATAAGTACTTTGGTTATTATTTCCATGTTCAATCAGTTCCTAAGTTGTGTAAAGAGATTCAAGATTCAGTTCACCCTTTTTAGATCTTAAAGTGGTCTTCCACCTTCTTAAAATAGTTTATCATGAAACAGTTTTGGTTTTTAGGTAAAATCTCATGGATGATTACATTATGTTATACCTGTCTATGAATCCTTTAAAAATAGAATTTAAAAAGATTATTCCTTAAATCCTTGGCTTCTGAGAGACACATTTCCATGATTAAATAAAGTGCTGTTCTCTCATAAGTATCGGATATTCATGCCCAGATCAAATTTAAATGATTACTTTTATTATTAATCATGGATACAGAATGGTTATAATAAGTGATGACAAAATGTTAATGGAATAAACAGGTTTCCCTCAATATCTGAAAGTAGCGTGTTCCTGTGAAACCTTTCCTAAGAAGAAATGGTGGAGAGCAAAGAGTATCCTCTGCTTTCTGAAAGTAGACGTTACGCCACTAAACCAAAGGCCTGTACTAGTATTAACAGCTTTTTTTTTTTTTTTTGGTAAAAGCGAGAATCCTCTTTGGATTTCTTTGGCTAGTGAAAATAGGTATTAATGTAAAGGCAAAGTGGCCTAAAGTGAACTTTTGAAAAGTGGGAGATATTGGTATTTCATTTAAATGTTCAGCCAAATGACATTAATTTGCTACTTACAAATAAATGCTTCCTAATACCATAAATGAACACAAAGGCATTAGAGACAGAACTAGAAATCTATGATTACTTTCCAATAGTTGACGCCTTGTCATCTGACTACAAAGCATGGTTCTTTATTAAAATGCAAACAATTTTTGCTTTATGATTCTCAAAATCAGCCAAAAAATCCACTGTTAATAATCAGTAAGGATATGTTTCAGATATCCTGAAACCTCCCACAACATGTTGGCCCTTATGGTTTCAAATACAACACCTCTAATAAGGAGTCCTTTGGCTTACATGTCTATTTTAAGTTGAACAAAGGGACGCAACATATTTCTCTCTGGGTATGCTGTGTGGAATGGAACATTACTCTTGCACGTTATCAAGTAATTACTGGCTACAACAGTTAAAACATTAGTTGATGCCTACAGGAAATGCATTAAGGACAATCCGAGAGCACCTCAACTAGTACAGATAAGTATACCACCTTACCTAAGAAAAAATTCTTCAGTAAAAACACCAGTGCTGTTCAATTACTGTACTCAATTTCTGGGTTCAAGCGGGTAATAAGAAAAACTCCAAGTACCATTCTTCATAAATATTTACTCACTGTCTACTATGCCAAAGGCACAGTGCTAGGCTAGTTGCTGCCTACAACCTCATCTTCTGCTTTCCTTAGAACAATGAGATTCTTCAATCATTTGTTTTCTAGAATCCCTTTCTGTAGCTGCTCTTAAGATTCTTACCATTCTAGATGGTGTCACTACAGCATTACTCTGGGCAAACTACTTATTTTAAGCTTCATTTCTGCGTTTTATAAAATGTAGCAACACATTTACCTTGGAGAGGATTAAGTGCTTACTCATCTATGTACAGCATATAAATACCATATCTAAACAAATATAGCACAAAAAAAAAAACCAATGTGTTCAGAAAATTTCCATTAGTTCAAGTTAATCGATGAAAATAACTGAGATACTGCAAATTTTATGTACTAAAGGTGGCAGAATTCCCATGCTCTGTATAATGTTACACAGCAATAATGTAATACTTTCCCTATTTAAGCAGAAGTGGCTACAAATAGCTACAAATGTTTAATCTCTAGACTAAACATTTCAATTTTCATTAGGGTCCTTTTCCTCTCATGCAACATAAAAAAGACTCAAGGAAAATACATACGAAAATGTGTTAAAGCATTTTGGTTTCAAGAGAAGGCTCAGAATATAATTTGAGTCTGATATAAAATGAATGTTACAAGGCATTCGAACAGAAGGAACTTTCCTACTTTATGGTATTCAAAGATGATCAGTGATTAAAAAGGTTATGGAAGATACACCAATAAATGAATATTAAGGTATAAAAAATAATTCTATTAAGTAAAAAGATGATAAACATTGAAAAGGTTCTCTTATTTACCTCTTCTACATTGGAAGCAGTCTTAGCGGAAGTTTCCATGAAGATAAGTCCATGTTCTCGTGCAAAAGCTTCACCTTCTTCTTTTTTTACTTCTCTTCTAGATTCTAAGTCACTAAACAGGAAGAAAGGGCCATGTTATTAACCAACACAAGACAAACAGAGGCACCTGTAGAAAATGTACCATGAGATTCAAAGTTGTACTGACCATTCTTTTAACACATAATAATCAACTGCATTATGGTGGGTATTATGAGGGTCAAAGTGTTTAGAACACACCGCTTAGAACTAATAATCCAACACAAGAAAAATAGAGTTACAGTCTTAGAATGCTAAAACTAGGAAAAACCTAATGGGAACATCTAGCCTGACACCCTGCCTTTGAGTAGAGTGAAGTCCCAAAGAAAATAATTTTACTCAAATAATTTTAGAGAGAACTACAGAAGTATTCTCATCCTTTAGCCAGACTGATGTCTATGAATATGATTAAAAAATAAGTCACGCGATTCTCAGAAGCTATAGGAAATAGCTTAATAAAATCCAAATTACACACAAAAAAATATTAGATTATTAAACCCAGTTAGTTTAATTCCCAGCAAAACTGTTAACAGAAAGAGAAACAAAAGTCTAAGATAGAAATTTTAGATGAAAGCATAGTGTTCATTTTTATCATACTGGAATTGTACTAGTAAGGTGTGTGGTAGAGGGGGGAAGTAACAGTCTTCTTCAAGTGTGTTTTATTGTAAAAATTTTAAAACTTTACTATAAAATATTTTAAGCACACAGAAAAGGATGGAGAATATCCATGTAGTGCCATCCAGCCTTAACACATATATTTTATTTTGACAGATTTATATCAGATTATTTTTCTGTTGAGAAATAAAATCAGTAGTTACAGTTGAATTGCTTCCTGTATGGCTGTTCATGATCTCATTCTCTTCCCCCTTATCTAAAGGTAACTATCACTCTGTATTTGGTGTTTTCCTCCTCATTAGTTTTTATGTTTATACTCACGTTTACAGCCACAGAAGGGTTTTTTTGGGCATGTTTTTAAAAAATTCACATGTAGCTATCATCTTACAACTTGTTAATTTTGGTCACCATTATGGTTTTTGGATTTACCCACATAATGTATATAGATCTAGTCTCTTAATTTTTTTATTGCTGTATTATATTTTATTGAATGAATGTAACACAATTTTTAATTCTCCATTTGAGTTATTTGCAATTTTTAATTATTACAATGTTACAATGAAAATTTTAAACATTTAGTGTACATGTAGTATTTTTCAAACTGAGACGTGACCCAGTGAATTGTAAAACTACTTTAGTAAGTCATACTCGGAATTTAAAAAAAGAAAATGTCAGTGTGTATTTCCCACTGTTTCATGGAATTTCTTTTTATGTAGGTATGTACATAATTTTATGTACAACGTCATGATAGAAAGTGTATTTACAGCAAATCAAAAAGCTCAAGTCACTGCTATTGAATATATATTTAGTATATAGCTGCTTTCCAAAACGATTGTATACTTTATGCTCTTAGCAGCAATGTTTGAAAGTTCGTTGCATCACATCCTCATCAACGTGTGGTAAGATCATACTTGTTCATATTTGCCAATCTGATGAATGTAAATAGTACCGCACATTTATGCTAATTTGACTTTAGCTGAGTTTCATAAATGCTAATTAACATCCTCATTAAATTAGGAAATAAACAAAAATCTAAAAAGAGAAAGACATCCATTCAGTCAACAAATATTTGCTGAAGGTCTCTTATAAGCCAGGAATTTTAGTAGGTGCTCAGGATATATTAATGAACAAGAACAAAAAAGTATACATATATACAGTTGACCCTTGAACAATGCAGTGGTTGTGGTACTGACCATCCCCCTGCACTTGAAGAGGCACGTATAACTTCTGACGCCCCCAAACCTTAACTACCCTCAGTATCCACAGGAGACTGGTCCCATGACTCTCATGGACACCAAAATCTGCGGATACTCAAATCCCCTATATAAAATGGCATAAATTAATGCACACAGTTGGGCCCTCCATATCTGTGGACTCCCAATCAAGGATTGAAACAAGTATTTACTGAAAACAGTCCCTGTATAAGCGGACCTGCACAGCTCAAACCTGTGTTGTTCAAGGGCCAACTGTATTCTAGAATGGAACAGAGAGACAATATTAAATGAATCTAGTTTTTCTACCCAAAAGTGACTGTTTTACATATATTCATAATCATGCTATGTCTGCAATTTTGTATCCTAATTTTTTTCACTTACTATCTAGGTCATTACGTCTTTTCAATAAATATCATTTTAATGACTAATTAACAGTATCCCATCAAGTAGATACAGCATAATTCATTTAACTATTTCCTTACTGTTGGATGATCAGAGTAACATAGTATGAATCAGGTACTATGTGAAGTGTTTTACATGCGGATTTTTCATTTAATTCACTTGACAGATGAGGAAACGGAGGGACAAAGGAATAAAGTAAAGCATTTGAGCTCACAGTCCAGGAAGAGTAAGCAGAATGATTCCAACCAGACCGCTGTGCTATGCTGTACCATTAAAACATTTTTTAATGACTACTTTTTAAAATAATTGATTATACTGAAGAACTTTTTGTCAAATATATAAAAATATAAGGAAAAAAATCTACTCATAATTTCACTTTCCACAAGTAATTAACATCTTGGTGAACATAATAGTTCTATATAACTCATTATTTTTACTGTCTGTTTCTTCCCTACCACACTGGATATTAGCCAAAAGATGGAAAAGTGATGTTTCTTCTCTATCAGAATATATTCATACCCACTAGTCATTGTAATTTGCTTTTTTTTTTCATTTACTATATTGTGGATCATTTTCCCAAGTCATTTTTGTAGTCTTTTACAATATTATTTTTATTGTGTATAAAGTAAAGAATGGTAATATTTTATGGAAACAAAATTACACAAATTAGGGATATTACCCCAAAAAAAGATATTAAAGTCTCATCCACCTAATGTTAAGTAATGTCAATGTTTCAACTTTACAAAATTGAGCAGGAATTTTGTAACTTAAAGTTGGCTAACTGGATAAGCTGTCAACTGTTTACAAAGTTGCCATATAAGTCATTATCGGTCACTGTTGTTTGTGACTGAAACCATGAATAATTCTGGTGACTATCTTGTAAACTTCAAAGTTGTTATACTTTAGAAATATTTTACCACTTAAAAATGCCATCTAAAAATTTATTCAATGGAACAGGTGCTGAAAAAATACTCCTAAAAGTCTGAAATGTTGAAAAGAAAGTCTGATATAAAACACTATAAAGGGAACAGTAAGTATATGCCATGCTATTAATTTAGGTAACTGTGCTATAAAATATTAGTGGTAAGATGAAAACACAAAAAGCAGGCAAACTAAGTTTGTAAATATCATAGTATAATCAGGCAAGGATAACTTATCCAATTATCATCTAAGGGCCTCCAGGGCCTAAATAAGCTCCTTCATGGATCTGGGGACAGACCACTCAACAAAACAGACAAAAATCCATAAGCTCCTGGCCTCATGGAGTTTACATTCTAGTAAGAATTAAAAGGGTGATGGCGGCAAATGGCGGGGGGGAGAGGGCGGGCTGAACTAGCAACAGTGATGCTGTAACATTCTCCTGGAATTCAGCCCCTGTATCTGACAATCACTCAAGAGAAAATACGCTTTGAATTACAAAGAATATATCTTCCCTTAACTACCCTTTCCCCCATTTTATGCATATGCCATATTTATATAAATAATCTCTTATTTGGGGATATTTAAAATTATTCCCAGTTTTCCACTACCAGTATCTGATTATGTTTGTATTTGTAAATGTTATCTTAGCAAAGAGGGGTAAGAACTTGGATGTTTGAGGGATCGTTAAAAGAAAGGGAAGTGACACTTTACTATTCATGATCTTTGTTTTATCACTCTACTTTGGTTATTTCCTTAGTTTTCCATGCATAAAATCATGTTGTCTTTGACTTTTCACCCCTATCGATCCCATTTAAATTGCTTTCATTACTTAAATCTTTCTTTCCTAAATCATACTTACTACTATGCTACCTTTTTGTTTAAGGTTTGTATGATAATCCTTTAACTATTAAAACTTTCATCTTTGCAGATTTTGCTTCCTATTTCTTGTATAAAGAATTTTAAATGCCACAGTAAAAAAAAAAAATCCGTGTCATCTGTCACTCTGACTAGGTCACTGCTATTCTCAAATCCCTTCACTGGCTCCCTAGTGTTTAATGTATCTAATTCAAAACTCGCTTATTCTCTATTTCCATGTCTACCCCAATTTGCCTCATCTAATGAAAATCATCTCATTTATCTCTGTTCATTCCCATTCATTCTTTGCATGTCATACATTCTTTTTGCCTTTCTTCTAGCTTCTTCCTTAAGATGTCTTCCAACAGCTACTATACTCCTAACTGTAAGGGCCACCCATCCACAATCACTAGAAATACCTCTTGTATATATTGTACTTTCCTTTTCCTTTTCATATTTAGACTATAAGCTCCTCATGGGCAGCAGCCAAATTTAAGCCACCAGTAAGCTGCCACCCACCATGATTCAGACACAAAGAAAACACTGCTAAGATAAAGGTGTGAAAATTCTTTCTTCTCCAAATATTCTCTTCTTAGTACTGCAAACATTACCGTTGAATGATAGGGTAAATACTTCCATATTACAAGACTAAAGGTTCCTTCCAATACTTAATCTTTCTTAAATAATTTAGTGAGGTGATTTGAGGAAAAGATAACCAGGAAAGGCCTTGACTGAAAGCCAAGATAATACATACTTTTAGTTACAAAGTTATTGAAAGTTAGCCTTTTACAATGAAAATATTACTTAAGTAAATATTTTCTTGTAACGGCAAATCTAGATTTCTATTAAAACAATACTTTCTAAAATCAAATCTATACAGTTTAATGTTATTTGCCATTTTACTTTTTCTACAGCATTAAACTGACATAAAAATACTGCATATTTATTTTAATGTAAAGTTTGATGAGTTTGGCATATGTATGTCTTTTTGATGAGTATAGTACATGTAAAGTCAACAGGCTTCCCAAAGTTTCCTCATATATCACTATAATCCGTCCTTTCCTCCTTCAGTACCCTAGGCAACTAATGATCTGTTTTCTGCCACTATAGATTAGCCTGCATTTTCTAGGATTTTATATAAATGGAATCACACACAATGTTTTCTTTTCTGTCTGTTTTTTTTTCACTCAGCATAATTATTTTGTGAGTCGTTCACTTTGCTGCGCCTATCAATAGCTCATTCCTCTTTATTGCTGAATGGTATTCCATTGTATGGCTATATCACAATTTATCATTCACCAGTTAATTAAAACGTGGGTTTCCAGTTTTGGGCTATTACAAACAAAGCTGCTATGAATATTTGTGTATATTTCTTTGTTTATCTTGGGTAATAAATATCTAGAAGTGAAACGGCTAGGTGGTACGACACATGCATGTTTATTTTCTAAAAAAACTACCAAACTGTTTCACAAAGGTATCGTATCATTTTATATTCCTACCAGCTGTTTATGAATTTCAGTTCCTCTACATCTTTACCAATACTTGGTATGTTAATTTTTTTAGTTTTAGCCATTTCAGTGAGTGTGCAATGGTGTATCATTGAGGTTTTAATCTGCGTTTCCTTCATAATTAGTAATGTTAAATATTTTTCTTGTGCTTACTTGCCATCTATATATCTTCTTTAGTGAAGTGCCAGTTCAGACCTTTTGCTCATTTTTAACAACTGGACTGTCACCTATTCTCCCCAAACTCTTCCAAAAAATCGAAGAGGAGGCAATACTTCCCAAATCATTTTATGAGGCCAATATTACCCTGATACCAAAAACTGGTAAAGATAACACAAAAAAAGAAAACTACAGACCAATATCTCTCATGAACATAGATGCAAAAATCCTAAATAAGATACTAGCAAACCAAATACAGCAATATATTAAAAAGAGTATACACCACGATCAAGTGGGCTTCATCCCAGGGGCACAGGTTCAACATATGCAAATCAATTAATATGCTACACCACATAAACAAATTAAAAAATAAGAATCATATGATCGTATCGACAGATGTAGAAAAAGCCTTCAACAAGATACAGCATCCATTTATGATCAAAACACTTAACCAAATCAGTATAGAAGGAAAGTACCTTAACATAATAACGGCCATATGTGACAAACCCTCTGCCAGCATTACACTGAATGGTGAAAAACTAAAAACCTTCCCTCTAAGATCAGAAACAAGGCAAGGCTGTCCACTATCACCACTGTTATTCAATATAACA